>NC_056732.1:1175405624-1175528124 GCF_019279795.1 Protopterus annectens
CCCAATGGTATGTTAATTAACTATTTGCTATTAAATAGCAGTAATCTAAATAAATTTCTCAAGATTTAAATTATAATTTGAAATGAAAGTTTTCTTTTTCACTTTCTGTTAACGCCATATGTTTTTTAATTGCTTGTGTACAATAGTATGTTAGGTTTGCACAGATGTAGCTGTTTTACTTCTAGCTTGATCTAGTTCTGATTTAAACATGGTCAATATATGAATTTTGCAACAAACTACTCGGTGTCTGAAAAGGGCTGTGCTGACATCTTCAAAATGCACAAGTTTTGTGCTAATTAGCATAGGAATTTGTCATTTGGTCTGAAATTCTGATGTGCTTGGTGTGAGAAATCAACAGCAAACAAAAGCTGGGTTGAGGAAAGTAAAGATAAATAATAAGGCAATGAAGCATTCAGTGGGGCCCAGTGAGAAAAGCTTTAGTATATTAGATAGACTTTCTGGACAATATTAGTTTAGCATTAGTGGGCAATGGGGACATTTTTTGTAGATGTACATTGAGAATTGTTTTTACTGAAAAGTGTCTTGTGGTTTCAAGTAGGGCTGCACAAAGTAAAATTGAGAAAAATCTACTTAACATGTAAAGGATCAAATGTAGTTTTAACCATAACTTATATTTGATGAATATAAGAAAAAGAAGATGCAGCATTTAAGAAAACATATATAAGTTTCTATTTTTGAAATAAAAAAGGGACCAGACATAGTCAGCAGCATAGAGCTATTGTTTTCTAACAGGCCCTCTTCTGAGATGCAAATGAGGAGTAAGGTTTCTGAGTGGACAAGTAACATTTGCTATGCACTGCACACTATTAGAGAAGCACCACACCCAGTTTTAAAATAATTCCTGAAAGTAATATTTAGCATTCTAGCATGTTCTACCCATTGGGTTTGTGACATTGCACATTTCATTCTACAATGAATGAAAGAAAAGAGGAGGAAAACAAAAAAGACAGCACACTGTACGTTACCATAGATCTAAGACAGGTTAATGCTGTGATTCCAATTCCCCATACCTTCATCCTCCCATCTGCATCCTGTTATATGGAGAAATCAATTACATACCTGGTTGAGTGCAGTACTCCTTTGTTGAACTTTGCTTCCGGTAATATTTTGAAAATATGCTCTCTGTGTCAGGTAAGTCTCATACAGACTTGTTCCCCATAGATAGCTGCTTGCCTTTTTAAGGTACTGCACATTAGCAGGTAATTGTCTGTACACTAATATGTGACTCTGATATGGTAATTGCATCCAAAACAGCTGAATTGCACTATCATTAGCCAGTAACATGCCACCACAGTGCAATAGATAAGGCCTTCATGTAGACATGGGCCCCTTTCTTAGCTGTTAAGATGGATATTACTGAGGTGTGGAGACTACAGCATCACAAAGGATAGGTACCAGGACTGTCAACTGTAGAGATTTATGCAGTATGTCCACAGTTTCTGTTCATATGTGTTGTCAGTGTCCTTTAACATTGTGGTCATCTGGCAATTAACTGGCAAACACTGTGGGTCGAGGTCAGTAATGGAAGACAAGAGTTTTAGTGTCAGACTTTATGCCCCTCAGAATATGCATGCTAATGCAATAGATGTTATTGTATCAACTTACTAGCAATGTATGAGCAAACTGTAAAACATGTACCCAATCTCTGGACCTTTGTCCCTCCATTAAGTATGGCTATGTCCAGATTCATTTTTAGGAGGTTGGGAGGTATGGTAGGTATGTAGCAGCTACCTTTACATACAGGTGTGTGTGCATAGGGAAGAGTGCAAACACTTTGGAGGACAACAAGCTGTACATGTAACTGTGGCAGCTGTGACAGCCCTGTCATTATGGCAGAGCCAGGTTAAGGGCACCCATTACAGTCCAACTGAGGCATGTAATTAAGGTACGTCTGTTATGCAACACTGCCAGCAGAGTAGTAGTTGACAGATAGTTATGCTATATGGATATGTGCAGTGTGTTCCCACCTACAGGCCTTTGACTTGCAAAACTGGATAGTAGTTCATTAATTAGCAGTAACCTGTGCGGATAAAGATTGCATGACTCAGTCATTAATTGCTGTCTTCACAATAATGTAATTGTACTGCAACAGAAGACTGGATTTGAACCCACGACTATGTGTGGCAAAACATGCTATATGCAAGGCATTTAACAGACTGAGCTAATGAGTCAATGCTGAGAAAGGGGTATTTCAAAGGTATATGTTCAGACATGCAGGCTGTGACATACATTGTCTGCATCCATCAGTATGTGCATGTTTTTCTATGACTGCATTTCTGCACCAGGGTCCAAGTTGAGCATGTACTTTTCCATTGCTGCCTTAGAAGGTGTCTTTCTACATGTTGCTGATACAAGGTCACATTTACCTGCTATCACAGGCCACACTTACATCCATTTTATGTCTTTGGCTGTTTAGTGGTGTATTATTGCACCAGAGGACAAGGAACTTTCCCATTTTTCCCATTAATTTTTAATTCCAGTTTGCGTGGTGTGATGTGGTGCACAGCTCCTCTGAGACACACCTAATGACTGTAAATGGCAATCACTATGTTTTGATGCAAACACCTGTTTTAATTAAGATCTGTGTGGCATATCGGGTTAATGCAGTGTGCTGCAGGTATGATGGGCTTGACTTTGAAACATAGCAGAGGTGTTTATTTTGTACATGTTGCTCACAATGTTATAAACACATATACTCATTAGAGCTCTATATAGCTGAGCTAAGCAAAGCTGCACAAAACAGAGCACCACACAGCTCTGTGCTAAAAAAATCTAAAGAAAAGAAAAAAGGGGAGATAGGAAAGTGGTGAAATGGGGGCAAGCATGAGGAAAACATAGTGAAAGGCAGGTAGGGATGTGCAGGAAGGGTGTATTAAAGAACCATAACTATCCATTCCTTGTACAGCAACAGCTGTGCAGTTTGACAGATTTTGTAGATGAATTTGAACTCTCAATGCCCAGAGAAAGGGGACAGGACAACATAACTGTATTGTCAAGCCAATTGGACCAAATTACTTGCGTCCAGTGGACATGTGTGCAAAATGGAGAGCTATGTATGGGATGATGGTTTTGTTTTGTTTTTCCGAACAGGTAATTAAGGTGAGAGTGGAATGTTGAGGAAGGGACTTAGATATGTGTGGGAAGGTAAGTTGGAAGTTCTATGATGCATTCGCAGATAGACAAGACAGCAGACAGAATTGGTGTGTGACACATGAGGTGAGTGAACACCTTGGATGGGGAGAGTGTTGGGGAATCCAAGTCCGCAGCAGTGTGACTCATATCCCCACCCATAAGACTGTCGACACTGCTCGTTCACTGCCCTGAGGATGGCTGTGCTGGAGGCTGGGAACCAGGAGCAGGCTGCCCCACCAGGTTGACCAGCATGCCCTCAGTCTGACGCAAGTGGCGTTCATAGCTCCAATGGGAAATTCTGCACACCATGGCTGGCATTTCAGCCTGGGTGACAATGCCCCCAGTGCCACCTCTCCCAGAGGGTGGCCAGGCTCTGCCCCCTGAGGCGGTCCCACCCAACACCACAGTTGGTGCAGGGGCAGTGGCAGACCACCACCAGTCTGGGTCCCAGACATGCTAGGACCCAATGCCATGGCTGGTAGAGACAAAGTAAGTGGATCACCTGGAACCTGCCTATCCTGACATGCTGTAGTAATGGAGATATAGGAATAAGTATAGGTTAGATGTGAACAAATCATTGTTAGTAATAACAGCATGGCATAACATTGGAAATAACCCAATTACATATCAATGTATATTATGTGAAACACAACAATAAATAACAGAACAGTCAGAATGTTAACAGCATGTCAGTAATAGTTACAGCATAAGTCCAACAAAATAGGTAATTTAACAAGATATGTTAATATGCAACCATTATAATAAATAACAATAGTAAAACACATGACCCAACATACAGTCAATGTAACAACATATGTTAATGGTAAACCATAAGCAATGAATAACAATAATAAATAAGTGAAGATAAGGGACGGGGAGAGAGAAAAACAGTCCATTAGTAACATTTCTTGTTATTTCTTTGACAGCAGTACTACTATCTAGTCTACAGGTCTCTATTTTCTTTATGTGTACAGTGACTACAAGTCTCCTATAGCTGATGTAGCATGTACATATCTCAAAAGCTATTTGCATGGGACATTATGGGCCAAGCAGTAACAACTGCAGGTACACGACTACACAGAACACTTGCACATCATGTGGAACCATATAAGTACCAAGGTGTTCTGTGGGCTGATTTGATGATACTTTCCAATCTAGGTAATCATTTCCATGGTAATCCTGTGACAGATGAATGACGCACTATTAATTATATAACGTGAAATTGTGACACTTGAGAGACATGTATGTGTACAGTAAAGACACTAAATAGCTGTCATGCCTTGGTTGCCATGCATGGGAATAGAACCCAATAGCAGTGACTGCAGGGGACATCTGCATAGGATGTATTAATTGACTGTAGCAACTTTGAACAGGTATTCCAGGTATACAGCCATACTGGGATTACACATTTTATTTCTGACTGAACATTGCTGATGAGCACATTCTTGCTGATGATTTTAACAGTATATGACATCTAAACACGGAATTAACCACTCATAACATGAGCTACCTCACCCATTTACCTGTAGTTCCTGTGGACAGAGAAATTATGAGCATTATGTGACTGCTACTCTAATATTTACAACTACATACTACTGGTTTTGAACCATGGACTGTATGAGGCAAAATGAACCATATATAGAACACTTAACAAACTGAGCTACTGAGTCACTGCTGATTACTGACTGACTGATATTTGCTTAGAGCTCACCCAAAACCATAATATGACCTGGTAGTACTACTACATTGTTATACTAGACTGCAGTGACAGTAGAACGCACATGCATGAAATACAAGTATAATGCTAATAGTAGGTAAGCTACATTTCAGTATCATGTCTATGAAGTCAACAAAAAATATCAGCTCATGGAGTGTGCTATCTCACCCATATACCTTTATTACCTGAGCTCTGTGGATGGCAGAGCATTATGTGACCAATACTGGCCTAGAGGCAGCTTTGAACAGTACTTATATGAGTTAACCAATACAATTACAGCCATTAGATTTGCATTCTACAGCTATTACAGTGTCATACTTGACTGCAGCTCCTTACCTTACAGCCTCAATGCAAACAGGTCTACTGCAATGTACTACCAGGTCATATTATGGTTTTGGGTGAGCTCTAAGCAAATATCAGTCAGTCAGTAATCAGTAGTGACTCGGTAGCTCAGTTTGTTAAGTGTTCTATATATGGTTCATTTTGCCTCATACAGTCCATGGTTCAAAACCAGTAGTATGTAGTTATGACAACACAATCCTGATGTAAACCATTTTCTAGGTGTTATTGGTATTCTTTCATGTTTTTATTTCACTACAGTTGTCATTATTCATTCACTGCAATACAGTTCTAATTTCACATTTATTGCAATACAAACTTTATTGTATATACTTAATGCACTTATTGGTATTGTTTCATGTTTTATTGCAGTACAGTTGGCATTATTCATTTATTGCAATACAGCTCTAATTCCACATTTATTGCACTATAAACTTTACTGCATATACTTTATTGCAGTTGAAACTTTACTCTCTCTTGCTTATTTAACTACAGTTAGCATAATACATCCATACTCACCACACTCACAGCACAACCTGGCCAAGTGCCCAGCATGTGACTCGACATTGGGAGCCCTCTCAGCTGCAGCTGTTGGTTGAGAAGTACACCATTATGCATACCAGTTCTCAGACATTCAGACTTCATATTGGTAAAACTGAGGAAAAAGTAGTTAATACTTGTGGGGCATTCCCTGCCCTCACATCTTGGGCCCAGGTGTCCAAGAGTCCCCTCTTCCATCTTTTCAGGTCATCATGGTGGTAATGACACTGCTCACCTGTGCAGGGGATACCAGTGACACTGGCATGTTCTCTGGGCAGCCAGTTCCAGGTCTCTACCTTACACTCTGAGCCCTGGAAACCACCCTGCTGCAGCCTGTCAGCATGGCTTTGTACAAGGAGCCCAGTCATGATCCTGGACTCCAGAATGCCCTAACCCTGCACCAAAAGCACACACCTTCATCAGCATTAGCCATAGTAAACTCTCAGTGATAGAACTCAAACAGATTCTGATGTATTCTCACCTATTGCGCTTAATATAGGCTGCTTCCCCACCCTTATACATAATTGGGAATATTCAAAAAGAGGAGCGTCACTTGGTACTGTGCAAACCAGCACATCTGAGCTGAGATTCATGAAAACTGGAAGAACCATTTTCTTAGCATAGCTTAGCAGTGTGCAAACAAGCCAAGCAGAGCTGAGCAGCACACAAACATTGGCAGCCATTAACATGTTTATGCAGTGCTTAGCAGAGCTCAGCAGGGCCATCTTTTATTAAAAAACGCATAATATGTATATCAAAATTAAGCACATATTTTCCTTTCCATGTATTCAAATGCTGGCCCTACTGTACATGAAGCTGTAACTTTACCCATTTAGCCACGAGGATATTAAGAAATTTGGGATACTTTCACATATACTACTGAGCTACTTATAAGCAGTGCTGAGGACCATGCCGTGCCGTGTAAACATGCTTAGGCATGCTTAAATACCCTTTAGATAAATAATTACATCTGGTTTCTGTTTTTAGATGTCTGGCAGGTGTCTGGTATCTCTTATGTTAGTGCAGCTTGGCATTGCTGTGCTCCGTGCCATGCAAACATGCTTCTTTTTTTTTTTTTTTTTTTTTTTAAATCATAAAAATAAAACAAAGGAAGAAAATAAAACAAAAATAAAACAAAGAACATTGCAGGGAGTCTCATACTCCTCTGCAGCCACAGTTAGTACTTCTCACTGATTCAATATCCATGTTCCTCATTTCTTGGCAACATGCCATCATTAATATGCATTGCGCACAGTTGAAGGGGAATTGTGACCATGAACATGGATACAATCCATGTAGGCTCAACACAGTGCCTACATGGAGTTTATTAAATCCTGGGGAATCTGTAGTTAAAGCACATAACTTAGTAAAAAAATTTGAAACTATGATTAAGAACAGCTAAGAGCTAATTTGAAAATAAAGTTATGGAGTCAGGAGACATTAAGATTTTTTTCACATATAAATAGGAACAAAGGGCAGTATTCACAGTCTGGGGCTTCACATTTCTATAGCAGTGATCTGCGAAAAGCGGTGCTATGTGGATGTCCAAATCCTGGATTGCCAGAATGTATACAAAGATTAAAAGGAGTTGCTGTAAACATGACTCCACATTGCAAAAGCATAACATGCTTAATGCATATGTGTCAGGGAAAAGTCTATTACACTGTTAAGGGTCTTTACATGTAGGTGTCACTTAGGTAAATGTTTCATTTTGGTGCTTGTGCATACCTGAAGATTTTACTGAAGGGGTCACTTGGGAAAATGTTTCATTTTGATGCTTGTGCATACCTGGATATTTTATTGAGGGGTCACTAGGTGAATGTGCATATTAGGATATGTTATTGAAGGAGTTTCTTGGAGAAATGTTTCATTTTTGTGCTTGTGAATACCTGGACATACTCTTGAAGGAGTCACTTGGTGAAATAATGCATTTGTGAGTGACAGAGGTGCTTGTGCAAACATGGCCATACTGTTGAAGTGATTGTTGGGCAGAATAATTTATTGTATTATTGTAGTGCTTGTGGATGCTTAATTGAAACTAATGAAGGGATTGCTGGGGGAAACAATTAATTTGTGTGTCAGGGAAGTGCTTTAATGAAGGGATTGCTGGGGGAAACAATTAATTTGTGTGTCAGGGAAGTGCTTGTGTATAGCTGGGCAAACAAGTTCATGGATTGCAACACTAGTATCAAAGGCAAAGCATTGGCTTTAACAGTGGATGTGCATACTGCATGGACTATGAATTGCAAAAATACCTCATTAGCATACTATGATTTTTAACATTTCTCGTTTGTATCTCCTCATTTTTAAGGCCTTTTCTATTAGCATAAATGGCCTCTATGAATATCACCTTTGTTACGCTCATTCATAAACATAATTTAAGATAAAAAATACATCAATGTTAACCCTTATAGGTGCACCTGCTCTGAGGACCACTACTAGTGCCAAAGTGTAGTTAGCAAGGTCAGGAACAAAATAACAGCAAATACAGAGTAGAGCATGATACCAAGCATACAGTATATCATATAATCCAGGAAAAAGTCAGTCAAGAATGTTGTGGCTTCAAAACTAGTTTATTACAATCCTTGCAGATGAGTGCTGGTAATCTAAGTGACTTTTTCCTGGATGATATGATATATGGTATACTTGGCATTATGCTCCACTCTGTCTTTGCTGTTATTTCATTCATAAACATCAGGAATACCCTTATCACATTTGCACAAGCAACTATGAATTCCGGCCAAAGGATCTGTCAGTTGTTTCAGGCCATTGGCTCCCAAAAGAAGGTAATATATGAAAGGACTAAGTTAGCAAACACATTTAACTCATGTCTTGCTGGTGTTTGCAAACTGGGAGAATATAACAAATCAGAGTTATCATGTTTGCAAACTGGGAGAATATAACAAATCAGAGTTATCATGTTAATTATGTACTGTTATCTCTTTGCCAGAATGTATAGTAAATGTAATAGTTAAAAATGATTGTAATCCAAGTCCAGACAATATCCCTTTGCTGTTTTGGGGTTGAAATATCAAATAAATAGTTATTAGTCTCATCTCTTTCTATAATCTACTACAATCCTCCAATGTGGTTCCCAAGAATTGGAAACTAGCCAGTACTGTGTGCATATAAATAAGGGATGCTTCTGACAAGATTAGCAACCACAGACCCTTAAGTTTAACTATTACAAACCTGGTGGATTTTATGATCCTGTTAGGAGGGCCATACATTTTGGTATTGTGGTTGCGGTTGTCTATTATAACTTCCTAAAGGCCTTTGACAGTATTCCCCCATTTGGCTATCGTTAATTACATGCAACGACTATCAATTAATCCTTATGTGATCAAATGAATACAAAATGGCCGAGAAACAGATATCCAGAGTTAATATCAATAACTTTTACTTAGAATGGGAAGTAGCTCATACTGGGTTCAACAGGGATCTGTTTTAGGACTAATTTAATTTAATTTTGCCTTTTCACTCTTTCACTGTGTGATTCATATTGGTTTGTCAAGTACATGCACAATGCTGAAAGAGAGTTTAAATTTTACCATTTCTAGTGACATAGACAAATTTAATGTAATGTATAACTAGAAAACATGAAAAACATGGTTGAGAGATCATGGATTACAGATTAACAGTGAGAAATGTGGTTGTTTTGCATTTTGGAAAACCATCCCCTATCTCTAGTTTATCCATGGGTACTGTAAGTTTTAGTGTTGTAAATGAATATAATGATGTTGAAATTACAATTAGTAAAAACCTAAAACTCAAAACGCACCCAAAGATAACCAAAATCAAATGATTTTGTAACAATGGGACTTATTTTTTAAAATATTAACTCACATGGTCGTACCTTTCTCATAAAATTATGTGTAGAATATGTCAGATCAGTCATGGAACATAACTCATTGCTGGCAAGATTGACACACTGATCTTGAAATGTACATGAAGAATCTATACTGAAAGAAATCTCCCATATAATGTCAAACATGATCACGGTGGTTTATAATCAATTTGCAAATGGCAAGTGTGAAGAAAAGTGTGCTGACTTCAAAGGAATTACAGGATGAGGAATTTCAAGTATTGATGAACATAGATCACTTGCAATCTATTTTATCATCTGGGAGGGTGGGAAGTATGCATTCACAATCAAAAAGTGTAGAAATATACTGAGATCACAATTCATTTCTCTGACTATGGTTTGCCTGTGGAATAGGATAGTGTTATACATTCACAAAAGGAGCCATTAGTCATCTTTAAAAGTTCTTCAGATTAATGGATGGGACAATTAACCTTTTCACTGAAACTAAAATATTTATTTTGATAGACCTTTAGGTCTGCATGCAGTTATCACAAACTATGAACTATGAAGTATGGGAAACAGTATTGGGGAGAAGGTGTTGAGGCTGGCATAATAGTAAAGGTGTGTATATCACAGACATGAAGTACAGGGGTTAAGTCTCAACAAGGGACATTGGCTAGGCTTAAAATGGTCCCCATTGGCAGCTAGCTACTTACACGTGAACCTATAAGACTTATCTGTTGTTATAGTTGGGGCATTTGTTAAGTTGGAATATATAAGTTAGGGGTGAAGTGGCAGTTTTAGTTGATCAATGAGTTAGAATATATACATTTGTGGGTTGTGGATTGTGCTGGTGCATTAGTGATTTTTTTCAGTCTTTTGAGTTGGTGTGATTGATGTAAATAAGTTGGGGGGGGGGGGTGAGGGGAGCTTCCCCTGCAAAAAAAGATTAACATTTAATTTTTTCTTGTGTTGAGGTGAAAAAGGTTTATGTGTGTGTGTGTGTGTGTGTGTGTGTGTGTGTGTGTACATGTGGCGTAATTAGCAGGTGTTGTTTTGTGTGCAATGAGGTAAACTTGTAGCACACACACACACACACACACACACACACACACATATATATATATATATATGGTTCCACTTATATCGAATTATCATTTCATCGAATTGCAAATTGAGACCAAATGGTAAAACCCATTTCATCGAAAACTTATTTCATCGAATCTCAAATCATTGAAAACTATGAAGCAACTACAAATAACATCCCAGACACTTTGTACTATGTGTATGCAGGGGCAAGCCTGCACCCCCATGTGGGCTCCACCTCACCCCGTAATTAAATATACCAACTCCAAGGTTGCACTACAGTGGGGGAAAAAGGTAATTTCCTAACCCCACTGTAGTGCAACCTTGGAGTTGGTATATTTAATTACGGGGGGTGTGGGCGGCAGAGCCCCCCACTTGGGGGGGTGCAGGGGGGCTTGCCCCCCTGCATAAACGTAGTAGAAACATTGTGGAATGTTATTTGTAGTTGCTTCATAGTTTTCAATGATTTGAGATTCGATGAAATGAGTTTTCGATGAAATGGGTTTTCGACGATTTGGTCTCAATGGTTTGCAATTCGATGAAATGATAATTCGATGATATGAAGTGGAACCATATATATATATATATATATATATATATATATATATATATATATATATATATATATATATATATATATATATATATAAAGAGAGAGAGAGAGAGATATGGATCTACTTCTGCTGTTAAAAAACACACTTGTTCATACAACAGATAGCCGAGATTCGCAAATGTATCACATTGCAGGAAGATTCATCATTCCCAAGTATGTGAGCTGGTAAAGCTGCCCCCCCCCACCATCCGCCCCAGTTCCTCCAGTGCTGGAACCCCCTAGATAACTCAGGTCAGTTCGGTCATACTCCTGGCTCCATCCCTGTGTGCCACAGAGCCAAAGTAAGGCACCATCTATTTTTCAAAGCCAACTCTGGAACATGTATGCAGACAGACACATGTCATTTCAGATTCCCATTTCCAGTCAAGGTACTGTATTGCTCAAGCTTGAACTGGTAGTGCACTTGATTTGGCAACAAGAAATATTTATTCAGTTGGCCAGTAAGGTGAGGGAATGCTTTTTTTTTATTCTGTTTTATTTTTTTTGTAATAGCAATAAGCTAAATAGCTAAATTCAATAATACAGATAAATTAAGGAAATCCTTGTTACAGACAACAGTTGCTACCACTTTCAGTTGGTTTCAGACAAAGCAACTGATGATTTCTATTTATAAATTCTTTTCTAGAACAAGCACTATTAATATATTTTCAATAACTCTGACTGCTGTTCTTTAAACCTTTATATAAACAGGGTTTATGTTCAATATTATAGCAGAGCCATGGAAACATGCTTTTCTTTTCTACTGCTCTACAAAGTTTGACAGTTTTATTATTATATAGTCAACACATGCCTTCTCATATCACTTTTTGAGATAATTGAATGTATAAAAGATTCTTGAGATAATGTATTTATTTATTATGCTTAATTTCTAAGTTAATTTGAATTTCAGCATTTTAACAGAAAGGATTAAGGAATGCCTCACTTGAGCAAACTTAAGGTTTATTAATAAAGATCAACTGAACTTTGCTAGATCATTAGTAGGCCTTTTTTTATTTAGGCAAAGATAAATTACTGAAAATAAAAAATAAATAAATAAATAAATTTCAGCGTTACACTTTTTGTGTGGGTCCAATCAAACCTTTTGATTCTGTAGAGTTTTGTTTAATAGCTTGTCACCAAAAAAACAAAAATAATTTAAGATTCCATTTTATATGAATTGCATTATTAATAAACAGTTTTGTTTTCAATAAAGATACATATAAGGGGGAATTCAGTAAGCCCTACACAATTTTTTTTCATGTCCACATCATGGCATTAACATTTTTAGATTCAGTAAGCCTCAGTTAGCAGCACAGAAACACCCAAATAGGGAAAGTTCTGTGTAATGTAAATCTCTGCTTAAGCAGGTGAATTCTATACAAAGGTGGAGTGATCCAGCAAGCCAAAAAGCATCTGTGTAGACTCCGTGTCTGTGTTCGTAGTGTACACAGAAAATCTGTGCATACAGGAGTCTACACGTTAAGAAGGGGATGTAAAAGTCCACAAATATGGACATAACTCCCCTGAAATGCTTAGATCACATGCATTGATGTCCAAAACAATGCATTGTGGATATCTGAAAAATGAAAGGGAATATGTATAATGAATATTTTTTTTATTAATCTCTACTTGTTTGCGCTATGTGCCGCATTGCACAATCATGCTTAATTTAAAAAAGAAATGAAAAAATGTAATACGTTTATTTTACAAAAATGTACTGTAGGACCTTGCATCAGGTCTGTAAAGTGATGCATTTGTGCTATTGCCCAGCTGACACAGGTATGAACCATGTAGTTTCCAGGCTGTCAGCATGAATATGTATGCAAATGAGGTGAAGTTGCTGAATTGCTAAAATGAGCAACCTTGTCTGCATATCCCTTTCATGTAGGCTCCTACATGGTGTTGATATTCCCAGTTGATGTGGATGACATCAAGTGGGTTTGTCATGTTACTTTTATGAGATTTTGTGCTCAGTGCACGTGTTTGTGGGGCATGTCACTTAGCTTAGCATGTTCGAATGAACCGACCCTCCTCCCAAGGCACAGTGGTGATCTAGAAAGCTATCAATTAAAACCAGATATGTTCAATTAATAATATTTACTTTTGTATACTAAGCTATGCTGCAAGAAGCTGCACTTAGCACTGCAGTGCTCAAATAAGTAGGGCCTTTAAATCATGTTAATTATATCCTAAGCAGCTGAAATGCATCAGAATTAGCCAATCCCACATGATGGACCTACACCACAACTGTATAAAGTATGCATGCACCCTACATTCTAGTCTTCCCTCAATACTCTGAAGCATGAGAGAAGAGATTTGGGAATTTTTAACTGAGATAATACTAGGGGCTGCTGCAGCTATTCTACATCTGTATGTGCTAGAGGCTAAAGTCAATGCTGACGATGCTGATGACAATAGGTTAAGGCCGAGGAGTAGAAAAATGTTCAGGCCCAGGGTAACCTACCAGGAGCTTCATGAGCCTAGATTGTACAGCATTACAGGGAAGACAGGGACATATTACAATAGCTCACTGAGCTCTGCCACCCTCAGAGCCAGAGCTAAAAGAGAGAAACCCATTCCAGTGGAAGCTAAGGTATGTGTAGCCCTTAGGATACTAGCTACAGGTACTTTTCAAATTCCAACAACATGATAGGGGTGTCACAGGCATCTGCATCCAGGATAGTCCACCAGTTTCTGGATGCTATGCTCCCACATGCCATTGAGCACATATATTTTCCACTTGATCCTAAGGTGAGGGCCAGCAATATGAAACACATCTACCATCTAGCACACTACCCTAAAGTACTGGGTGCCATAGATTGCACTCATGTACAAATCAAAGCACCACCTGATGAGCAGGGTAAAATCTACATTAACTGCAAGAGATATGATTCCATCAGCTGACAAGTTGTCTGCAATGCCCAGGGGTTTATCATGAATGTGTGTGCTGGCATTCCTGGCAGTTATCACGACTCCCGTCCTGTATCTGGCACACATCACATCTGTATCAGATGTTTGCTAGGGGGACATCCTACAGGGCCATTTACTGGGGAATGGTGGCTATGCCCTGGAACAGTGGATGAAAACACCCATCAAAATGCACACACACACACCCATGGAAGAACACAATAATGAGGCACATGCACAAACTAGCAACGTCATAGAGTGTGTGATTTGGCTTCTGAAGACATGGTTCCAGTGCCTCGATATATCTGATGAAGCTTTGTGGTATACTCCAGCCACATGTGCACAGATATTCACAGTATGTGCTATGCTACACAATCTAATCCTGCAGAAACAGCTTCAGCAAGATTAGCAAAGGGAAGGGATACACAGCCCCACACCAGTGCCTAGGTCACAACAGTCACAGTCATAGGAGGAATCAGTGGAGGAACTCCCTGCTGATGTCCCTGTATGCAGACATAAGCATGCTCAGTACACCCTGGCTTTGGCTAAAAGACAGTGCATAGCACATTCACTGACAACCTAGGGACTAACACCATACTCCTACTCACATACATATATTAACACTGATGGCAGCCAACTAATACATCCTGTACCTATTCATGTATTGGCTGTGTACTGCTTGCATCACACAGAGTCAGCCCTGAAATACAGCTGTGTCAACTGCTGCACTTGCAAGGTACTGTAAGTCCATAACCTACACAGTACCATAGTGGTATGTTATGTTAGGTCATTGTAGCTATGGACCAGGAACATTATATAGGCAACTATACTGGGGTGTTTGGACAGACATTATATCCACATGGGACTACCAACATCATTCCACTAACATGTCACCATTTGTATTTGGTAGGCCTCATGCATGGAATATTCATGCACATCTACTGCAACAGCTTTCTAGTACATCATTTAAGGGGCATCTTAGAAAGGGAAGTTAAATGATATCAGACTAGTGTGCGTGTCCTAGCAGAAATGGGCTTTTGTTCTCCACCCCTCAAAACAGTAGTGTCCTCATGTAATTGCCATAATTCTAAATATGTGTTATATGAGCAGTTCACACAGTTAGCATGCCACACAGCATCAGTACAGTAATGTACAATTTGAACTTACATTTTATGTGTGTGTTATCTGTGAATAGCAAAGTACATTTTTATGCAGGTGATGATGTGATGAATGACCCATTGTTTATCTAGCAGCTTCTGTGGTTCAAATGTCTAATACAGGTAACTTGTGTGATGGTGCCCAGGGCTCTAATCCTACGATATCCAGGTATTTTGCATGTGACGTAGGAACAACTTATATATTTGTACAGATTGTGACTTTGTGTGTGCTATACTAGTATGAATCTATTTCACATATTAATTGCACATGTGTATCTGTGCCATGTTTCTAAGACCGATTTAAAACATCCTTTAGTAATATTGGATAAGTTATTATCAGAATTGTAAATGCTGGGAGTTGAAACCATATATCAGCATGCATATGTAGAAAATACATCTAGTATCTACTGTAACATGATGTAGTATAACAATCTAATAACATATGTGAATGAGAAATTGTGCTGTGATGTGATTTTTATGGAATTGACAGTGCCATATGCAACACACTGATCAATAAGCAGAACAACTAGGTATTGATGCATTCATGATAAGATGGATAGCTGCATGGCTTACATGTAGGACATGGAAGTATCATACAGCAATTGGACAAGTGATATTTTTAGTTACAGTCAGGGTGTCCCACAGGGCTCTGTCTTAGAGCCAAACTTGTTTAGATTTGTCTGTAGCCTTATCTTTGCCATCTGAGTTGTTCTACAGTCTGTATGCAGATGACTTGAAATTGGGTATACTGATTAAATGTTTTGCAGATGGGGCATGTCTGCATAATAACTGGGATGCAGGAGCATATTACACAGTTAAATAAATCAAAAAGTAAGCATATGACATTTGTAAGACAGAAATATAAAGGGGAATATTAAATAAAACACACAGTGATTGAAACTGTAATACATGTAAAGAATGAGTATATAGGTAGATCTAGCTTGGAGTTTTCCCTAATCATATCATAAAGACATGCATCTGGAGAATTTCTCCAGGCTCTGTGGAACCTAGTCGGACATTCCCAGTCAACAAATGTTAAATAAATAAAATCCCAGCCTGGAATACAGCTAGGTGTGGGCTGGAGTCAGTTTATCCAACAGTAAGTCTCTTGATGTAAGCGGTGCTCCTCCCTTTTGTACATTGTTTAGCAATGCGCAAACAAGTCAAAATGTAACTTCACATGCTCACACACTTAGTTAAGCAGAGCATGAATCCACTGATCCTCGCACAATTTTGTTTAGAAGAATATATACATATATCTATATATTTTATAGTTTTATATATATATATATATATATATATATATATATATATATATATATATATATATATATATAATGTATATACATGTGTGCATATGTCTGTTTTGCCCCATATACTGACATCATGGAGAGTAAAGCTGCATATGACACTTATAATGTTGGACAAAGGACCAAAACAAAGGGCTCAGCATTAGATAATGCACTTACAGAAATGTGGAAGTGCATAGACTAAACCTGGTTGCAATCAGAGGACTATTGGGATATCTGAAGTTCACAGTTCTGGCAGTCTTCTCCCACTTGGTGTGTTTGTGTGTGAATGTGCATCTCTCCACAAAACAAGTGTGAATCCCGCACTCACTACTACATTGCAATGGTTCTGCACTTTTTGGCCTTTGCACTTGATGTAGACTTCCTAACTCTTGTCTTCCATAAGGCCCGCTGATGCCATCTACCATAAGAGTACCTTAAAGCCATGTCAACGTCAGACTTAAGCCATGGTGTGTGCAGCAATTACTGTGAACTATATAGTGTAATGTTAGATAGATAGGGGTTTTAATCTCACTCCAGCCCACTTGGTGTGTTTGTGGATATGCATCTCCACACAAAACAAGTGTGAATCCTACACTCACTAACAAATTGTAATGGTGCACTTTTTGGCTTTTGCACTTCATGCAGGCCTCCAAACTCTTGTCCTCTGCAGGACCTGCTGATGTCATCTTCCAACTTGATGCAGGCCTCCAAACTCTTGTCCTCTGCAAGGTTTGCTGATGTCATCTGCCATAACAGTACCTAAAGCCATGTCACTGCCAGGGTTAAGCCATGGATCGTGTGATAAGTACTGCGATCTGTAGTATGTAAAACTAGAATGATAAGGGTTCTAATCTCTCTCCAGCCAACTGGGTGTATATGCTCTCTAGTGTTATGTACACATAAATAGGTAGTGGTAATATTTTCACTGCAGCCAAATTGGTGTGTGTGGATGCTAGTCACTGTCTTGCATCAGCCTATGATTGAAATTTACCAGGCTAATGGCCTTAGGACCCTTATAATCCTAGCCAGCATTTTACATTAATGATCGTGTTGAATACCTATTTCCCCTTTCCAAGAGGTACACAGTTGGAACCCCTGTGTTGTAATTAGAGTCACCCATTGAATCGTATAAAGTGCATCTGAAAAGGGACGATGAGATGCTCTGTTTGACATGAAATGGAAGTCTGTTCCAAAGGTGTGTTAAACTCTGATAAGCAATTCTCTCCCTGCAGCAGGTTTTATTAATGTTACATACCAGGTTAAGTTCTTAAGTGCAAGTAACCTATGTACCATTTGACTTATGGATGTGCAGCATTTCCTATAAAGTAGGGTCAGAGACTGCCTCATATGCAAATCAGAGATCACCTCTGTGTAGTTGGTATGACACACACTAAATTGACGATGATTTCAGACAATCCCCATAGGACAGATGCAGAAGACTTCACTTGTGAGGAACCTTTGAGGTCTCTCCAGTTGCCACAGGTGTTTTTAGAGGTACACCAAAAGGGCATTGCACTAAAATATTGGCCCGATGAGGGAATAGTACATGGAGGTTATAACTTCTTTTTCTAAAGACAATGTCCTCATGTATGACATGAGGAAGATAAAATGCCCTTCTCATCACTGTATAGACTTGCTGATCTAAGTTAAGGTAGCTGTCAACACATGTGACCAGTTCTCTCACCGCTGAGTATGTACTTAAGGTGTTGCTGTTGCTGTTGTACATAGCAGGAACTTCGCCACCAAAATGAATGATAATACATATATTTGCATAGAATTTAAGGCCATGAGTTTGTCAAAAATCATCTGTTCATGTAAGACACTCACGTAGGATGTTGACATAATGTGGAGATTCAATAACCGCTCCTAGTTTGCAGGCATCAGAAAATATTTTCAGCTACAACAGACATTTAATTTGTGCTTGTACTTCAGAGAAATGGATTCCAAACAGTAGAGGACCCAGGATCGAATCCTGTGGTACACAACTGGTTGCAGCTCTGCTATTGGAGGTACATTCCCCTAATTTGAGTATATGACTTATATCAGTGAGCCAGTTAACAGCCCTTCTATTGATATAAGGGTTGATGCCTAGCTGGGTGAGTTTGACAATTGTGCCTGAGTGGGGAATACTGTCAAATGCCTTGTCTATTTACAGGTAGGCAGTATGTACAGATTTCCCATCACTCAAGACCACCAGGTTTAACAGACATGATCTAATTTTGTCAAATCCAAACTATGTAGAGTCAACTGACTGAAGATTACCTATATCTTTGTTGATAATGTCCATGATAATCTGTCCCATGGCCTTGCAGATATGACTAATCAGGCTAATAGTATATAGTTTCTGGGGTCAGTGGACACACCACCTCTGTACAACAGAATAACGGTGGCTGTTTTCCAGTCAGCTGGGATGAAGCCAGTGGTTATACTATGAGTGCGAAGAGTTCCCAAGGGTGTTACTAATTCATGTTGGAGCCCATGTAGGTTACATCCTGGGATGTTATCATGTCCAATAGATGATGTGTTTTTGTCCTTATAGAGGCCAGTTATGATCTGTTCTGTAGAGATACAAGGTAGAGGATAAGTGGTAGGGATATCATAGTATACGTGCAGTGGGGACAGGGCAGTGAAGTTTTTGCACAATCTGTTGGCCAAAAGGTTAGCTATGTCTAAAGCCCCAGTATATGTGGTGTCATTAAATATGAGTTTGGCACAAATCTGGGTCTTTCCTATTAGGTTACAGATGTAACTGTAGAGTGCCTTGTGGTTGTCCTTTGTGGACGAGGCTAATTTGGACCCATACTTTGATATGGAGGACTTCACAACGACTCTTATTTGCTTGTTTATGCTGAGGATGGAGTGTTTCCAATTTAGGGGGCTCCTTCCCTCCTACTCTTAGAGATCAATGTCTTCCTATTATTCTAAAGCCTGTGAATGGCAATCATCCACCAGGCAGATTTGCTCTTCTACGAGGAGCTTCTTTTGCACTTATCAGGTACAGCCGATCCAATGCAGTTATACAGGTGTTTGTATAAAGCATTGGTGTACAGCTCAGCATAGTTGCCAGTTTCATCTGAGGGAGAAGGGGCAGTGAAGCTATTTATACCATTGTGTAAGAGGTTATAATCTGCTTTGGTGACATTTATTACTTTATTTTCTGTAAGGGGGTGTGTCAGGTGTGATACTTACTTTGAATGAGACTGATTATTTGTCATATCTTACCAGGGAGGACCACACAGTGGGGGCACTACAGTGATCCCCCCATATTGGTAAGCACCTCATCCAGCATGTTGGCTTCCCTTGCAGACATGTCAACCAACTGCCCCAGGGCATTGTAGTTAAGAAAGTTGAGAATCCTTTGTGTAAGTGCATTTGAGCATAAGTAATATACCCAGTCAGTTAGTAGTTATAGTCACCCAAAACCATGGTGTCTGGATGTATCTTGTTAGACTGAAGTAGATACAAATAAGCAGAGTGGGTGTCCTGATTCATGGAGGGGCTCCTGTCATTGGTAATTACTTGAATAGGTAACCTAGAAACAGTCAATAGCACCTGAATTGTCTCCAGGGAATCATACTATGTAAACAATCTGGATGTGTATGTATTCTTAATGAATATGTATACGCCGCTTCCATTAGTTTGCATGCCTTCAGTTTGAGGTCTGCACATGTGGAAGGAGTTGTAGCCTGGTATGGCTGTGTTGCTCTCCACAGCCTTGAACCAGGTGTCTGTGACTGCACAAATGTCTATATCTTCCAAGGTAAGGACAGCTTCCAGTAAATGGAGTTTTGTGTTGATACTCCTAGAATTTAGCAGCCTAACCTTGAGGTTGTTTGTAGATGGGCTTTTTACACTGTAAGTGTTGTCCTTGGGACACCACCTGAAAAGGCACTATAGGGGTGGCAAGAGCCTTGGTCAGTAGCTAAACTCTCAGGGGTGACAGATGAAGACCTTCTCTGGCAAAGCATTGAGGTCTGTTGAGCATGTCATCCCAGTCTGATAGAGATAGTGGATCCCCCTAGAATGACACCAGATGCTAAGCCAGTTGTTGAAGTCAATCATATTCCTTTTGTACTGAGGCATCATCCCAGGTGAAGGTAAAATGAAGCTGAATACCAAGGGCATACCTGCCTGAGACACATAATCAGAGAGCTCAGTCATGTCTCTCTTCATATAGTCCAGAGAAGTATGTGACTAGTCATACACACCAACAGGAACTATGACGTAGTCATACAGTACCGGCTGTTGACAGACTTGAGTGCATGTGTGATATGATGTATCCTGGCACCTGGCAGACAGCTGGCCATGACCTTTTCCTTTGTAGCCTGGTGAGAAGGACATCAGTGTGTCTCATGATGTAATCACCTATGACTAATATGTTTGATTTTGTTTTTTGCCTTAGGGGTTTGAGCAGTGAGACAGTGGTGCATGAGCTATTATGAGTACTGTTCTGCATAGGTAGTATTATGTGTAGCATGCTTGCATGTGTGTTTGTGAGGTGTCTGGTGTGTAGGTATGTTTCTGTTAAGGACCTTTGCATATGTAGGTATGTGTGATGTGGGTTTGGGTGAAGAAAAAGGTGAAGTGTGCATGTTGGCAATCCACTCATGATCATATGTACCAACTGGTGTGTGAGAGAGCATGGATTCAAGGTTTCTAATATAGTTGCATCCCTCACGTGTTGTGTTTGTGTGGTCTAGTAGTAGAGGGCTGGGGAGGCTGTCCACAACTCTCCAATAGTCAGTGATAATGCCATTATCAGTAGATCACTGCTTGTGTATACATCACAATAGGCCATGATTAGGCAGTGGCCTGACAGAGGCTGTTATGTAACATGTTCTTACCCTCATGTTGTCATTCTAAGGTAAAGCAGTACCTGACAGTGTGGGATAACATGGTAGACTGAGTATGCTGTTTTGCCAGGCATGTGGAACTTGGATGAACCATAATCCTGTTATTAGGCCTTATTACTTCTCTGCAGGCATGCCTACTCTCAGTGGTCTGCGGCTGACTAAAATTGCTGATGATTGGAAATTAGGAGCTGTCATT
The DNA here is from genome assembly GCF_019279795.1 of Protopterus annectens. Classification (NCBI taxonomy): domain Eukaryota; kingdom Metazoa; phylum Chordata; order Ceratodontiformes; family Protopteridae; genus Protopterus; species Protopterus annectens. Next base: position 1,175,427,262 of record NC_056732.1, read on the forward strand.
TAATCCCACACTGACACAAATGTTTCCAGGAGGGGCTGACACAGAAATACAGTTGGTGTCAGAGCCATGGACTGACAGTAAATGCCAAGAATTGCACAATACTATCCTTTGAGGAGTCATCCACCCATGGTTCCATCGTATTGCCAGCATACCTCCAACCGCTGACCCAGTAGTCAGGGACTTATGGACGCATCAGTAGTGATCAAGCCTTTGACTGTACCATGTCTGAAATATTGTGGAAATCATTCCATATTGCACAACCTATAAACAAAGGTATGGCAGGTAAATCCATGGAAACCATTGTTTCACTGAATTTGGCATTCATCAGACCTATCACTGAGTACAATGCCTACTTTGGCATGTAACTAACCCAGCTTATCTGACAACTGTAGCATCCACAGAGATTCCCAGAAAACCCCTACATGGTGTACGTAACATGTCCTATGCAGAATGTGTCAAGACCCTATCTGTGTATTCTGTTTCCTACATGCTTTGTAGAGGAGGTGTATGGCTGTCATACAGTGCAGTGTCAGACCCCACTGTGGACCTCCTACATATCCATGAAACAACTAGCAACAGAATTACCTGTTCTCCAGACCTATACCTTGCTTGTGGTATAAATGGGACATGCTCGAGAGATGGGTATATAACCCAGAGACTACACCATATATGTAACAGGCTCCCCATCCATGTGAAACATAATTCTGCCCTAACTCAAATCAAGAGCAAGTAACACAATTGGATGGGGAACAGGACATTCAAACCTAGTTTAGGACCAATTTCTGTAATGGACATAGGGAAACTGGAGATTGTTCATCCCCTACACTCCAGCCTGTAGATGTTTCAGCTCTCAAAACCCTGCTTACACTTACCCAGGGTATCAGACCTTGTCAGAGTTTAGGGATGCATGGCTAGGCTTCAAGAAGCCCTTGTGTCCGTTAGCCTATTAAACACATATGAACCTATGAACCTATGAGGATTTACCTTTCTGATGGCATTTTTCGTCTGTGCTGACATTCAGTCCTCTACTCTGATGTTGATGGTTTGCTTGTAGATGTGTAGGCACAGGTGTGACCTACAAAATCCCAAAAGTGAATCGTAAGCATTTCCATGACACACCTTTCATTGTGTGACTACACAGCCATTACAATAACATCCATGGTAAGGTACACACATTATGATTTTAAGCTTATTATAAATGGGAGAGTACATTATCAGTAAATGACCAGTACCAAGTAGCATATGAAAAGCAACAAAGGATGATAAAATTCATATTAATGTAGATCGTTACACTGTGCATCAGACACAAAGCTTTATTTCCCTGTATCCATGAGAAAGATGCCAGGGATGTGGCACAGGTATTATCACTTGCACAGGGTGTTGTGTGGGGGTGCAGGAAGCCTAGGCTGACCCAATAGGTTGGCAAGCATGTGTGAGTCAGGAAATGAAACAGTCAAGGTGAACCATGGAAATGCAGTGTGCATCTGTAGATGACCTGAATTTGACAGTGGTCTGTGAGTGTGTGTGTGAACACAGCCAAGCTCCGTGCTAGCCCTACGTGTCTGTATATTGTACAGCTGTGAGCCATGCATGGTAGAGCTGACAGCTCATAATCTCTTCCCCTGAACATGTGGACTGGCTCTGCCAGGAGCTGCATTGGCACCTGCATGCCAATGTCAGATGCTATGCTACTACCTGAAGGTGGCTGCTGTCTGCTGCGAATGTGTCCTCCATGGGAATGCCCAGGACCATAAGCCCATGGCCTACCATGTCATGGTGTGGACAGCATACTCTCTTTCTGGAGTGCTGGATATATTGCCAGCACAGGAGCATGGTTGTTCTTTTGGCTCTCAGCAGATGTAATTGCTGACCTACATCTATGACACTAATGCTCAACTGCAACCAGACATTCCATCACAGGCAACATGTGTTCCTAGGTTCACCAGGAATTCCTCAGTGGCCAGCAGTGGTTGTTCTGCAGCAGGCCCTCCACCAGTGACACCACAATCCCTGGCCTGCTCTTCTGTGTGCCACATGGATAATATCCGTGGAATGGTGTCACACCAGCTCATATGTCTTGCTCTGGTGGCCAATGGCATTCACATTGCGGACCAGGTCAACCCACAGAGCTGCCCACTCTTGTCTGTTTGGCCTCCCCCTGGACAGTAGTACTTGATGATGTTGTCACAAGGCCTCCAGGATGATATAATTTTCCACCTCTGCAAAAGGGGCTCGGTGAGGGAATGCATATTTCCTGAACTACAACAAAATGAAAGCATGTCATCATCAAATATGTGGAAGTACAGTATGTAGAGATACATCAATATAGGAAGGCTATCAGTATTCAGTATTTGATTACATATCTGATATTCAACAGTATGCCAAACATACAAAGGGTGTAGATGCCACTAGGATAGTAGCAATAGTCACCTATTCCTGTTGTGCCATGACAGATACTGATGGATGATGAGACACCCAACACTGTAGTCCATTGTCCTCTTATAATCTAAAAAGCAAATAGCAGTGTACTATTACAACTGCTATCAAGAGAATTATCCAGAAGACCTGTGTACCTATTTAACACAAAGCATTCTAACCTTACTAATTAATTCTAGTTCCTCCGTAGGTGTAACACATCTTGACATCTGTGACATGTCATCAGTACAGTTCTTATAAAGCCTTACTATGTCTATTCCAACATATGCATCATGTTGGAAATAAAATTGTTACAAACCTGATAGAGTACAATACTCCTCTGCTGAAAGTTACTGCTCTGAAATTGCTGTGTCAGTGAGAAAACCATGTAAGTCTCATACACAATGGTTCCCCTAGCTAGAAGTTTGCCTTTTTAAGTTGGTTCTCATTAGCAGTTGATTACCTCTGAACTTGATTACCTCTGAACCAATCTGTGGTTAAGTAATGCTAACTGAAGCATACACAGCTGATTTGCAGTGTACTCAGGCAATCCCATGCAACTACTGAAGGAGATATAATGCCCCAATGTAAAATACATCACTTTTCTCATATGTTGGGGTGGAAATGCTGGGCTAGAGATACTACATCAGCACAGAGAGGATGTTTGTTGTAGATACGTATTACATAACGTGTGTGTGCTAAAGGCTGCAACAGTTGCTTCTGCAGACAATAAGCATAGTGAGAAAGGCTGCAGAATGTGGAGGACAACAACAATTATGAATAATGGTGTAACCAGGTCTACCCTACTGTACAGTCAGAGACTGATTAAAGGAACCCACCCCACAGGATATTGAGGTATATGTTTAAGCGAAGTATGTTAGCCAAAGGTATCACTAACTGAGTAAAGGGCAGTATGCTTGGGGTGTCCTAGAACAAGGTAGGGGGTACATTAACCATTATGTCAAGCAGTTGGACAACTGCCAAGTCAAGTGTTATGTCATTGCACTCATCTGTAATGTGTGTGCTGGCAACCCTTGCATCTACCACAACCTACATATATGTATGTTACTTGTGCAGCTGTGGTTGTAATATCACTAGCAAATCATTGTGGGCTACAGTCTGATATTACTGGGCCTCCTTTTTAATTATATAATTTAAAATCCTCAGTGATTGCATAGTACTGCATGACCTGATGTGCTATACACTTTCTAGAGTTGTAATGGGAATATGTCAACTGTGTTGCTATCTGCAGGCCTTTGACTTCCATAATTGAATAACAGACATTCCATCTGAAATGCTTTGGGTGGATAAATAGTTAATGATGCAATCATTCATTACAGAATTCACAATGGTGTCGTACACATACATGCATTTTAAATGCTAGACACCACTGGATTTGAACCCAGGACCATGTGCACCAAAATTATTGTATATTGTTTGTATTTCTAGTAAACAAATGTAAATAAATAAATAAATTTAATAGACTAATCTACAAACTGAGCTACTGAGTCATTGCAACAGGCGGTGTATTTTGCAATATATAATTGCATGCTTACATACTGTTACATCATTTACATCCATTATTATGTGCATGGCTTTATAGGAATGTGTTTCTCCACCAGAGCCCCAGTTAAACACCTGCATTTCCGTTCATGTTTTAGCAGGTGCATTTTTAAATATTGCAGATAGAAGTGCAAAGTTACCTGCTGTTAGAGACTTCACTTGCATCCACTATTCTGTGTCAGTCTTTCTAGTAATGCATTCCTATACCAGAATCCAAGATACAGTCCCATTTTTGGCAAGCTCTATGTTTTGCTTAAAACAGGTGTGTTAACTAACAGCTATGTGGCTTAGCAGGTCAATGCACTGCTCCACAAAAGTGATGGTCATGGGTTCAAAATAAGGTGCAGGTGTACATTTTGAACATGATTATTACACACATATATCAATATAGTGCTATTTAGTTTAGCTTAGTGGTGCTGTGCACCAAGCAGCATTGCACAAAAAATCTTTGGACAAAGAAAAAGTGGGGAGATAGGACCATGATGAAATGAGGTGCAAGCAGGAGGAAAAGCATGATGAAAGGCAGGTAGGTATGTGCAGGAAGGGTGTATGAAAGAACCATAGCTATCCATTTCTTGTACAGAAACAACTGTGCACTTTAACAGATGTTTTAGCTGAATTTGGACCGTTACCCCTAGAGAGAGGGGTGAGGACAACAGAAGCGCATTGTCAAGCCAATTGGACAAAACTAAGTGTGTCCATTGGACATGTGTGTGAAATAGAGAGCTATGTATGGCATGATATTTTTTGGACAGGTGCCCATATTTTTTGATATTTTGCTAAGGTGAGAGTAGAATTTTGGGGAAGGGACATGGGTATATGTGGGGGAAGTAAGTTGGGAAGGTGAGAAAGCTTTTGCAGACAGACAAGACAGCAGATAGGGTTGGTGTGTGACACAAGAGTGGAGTAAACACCTTGGTCAGGGGGTGTACAGGGTAGCAGTGTGTCTCAAGTCTTCACCCATGGGACTGTCACCATTGTACCTTGACTGCTCTTGTGGAGCCAGTGGTTGATGCTGGTGCATGGGACAAGCCTGCCCCACCAGGATGGATAGCATGCTCTCCATCCAGCATAGGCATGCACCAAGAGTTCGGCACAGCAGCCCATGCACCATACCTGGCAGTTCCTCAAGGGTGAAATAATCACCCCCTCTATGTCTACTCCCTGAGGTGAGTACCAACCCCAGCCTCTGGGACAGAACTACCCGATTGCCCCAGGTAGTGTGGGGGCAGCAGAGGGGGCTCCACCAGGCTGTGGCCCAGATGTGCTGCACCCCAGTGTCATGGCCGGAGAGCCAATGTAGATGGATTGTCTGGAACTGGCCTACCCTCTCGCACTGTAGTAAATTAAATACAAACATAAGGTAAAAATAAATATAACCAAATGTTAGTATTAACATAATAGAATATAATAATGATTAGTAAAAAAAATGTAAAGGGATATAATGAGGAGCACAGCAATAAATAACGCAAGTAAAAGTATATTAACATGAAAGCAATATGAAATTATACATAAGGCCAGCATAAGAGGCATTTACAAATAATGTATTAATATCAAATCATAATAGGTTAATACTAAGCTAACTGACCTTGTGAGCCATTTTAAGCCTAGCCAGTTATCCCTTCTGAGACTCAAACCCTGCATCTTATGTTTGTAAGGCAAACACCTTAACCATTAGGACACCCTCCCAACCCCAACTTAAATATAAATTAATAGATTAAAGAAGAAAAGAGGTGGGGTGAGAGATAATAAAAAAAAACATTAGTAACTTCACAGGTAATATTACTACACAGACTACTAGTACATATGTCTACATATCTAAGATTCATTTCTGAGTACAGTGACTGCAAATATTGTATAGATGATGTTGCACATATGTAGCTCCCAACCTGTTAGCATGGGACATTATGGGTCAAGCCCTACCAACTGGTAGTACAAAGGCACAACTACAGGGAACATTGTTACATAGTGTGTTCATACATTAGCAGCAAGGTGTTCTGATAATGGATTTGCCAATAAATTGCATTCCAAATAATGCTATGGATCTGCTAATCAAGGACCAGACATGGGCAAATATCATGACAGTTGAAAGGTGTGTTCATGTACACTAATTACACTGGACACTTGATAATTTCTCAGTTGGCTGCCATGTGATTAAAACCCACAAACACTGACTACAGGAATAATGTGCACTTTATCTGAATATAATGAATTCTCAAAACACCATCTCCTTTAAGACTTTTATTGCAACATTTTTTGTGAACTCATACATATACACACATGCATAGCTGTGTGTATTATCAGACTGGAAACCAAATGCAATGACCACATGAATAATGAACACTTGGTTTGAAAACATTAGTTATCAAAGCATCATCTACTTTTACACTGTAATGCTTAATGTCACATGAATCCTGGAAGTTACACACATGCAGTGCTGTGTAGGACATCTGTAAACCTACAGTATATCCTGTTCATTTACTGAGTGCTTTCTACAGCATATTTGAGGAAAATGATCAGAAATGAAACTTGACAATCTGGGTATTGCACTACATTTATTTATGAAATTTGTTGTTGCATTCTTTATTAGCTAACTATGTAACAGTTGACTGGTGTCAGATTAGAACAAACATGCAATGAATACAGGAATAATGAACACTTATTTGAAAATATTACAATAAATGCACAATCTCGTTTTAAACTTTACTGATAACATTTCTTAAAATCTGGCATTTTGACATACGGATAGCTGTCCAGTACTTCAGTTAACTTACCCAGTTACCATGTTCATTGACTGAGTGGAACAAACAGCATTATTTCAGACCAAATGAGCAGAACACAGGGGTGAACCTTACTCTGGTATTTTTTGCTGCATTCTTTATTGAGTTACACGTAACACTTGACTGGTGTCAGATCAGAAGACACATGCAGTAAATACAAGAATAGTGAACACTTTATTTGGAAACATTAGTTATCAAAGCACCATCAGGCTTTAAAATATATTGATTAATGTTGCTTTACCTCTGGCATGTAGACCCTGGATAGCTGTGTAGGAGTTTTGTTAACTAACTCATATTCTCTGTTCATTTATTGAGTGCAACCTACCACACATTTCAGACAATGACCAGAACAGAACAGTGACTCTTTATCTGGGTAGACCCCAACATTAACTGATCTTTGGAAGCTCTACTGCACATTACTGCATGCTTACTTGCTTTTACTTGCTGTACCATTTCAGGTAGGCAGTGACACATTAATAAAGATGTGGGATTCCCCAGGTATATCATACGTTGCTGTTAAGATTGCAAACTCTATAAGTAATTTACTGCATAATTACATTATGCATTGTTATTACTTTGATGTTGTCCTACTTACCACACAATTGCCTCATCCTGGCCAGATGACCTGCATGAGACTGGACATTGCGATCTCTTTCTTCTCCAGCTGTGAGAAGAGAAGCAAACAATTATGCATACCAGTATTGCATACATTCAGCTTGCATATTTCTAAATAATAAAGCACATTTATACTATTTACACACAAACAATTATATAATAAAACAATTAATGCAAATTAATTAAATTCATTAAATCAATATTTTCCAATTAAAATCTTCATTGAGACCACAAGGCTGTAATGTATTAAATTTCAAAATATATACAGCTTCCTTATACAATAAAGTATGCTTAATGTTGTTCTTAGCATAACCAAACTTACATATTTGCTCTAAAACAGTACCTTGTAGCCCTTCATTTTTACTTTGATGAAAATCCTTAAAATGCATAGCCACAGAACTTTCTTCTTTTTTATTAATATCTCTGGCATGTTCTAAAGTCTAACTTTAAATGCCCTTTTCGTTTCTCCAATATAAAATTTTTTACAAGGGCATTTAAGTGCATATATCACCCCTTCAGAATTGCAATTGAAAACATTACATGTATTAAAACATACATTATTAATATGAGAAAAATAAGGCACTACAAAGCTACAAGCTTTGCATTTACCACATCTAGAAGTACCTTTTATAGATAAACTCTGATGCATATTAGCTATAGGCATAATAAACTTACTTCTAACTAAAAAATCTTTAATATTTTTTCCTCTTTTATAAGAGAATTTTAAATATACATTCAACCATGAAGACACACTACTTAGTGAACTGAAATTCTTCCAATAATAATTAACCATTTTCACCAATTCATCACTAAAACAACCAAAAGTTGTAACAGAATACATAATATCCTTCTTTCTATTGTTTATGTCATTTAACTGTAACAAATCTCTATTATGAGCATTATTAATAATCTTTTTATACCTATGTCCAAAAAAAGTTTATAACTATTTTTTATTATATCTTCACTATAACCCCTATATTCAAACATTTTCATTAATAAACTCAATTCCTTATTAAATACACTATCTCTGTTGCATAATCTAGAAATTCTTAACATTTCACTGTATGGTAAACCTTCTATTGTATGAGGAGGGTGACAACTCATACCATGTACATATTGTGTAGCTCCCTCAAACTTTCTATTAACTGATGTAACTAATTCTTCACCATTCACAATATTTAACACAATATCAAGAAAAGAAATAGAAACACCTTTTTTAAACCCATCAAATTTCAATAAAAATCTATTATCATGTAAATCTAAGATAAATTGATCAACCAATGCTTCACCACCTTCCAACAAAAAAATTAAATCATCTACAAACCTGTAATACTTGATAACATATTTATGAAAAAAGAAATTCCTATATAAAAATTCATGCTCAAACAGGCCCATAGCAAGATTGGCATACATGGGGGCAAATGCTGCCCCCATTGCCATCCCCTGTTTTTGTCGGTATAAACAATCATGAAATTCAAAGAAATTTTTTGTTAAACAAAAATGAATAAGTTCAACAATATATTCAGTAACCGGAAAGTCACCTAGAAAAAATCTGATAGCCTCTATACCAAAAAAATGATTAATATTGGTATAGAGACTTTTGACATCAAGAGTGACCCAATACATGCCTTTATTCCAGTTAACATCCCTTATCTTATCCAAAAAATCAAAAACATCAGAAATGTAAGAAGGCAAAGTCTTAACTTTGGTCAATAAAAAATTATGTAAAAATACCTAAATTATGAAGAAAATAATTACCCGAAACAATAGGTCTCCCTGGTGGAGCTCTCAGATCTTTGTGTATTTTGGGAAGACAATAGAAGGATGCCATTTGGCATCCTTCAATTTTAAATTTATTTTTTACATCTGATGCTGAAAAATATCCCAACCTTTGTCCTTTATCCAATAATTCCTTATATTCATCTAAAGCAACATTATATAAATTCCATTCCACCTTTTCATAAACAGTGGTATCATTCAGATGATCCATACACATTTTATAGTATTGGGAAAAATGCATAACAACTAACTTGTTGCCCTTATCAGATGGTTTGAAAATAATTTCTCTATTCTTACTTAGTGCTTCTAATGCTTTCCATTCTTTGAAACATAGGTTATAGTTTATATTACCTCTATTTTTCATATATTCACTAAAACCATGTTCAATAGAAAAATTTAACATGTTCACAAAATGCACAACATCATTATTTAACTGAAGGTGTAAAGCCACTAGTTGTTTGTACACAATCAGTATCAAATTTGTAGTAAGCATCAGGAATTATATCAGATGTACAAGAATGAAAACTATCTAAAGAAGAATTTAAACTATCTTCAGAAGATACAGACTGTACACAATTATGTATACTACTAAAAAAACTTTTTAAATGTAATTTTCTACCAAATCTATATACATCACTTTTCATTTCATGTACACGAGAAATTACAGTGGGAATAAATTTCAATCCACGATTCAAAACAGACACCTCAGCATCAGAAAAAGAATGTCCAGACAGATTAACAATGTAATCATTAGTCGAAGGAAGCACAATGTCACCATTTACCTCTTTTGTGACCCCCCTGAATTGTTTGCTCTCTTGTAGACGGACCATACATTTCCCTTTCACGTTTCTTTCCTTGTTGCCCTCTGTTGAAATTACCACTCTGTCCACGAAAAGTTTGATGGAATCTTTCCGGTTGTTGGGGCATTGGCATCACCGGAAAGTCTCTGTCAATATTATCACCTTCTTCATATGAGGTATATCCACCTTCCGACGCTGAAAAAGACGAATTATAATGAATGTCCTTCCTGGAATCTGTTTGAAACTGAACACGCTTACGTGGCTTGTTCCGATTGGCTCTCGACAAAAAAGCTTTGTTATTTTCATAGTCCCGTATATCTCTGAGTAGTTTCCCTTTCTTTCTGTCAACTAATTGTGTTTCATACTCTTTTAATTTCACATTCATGGTGCTAAGGAAGTCATCCATAGTGGAAGCAGAAGTGCAGGCTGACAAATTATCACATAATTTCTTAATTTCTATGCCCAGTTCCTTTTGTTTGATTCTGTCACGCTCAATAAGTTATTATTTTATGAATTTAATTAATTTGCATTAATTGTTTTATTATATAATTGTTTGTGTGTAAATAGTATAAATGTGCTTTGTTAATTATATGGTTCATACTCCTTGAAGGCTCAGGCCGAGACTTCAGAGTGAGAGAATAAATTCGTATGCAAGCTGTGGATTTTGCTGTTGTTTCATTCAATATTTTTCTGGTTCTGGTTGTTTATATATATGTCTACAGATCCACAACTTCATTTGCCTCGTATTTTCCGTGAAAATATGGATGGTACGCAATTGTTGCTGGATAACTTTTTAGCCAACACTGCAGATTGGGGGGAATGTAATTCTTCCATCAGGAATTCAGCTGGTAACAGTTTTTCTGTTTGGGATCAATGGGAAGATGACAGACGTAAGCGCTTCCCAAATCCCTTCAATAATGTAGGTCGAAAGTTACCAACCTCTATTAGCACTGAAAGTAAGTCTCTATTTGATGAACTAGAAAGAAATATGTGGAAAGAGACTGCTACGTTTTTTAATATTTGTGGTTTACAAAAGTATATTGATATAGACATAACACCGAGGGGACTCAGAGTTTACAAAGATCCCACTACTCCATTTGATTTATCCAATGAGACTGATTGTGTTTTTCAGAAACGCTGGGTTGCAGCAGCTCACAAATGTGTGTCTGAATAGATACACATACTTATTGAGCGTGACAGAATCAAACAAAAGGAACTGGGCATAGAAATTAAGAAATTATGTGATAATTTGTCAGCCTGCACTTCTGCTTCCACTATGGATGACTTCCTTAGCACCATGAATGTGAAATTAAAAGAGTATGAAACACAGTTAGTTGACAGAAAGAAAGGGAAACTACTCAGAGATATACGGGACTATGAAAATAACAAAGCTTTTTTGTCGAGAGCCAATCAGAACAAGCCACGTAAGCGTGTTCAGTTTCAAACAGATTCCAGGAAGGACATTCACTATAATTCGTCTTTTTTAGCGTCGGAAGGTGGATATACCTCATATGAAGAAGGTGAGAATATTGACAGGGACTTTCCGGTGATGCCAATGCTCCAACAACTGGAAAGATTCCATCAAACTTTTCGTGGAGAGAGTGGTAATTTCAACAGAGGGCAACATGGAAAGAAACGTGAAAGGGAAATGTATGGTCCGTCTACAAGAGAGCAAACATTTCAGGGGGGTCACAAAAGAGGTAAATGGTGACATTGTGCTTCCTTCGACTAATGATTACATTGTTAATCTGTCTGGACATTCTTTTTCTGATGCTGAGGTGTCTGTTTTGAATCATGGATTGAAATTTATTCCCACTGTAATTTCTCGTGTACATGAAATGAAAAGTGATGTATACAGATTTGGTAGAAAATTACATTTAAAAAGTTTTTTTAGTAGTATACATAATTGTGTACAGTCTGTATCTTCTGAAGATAGTTTAAATTCTTCTTTAGATAGTTTTCATTCTTGTACATCTGATATAATTCCTGATGCTTACTACAAATTTGATACTGATTGTGTACAAACAACTAGTGGCTTTACACCTTCAGCTAAATAATGATGTTGTGCATTTTGTGAACATGTTAAATTTTTCTATTGAACATGGTTTTAGTGAATATATGAAAAATAGAGGTAATATAAACTATAACCTATGTTTCAAAGAATGGAAAGCTTTAGAAGCACAAAGTAAGAATAGAGAAATTATTTTCAAACCATCTGATAAGGGCAACAAGTTAGTTGTTATGCATTTTTCCCAATACTATAAAATGTGTATGGATCATCTGAATAATACCACTGTTTATGAAAAGGTGGAATGGAATTTATATAATGTTGCTTTAGATGAATATAAGGAATTATTGGATAAAGGACAAAGGTTGGGATATTTTTCAGCATCAGATGTAAAAAAATAAATTTAAAATTGAAGGATGCCAAATGGCATCCTTCTATTGTCTTCCCAAAATACACAAAGATCTGAGAGCTCCACCAGGGAGACCTATTGTTTCGGGGTGTAATTATTTTCTTCATAATTTAGGTATTTTTTTACATAATTTTTTATTGACCAAAGTTAAGACTTTGCCTTCTTACATTTCTGATGTTTTTGATTTTTTGGATAAGATAAGGGATGTTAACTGGAATAAAGGCATGTATTGGGTCACTCTTGATGTCAAAAGTCTCTATACCAATATTAATCATTTTTTTGGTATAGAGGCTATCAGATTTTTTCTAGGTGACTTTCCGGTTACTGAATATATTGTTGAACTTATTCATTTTTCTTTAACAAAAAATTTCTTTGAATTTCATGATTGTTTATACCGACAAAACAGGGGGGCGGCAATGGGGGCAGCATTTGCCCCCATGTATGCCAATCTTGCTATGGGCCTGTTTGAGCATGAATTTTTATATAGGAATTTCTTTTTTCATAAATATGTTATCAAGTATTACAGGTTTGTAGAAGATTTAATTTTTTTGTTGGAAGGTGGTGAAGCATTGGTAGATCAATTTATCTTAGATTTACATGATAATAGATTTTTATTGAAATTTGATGGGTTTAAAAAAGGTCTTTCTATTTTTTTTCTTGATATTGTGTTAAATATTGTGAATGGTGAAGAATTAGTTACATCAGTTAATAGAAAGTTTGAGGGAGCTACACAATATGTACATGGTATGAGTTGTCACCCTCCTCATACAATAGAAGGTTTACCATACAGTGAAATGTTAAGAATTTCTAGATTATGCAACAGAGATAGTGTATTTAATAAGGAATTGAGTTTATTAATGAAAATGTTTGAATATAGGGGTTATAGTGAAGATATAATAAAAATAGTTATAAACGTTTTTTTGGACATAGGTATAAAAAGATTATTAATAATGCTCATAATAGAGATTTGTTACAGTTAAATGACATAAACAATAGACAGAAGGATATTATGTATTTTGTTACAACTTTTGGTTGTTTTAGTGATGAATTGGTGAAAATGGTTAATTATTATTGGAAGTATTTCAGTTCACTAAGTAGTGTGTCTTCATGGTTGAATGTATATTTAAAATTCTCTTATAAAAGAGGAAAAAATATTAAAGATTTTTTAGTTAGAAGTAAGTTTATTATGCCTATAGCTAATATGCATCAGAGTTTATCTATAAAAGGTACTTCTAGATGTGGTAAATGCAAAGCTTGTAGCTTTGTAGTGCCTTATTTTTCTCATATTAATAATGTATGTTTTAATACATGTAATGTTTTCAATTGCAATTCTGAAGGGGTGATATATGCACTTAAATGCCCTTGTAAAAAATTTATATTGAGAAACGAAAAGGGCATTTAAAGTTAGACTTTAGAACATGCCAGAGATATTATTAATAAAAAAGAAGAAAGTTCTGTGGCTATGCATTTTAAGGATTTTCATCAAAGTAAAAATGAAGGGCTACAAGGTACTGTTTTAGAGCAAATATGTAAGTTTGGTTATGCTAAGAACAACATTAAGCATACTTTATTGTATAAGGAAGCTGTATATATTTTGAAATTTAATACATTACAGCCTTGTGGTCTCAATGAAGATTTTAATTGGAAAATATTGATTTAATGAATTTAATTAATTTGCATTAATTGTTTTATTATATAATTGTTTGTGTGTAAATAGTATAAATGTGCTTTGTTAATTATATGGTTCATACTCCTTGAAGGCTCAGGCCTAGACGTCAGAGTGAGAGAATAAATTCGTATGCAAGCTGTGGATTTTGCTGTTGTTTCATTCAATATTTTTCTGGTTCTGGTTGTTCATATGTATATTTCTAAATTACTGACAAGCATACTTACATATCTGTGGTGTTTTGCCTAGCCCTAGCCTCTTGGACCCAGGTATCCAAGGTGCCCCTCTTCCTTTGCTTCACATCACTGTAGTGGTGATGGCACTGCTCACCAGTGCAGGGGATACCAGTAGCACTAAGTTCACTAGCTAACAAATTCCATGTTTCAGACTTACACTCTGAGCCCTAGTAATTGCCCTGCAGCAGATGGGTTTCATAATTCCTGACCAGGACTCCAATAAACACTCTGGACTCCTGCACTCCCCAATTCTGTGCATGAAAGCACACTTCTTCTCCAGCAGCACCAAGCATGTCCACAGCCAAGTTAGAACTCCAATGGATGATGTGAAATTCCCATCTATTGGCCTTTAAATAGGTTGCATTCCCATCCTTACACATCATGTTGCAACTTTCCAAAAAGTGCTGCTCAGCTTAGCATTGCACAAACTCACACATGCCATGTGTAAGCACAACTTAGAAATGCACAAATGTGAATAGACTTTTGACAATGTTTAAGCACTGCTTAGCATTGCTCAGCTTTTCTAAATATAACATTTGTTTTAATTTTAAACTAAATTGAAGTTTCAGGCATTGGACACATTTTCAGAGAAATAAAAGTAAAAAATCTACTGGGTCAGGACTTGAACCAAGGACCTAATAGACTGTAGGTCAAGACTCAACCTATCTAGCCTTTGGGATTATGAAGGGAACTTGTATATCTTCACATATACTACACAGGTGCTGGTAAGCATAGCACAGCTTCACTGCACTGGTTTGTGCATTGATAAGCACCACAGAACTACAACAACTGAATTCATCTGGTTTCCATTTTTAGATGTCTAGCAAATGTCTACTGTATCTGTAAGCAAAGTGAAACATAGCTAAGTGCTGCGCAGCTCCGCACAAACAAGCAGAATAGACAAAAAAAAAGTAGAAAAAAAAGTAAAATTGATTACATATGATTTCTGTTTTTAGATACATACCAGATGTCTGCTGTATGTGTATAAACACTGCTTGGCATCACTAAGCACCGTGCCATTCCATCAAATAAACAGAAAAAAAAGATTTAAAAAAATTGATTACATCTAGTTTCTGTTTATAGATATATAACAGATGTCTGGTATATATACATAAGTGCAATTTGGCATTTCTAAGCCCAGTGCTGCAGCGTGCAAATAGTACATAAGCATAAAATAAATAAATAAATACATTGTAATTTCATGTAGTAAAATTTGTTGTTCACCTTTCAGTCCAGGCTAACAGGCTGAAAGGTATTGTGCTGTGCTTACCAACTGTCCAGAAGGTTTCTGGATGGTCCACAAGTACGGGACAGCCTCTACACTGCTGCTTGCATGGATTCAATATCTTTGTTACTGTGATGTCCCTCGGCAGCCACCATCATTAATATGTATGGTGAGCTGCTGAAGAAGAACCATGGCCGTGTACAGGGATACATTCCATGTAGGCTCTGCATGGAGCCTACAAAGATTTTATTGAATCCTGGGGAAAGATTTTTTTTTTATCTTTACATATACATTTTCAACTTGGATGTAATTTCCAAGACACATCCTTACTTGTAGCAACTTTATATTATCAATTTTAAAATAGCTTTGATGTGTTGATGAGAAAGCCAATATGCAGGCACTTCATTTATGTGTGACCTAAACTTCAAGAACTTGGTGGTCTATGGAACAATCTATACATATTTAACAGTCATATGTACATGCCAGGAGATGAATTGTTTGTTTATATGCACCCTACAAGCTGGGAAGATGTATTGCAGATGTTAATCTAATGCTTTTGCTTGAGTACAGTTTATAACTTCATTTTATATTCCATTTCAGCTGATTCCAGTGACTTTGGCAATGCCTTCATCATGTACAGGCTTTCTTCTCTTTGACCACATTTTTGATTAGCACAATGTGAACACTTTTGTGATCCATCCTAGTACTTAAAATATAAGTCCAAGTTATTGGAATTTTGTTCTTGTTTCGGTTTTGCTCTAAATCAGTATTTCAGCCATAGTATTGTTTTTATGTGACTTGTTCTCTTTATGTGATTTGAACTTTTTTTTTAAGTCTGCATAGATTTGGTAACAAAGTTCAAACTAGCAAGGCAGTGTATTATGTGTGGTCTACTGAGCTTTCATACATAGATGTTTATGTATCCCAACTTGTAGCTTGGCTTCACTATGCTTCTGAGTCCAATACTTGAATGTCTAGTAACTATGGAATTTTACAGCACATAACTGTACATATTACTATGGGTTTTATTCATAGTCTGGGACTACATGGCTTCAAAGCAGTTAACTGCAAAGAGCACTGCTACATCTGTATACAAATAAATTTACACTGAATAAGGAAAAGTAAATGCATTTTGAATAACATACCATCTTGTGGCAAAAGTGTAAACTATCAACAGATAAGCCTGAAGTATATGCAAAGGACTACATGAAAGCTGTAGGCTTTGTCTGAGTATGTATGTACTTCAATATTGCACAGTCACGTTTGAAAAACCTAAGTCACGTTTGAAAAACTTAAGGCAAGCGGCCTTAACAAGCCCTGCTGCTTTTATTAAAGAGTGAAATGGGGGAGAAAAGAAATACTGAAAAAGGTTAGACACAACAGAGGGAGAAACAGTTAGAGCACATCAAGAGGGTTGTGCTGGAAGAGGTGGGAAAGGAAAGGTTCTATGTTTTTGGTGAGGGATAGACCCCATATTTTTTCAAATATTTTTTTATATAAGAGGCTACTGTGGGTGGGAAGTAAGTAAGAGAGTGTACGGACAGGATAAGAGAAGAAGGGGTAACAATAAGAGGTGTCCAGCAAGAGTGCCCAGTTCATAAGGTAGCATATGTTTACACTGCCAGATGGTGTTGCAGGTGGTGGCGCCTTGCGTTGGCAAGAGGTTTTGCTCCAACTGGGTCAGTGAGTCTTATAGCTGTTGAAGAGAGGCTTAAATTGGCTGATGCCACCTGTCCACAACCCACCCCAGCATGTCCTCAACTATGTCCCAAAGCCCAGTTTAGAGATGCTTACCAGGCTGCCATGCTTCAGGTTGCCTGCAGGATTGGTGCCACTCTCCTCATCCTGAGATGATGTCCCTGAACAAGCAAGAGAAAATACACACAGTAAATGCACACATACATTGACACAGCATTTAATTTGTTACTTTATAACAATTTTTTTAAATCTTTATTGAAGTATAACAGAGTGTATGGGAAGTGCCTATGCATACATGGGAACACTGATAATGGAAGTGCTTATCTATACTTGGGAAGAATGGTATGAGAAGTTCTTATGGATACACGTGATCAATTATATGGGAAGTGCTTATGCATACTTGGGAAGAATATGTATTGCTATCAAGTTTTGATGGATTTTTCATTTTGCAGTCTACTATACTAACAAGTGAACTACCCTTTATAAGTACTTATATGTAGTAAAATTAGCTAAAGACAGCATACTGTATTGATATATTGAGATCTCTTTTACAGTTGGTTGCAGTAATGTACTGAAATTAGTGTGGGCCTTCAGTTACCATCCTTTATTAATACTTTTATATACACATTAATGAAATCAGTTAAAGACAGAATATTGCATTTGCTACTTTATTCGTGTGTACCAGTGGTTTCAACTAATTGTTCAGTTCTCTTACTCTGCTGTCTCCTGTTGTACTGTATCTCATCATCTGCTGGATCGAGAAGACATAATACAATTGTTGTTCATCTGCAGTTCATCTTTTTTCCTTAAAATTATCAGTATAACTACTACTGCCATACAGGGTATTTCATTTACTGCTGTACTTGTGTAGTTTGCATATGTTAAATATTTATTAATATTTGAATTCTCATACTGTGCCAGTCTTTCTTTTAATGCAAGTCTGGTGGGGTGAAGGGTGTTGTCTGAAAATTTCCCATACACTTTTACTGTAGATTCTACTTGAAAATGCTATAGTTTGCATGTCACAGTATGTGAATTGTGTTCAGGCAGAGCTTTATACACACAGAAAAATTTATCAATTCTAGGAAGGTTCCTGTTTCTTTCACTTCAAGCTTAAATAATAAAAAACGGCTTGTGTTATAGACAGATGCTGTACATAATCTTCAGTACAATAATTTGTGCTTTGATAGCTTTCTGCCTAATAACTGTAATCATATACAGAGATGGTTTAAATGTATACAGAAGTAATATAACTTGTCATTTCTCACTATGTACTGGTAATTCACTTTATACTACAACCTAAACTCCACCCCCTTTTCCCCCAACCCCCACTCTGAATAAGGTCTGGTGATGGAATGAGAGTTCATCCATCTTGTTCATGCAATTAATGTTGTGCAAGATATTACCATATTATACAATTATTATACTAATAAATATTTTCTGGCCTACGCAAACAAAATCCTTTCTTTAAAAAAATGGTCCGTATGCACTTTAACTACAAACTAATGTAATGCAATACTGTAAATAAAATTATGTGGCACTGCAAATATTTTTGTGTGTATAAATACATACGTTCATATACATAAAAATAGCTGTAGGCGTACTCATGTAGATGTATATCTGCAATATACATATATATGCACACATGCATATTGCTTAACTTATAGGTTTATAGGTTCATAGAAGGTTACTAGGCTAGTGGCCCTAGAGCCTTTACAAGACTAGCCATGTTAATCCTGGGTTGCCCCAATTGGCGTTAGTTAGATGGACGTATTTTACAGATCAGCGCCAACTATCCCTATCTCACCCTTGGGGTGAATTTGCTGTCATCCATACATTTGTATAGGTTGCGCCTGAATAGGGTCATTGAGGAGCTCTGCTTCACGTTAATTGGAAGTTTATTCCAGGGCAGTGTCAATCTCTGGGAAACATACCTGTCTCTCCAGCATGTTTTGTTAATATCACTGGCAAGGTTGAAATCCCTAGAGTGAGTGGCTCTAGTGCCATTTGATTTGTGGATGTGCAGCACTTTTAACAGGTTGGGATCAGAGACTGCCCTGGAGGCCGGCCACAAGTCACCTCTCAGTAGCCTCTTTGATACAGCGTGCAGTTACAGGGCTTTCAGCCTAGCCACATAGGTCATGGTTTGGAGGCCCTATATCTTCTTAGTGAGAAACATCTGTGGCCTGTCCAGTTGCTGCAGGTGTCTGGTAAAATACAAGCAGAAGGGAACTTTGTACCCTATTAATTGTCTGATTAGCGTAGAGTAAAGTGGGATTATAACATCCTTAGACCTGGATGAGATGTCTTTATGAGATGTGCAATGAAGAAGGCTTTCCTTACCACCGTGAAAACCTGGTGGTCAAAGGTCAGATTGCTGTTTATTTTATTTTATGTATTTATTTTACATTTGTTGACTGGGATAGTCCGACTGGATGCATGTCCATTTTCAGCGGAGGCCCAGGGAGAAAAGCTCCAAGGGTAAGCAGATACAGCATTACATAATACCAGCATTACATATTACAAACAGACTACAGAGATTACATAAGTAAGCAAGTTAAAAAAGTTCCACAGGTTACAGTTAATCCTGAGCACAAGTCAGGATTAAATTAAATTACACAGTAAACTGGTTAACAGGTTTTTACACAATCTACAGAGAATTAGCCAGGCTTGAAACATTGACATAGCCAGTTAAGTGACAAATGTTGTTTGAGTCTAGTTTTAAATTGACCTAAGGCGGAAAGTAAGGTAATATCAGCTGGAAGAGAGTTCCAGGATCTAGTTACAGAGTTTGCAAAGAGAGAATCACCGACTGTGTTATTAATTTTGCTAGTCTGAATTAGTAGTTTGTTAGAGGATCGAAGCAGTCTAGGATTGTTATAGGGGGTGATAATATTTTTATGTGCAGGAGTATTGTCCAGATTATAGAGGATTTTATAGGCCATAATCAGTTGGTTATACTGGATTAGGCTGGGTAGTTCAAGCCACCCAAGCTGATTTAGATTGATGCAATGATATGTCCTAAAAGGCAGCCCAGTGGCAAACCTGGCAATGTGGTTGTAGCAAATTGAGAATTTGTTAAGGACGGTCTTGTTTAAATTCGAGAGTAGAGGGGAACCATACAGAAGGGTTGAAAGAAGGTGAGAGCGAGCTATGGCAATTTTAGCTGGAGGGGTTAGGAAGGCTTTTTTTCTGTAAAGTGATCCTAGTTTTTTATTGATGGTTTTGATAGTTTGGTTAACATGTAGGTCAAATTTTAGATTATTGTCTATGATGACACCTAATAGTTTGTAGATGGGTCGGGGGAGATTATTGTGCCATCATTTGATTTTATGGTAAAGGTGAAAGCGGTAGACCTATATGTTGGTGAAAATAACAGCATTTTAGTTTTTTTGGGATTTAGGATCAGACGATGTTCAGAAAGCCAGTTTTCTATTGTATTAAAGGTGGTCTGGGTAGCTGACCATAACTCTACTGAAGATGTGGCTGAGCAAATCAGAGTAGAGTCATCAGCATATTGGATACAGCTGACTTTTGGGATGACAGTATAAAGGTCGTTAATGAAGATGGAGAACAGCAAGGGCCCTAATATAGAGCCTTGTGGTACTCCAAGGGTGTTAGGTAGAAGGTTAGAGAGTTTGTTCTGCCAGATGACAGCCTGCTGTTGACCATTCAGGTAGGATTGAAACCATTGGAGGGCTCCAGTATCTAGACAGAATGTTTGCAGGGTGTGGATTAAACATTGGTGATCAACCATATCAAATGCCTTGGAAAGATCCAAAAAGGGGGCTGAGGATATATAATTATTGTTGTGATTATGGTTTATGGTGTTAGTAAAGGCTAGGAGGGCTGAAGTAGTGCTGTGATGAGGACGAAAGCCACGGAAGCCATGCTGAGTGTCTGCCATAAGGCGATTTTGGATTAGGTGGTGCATGAGTTGTCTATGAATACATTTTACCATAATCTTTGCAAGTGGAGAGAGTATAGCTATTGGCCTATAATTGGAGAATTCAGTAGAGCTGCCTCCTTTGTGAAGTGGGATTACATAGGATATTTTCCAGATGGTGGGAATTTTAGCTTCTACTATGGTTCGATTGATTAGTATTGAGATGGGGTAAGCAATAGCATCAGCTGATTTTTGTAGGTACTCAGCAGGGAGTTGATCAGCAGAAAGTGTAGTAGGTTTTAATTTTTTGATCAAGGTATGGATAAGTGAAGTGGCGACTGGTTGGAAGCTGAACACAAGTAGGTTTCTAGGGGTGCTACTTTCAGGACCAGGGGAGCTAGGAGGTAGTTGGCTAGCTAGGGCTTGAATTGTCTCAGTAAAGAATTGGTTAAAACTATCAGAAACATCTTCAGGGGTTTTATCAATAGTAGTAGCAGTGATTGGGGTTGAAGTTTGTCCAGGATGTAGTAGATTATTTAAACATGCCCAAAACTTCTGAGGGTTATTTTGATTTACTGTCTGTAAATTACAGTTTTGTTGTTTTTTGTTTTGTAAAATTGATTTTTTTGGTTTCTTTCCTGGATTGCCTGTATTTAATGTGATCTTGAGGGTCTTTAGAAGAATGCCATAAAGCCCATGCTTTGTTTCTAAGGGTAATTTTGAGTTTAGACTCTATAGAAAGCCATGGTGCAGTTTTTGCCTTGGTTCTCTTTGAACGAACAGTTGTATGCAAATCAAGGATCTCAAGGAGATCTGTGTTCCCAGATCTCATACCATTGGGTTGGACTTAGAGGGGTGCTGTTAATATTGTAATTAGTGGGGAATTACACTTTTGCCAAATGGGATAATAGTGCACTGTTTTGCATTTAGTTTTAGACCATGACTTTGTCACTAGGCATTTGTTTGTGTTAGCCCCTTCTGTAATATGGTAACATCATTGGGGGGGGGGGCACAATGATTGCCTCTAGTTTACAATCATCACCGAATTTAGTAAGCCAAAGGCCATCTACTTTAGCCTAAACTTCCAAGAAATAGATTCCAAATAGTAAAGTGCCCAGTACAAATCCTTGTGATATGCTACTGGTGACAGGTGTACTGGAAGAGGTAGAGTCACCAACTTTGACAGTAAGTGTTCTGTTGGTGAACCAGTTAGCTACCCATCTAGTGATGCAAGGATTAACAACTAGCTGTGAGAGTTTTTCAATGATACTGAATCAGGGGATTGTGTCAAAGGCTTTGGCTAGGTCCAGATAAGTGGTATGCACTGTCTTACCTTCATCCAGGGCTTTGGTTACTTTCTTGAAGAAGTCTACCAGGTTCAATAAGCATGATCTACTCTTAACAAAGCCTAACTGGATTGGGTCTAGAGTTTGATAGTCACCTATGTCCTTGTTGATAAGGTCCATGATGATCCTTTCCATGGCCTTGCAGATGAGGGTGGTTAGACTTATGAATCTATAGTTCCCAGGGTCAGTGGATGGCCCTCCTTTTAGCAAGGGTTTACTGTTGCTATTCTCCATTCTGCTGGTACAAAGCCTATTGTCAATCTATGGTTAAAGAGAACAGCAAGTGAGTCAGCTAAGTCCTGTTTAAGATTGCTTAGTAAGCAACCTGGGATGTTATCTGGTCCCACTGAGGCCATGTTTTTGGCCTTGTAGTGTGCAGATATGACTTGATCTCTAGAGATACTAGGTAGAGAATTGGAGTCAGGTATGCTTTGGGGTATGGCTGAAGTTTGCACCAAATCTGTCAGCTAGCAGGTTGGCAATTGCTCCATTATAGTGTGATTGGTACCATCTTCTACCAATTCAGCACATAGCTGGACACTCCCTTTTAGATTTTGGACATAGTTAAAGAATTTCTTATGATTGTCCTTAGCTATTGATGCTATTTTAGCTTCATAATTAGTTTTAGAGGACTTTACAAGCCTGCTGATTTGCTTGCCCAATCTGTGGAGGGAATTCTTCCTCTGCAGAGACAGTTGCCTCTTGTTCTTGGACATCAGTTTCTTCCTTTTGTTATACAGTCTTTAGACTAGATGACCACAGAGGTGGCTTGTTTTTTCAGGAGGTCCTGCTTTTAACTCATTCCCTCCAGTAGAGCTCTTTTGAGTGTGTACCTTTAACTCCCAGTGGGTGTGTTTTCAGCCTTTAAAAAAATGACTTTGTCACCTTACAGTTCTAACAAATACTTATTGACAGAGGTCATATATCAATATAATTGTCTTTGCATTCATATATGCTTCAAGATAAAATATTCTGATACCTTGTGTGCAGCATGGTTTTGGAATTATTAATGTAAATATGAACAGGCAATATTTGACACCTAGAGGAGCAGTAGGAGGTAACTGCAGAAATGCCTGGAGACGTCACTCAGCTGTAATGAGTTAATCCAATCAAGCACAGCTGAGTAGATACAGTTGCTAAGATGATTCTACAGGGCATTTGAGTACACCTCTGCATAGGAGTAATTTATGCCTGTTATTTTCGGGGGTACAAAACGTTTTATACCATCACATAGTATGCTATAGTTTGATTTGGAGAAGTTCCTTATTTTTTTTCTCCTTTGGGGGTGTGAGGTCCACTAGTTACATTGAACGAGACTGATTCATGGTCCAACCTTACCAGGGAGGGCATCACACAGGGGGCAGTACAATGACCACCCATGTTGCTGAGTACTATGTCAAGGATACTAGAGACCCTTGAGCAGTGCAGACTGGCTGTTCCAGATCATTTTCATTGACAAAGTCCAGAAACCTCTGGGCAAGCATGTTTGAGCTCATTATGTTACCCAGTCGATGGAGGGATAATTGAAACATCCCATGACTAAGGTGTTGGGCTGTATGGTGAGTGACTCCAGTAAGTCCAGGTGGGCATTCCACTTTTCTTGGTTCATGGAGGGGGACCTATAACTAGGAATGATGTGGAAGGGTGTTTTATCTATAAGTTAATTGGGCATGGAGTAGTTTGAGATAGTCATACTGTTTGACCAGTCAAGAGGTGTACTTGGCTTTAATGAGGAAGGATACACATCCAACTTTGGTTCATTCATGCTCATTCTTGGGTCTGAACGTGTGGAAGGCACTATAGCTTTGCACGGCTTGGGTGCTCTCCATAGCCTTGAATCATGTTTCAGTGACTGCATAGACATCAGCATCTTCCAAGGTGAGGAGTAATTTCAGGGGCTGCAGTTTCCTGTTTAGACTCCTAGAATTAAGCAGGAGAACCTTGAGTTTGTCTTGAGTGGATTTTGTAATGTCGGAAATGTTGTCATTTTGACTTTGCCTAAAAAGGCACTATTGGGGAGGCAAGCACCTTATCCAGTATCTGAAAGCCTAGGGAAGACAGGTGCAGACCATCTCTAGCAAAGCAACATGGCCTGTTGACCATGTGTTCCCAGGTTGACAAATACTGGATCCCCCTGGAATGACACCAGAATCTAAGCCAATTGTTGAAGTCAATCATTTTTTGTTTATATTGTGGCATCATCCTGGGTGAAGGTAGAATGCTACTTAGCGCAAGGGTCATACCTACCTGGGAAATATAATCTGAGAATTCATTCATGTCTCTTATATAGTCCAGGGAGGTACATCTCAAGTTATTCACCCCAACAAGGATTATGACAGAGTCATAAGGGTACTTGTTGTTGAGTGACCTGAGTGCATGCGTAATCTGATGGATCCTGACACCCAATAGGCAGATGACCGTGACATTTTCCTTGTCCATCCCAGTGAGGGCTATATCTGTTTGTCTCACTATGGAGTCTCCTATGACCAAGATATTAGGTTTTGAGGTGTTTTGCTTAGGTGCTTATTTGGTGAGACACTGATATGTGTGTTGTTATGTGCAGTGGTTTCTATACATGTTTAGTTGTGTGCAGATAATTTGTGCTTGGGAGATCTTTTGGTAGTCTTCTAGTGAGTACCTCCCCATATGTGGGTTTATGTGTTGTGTTTCACATACAATATTTGTTTGTTTCAAGACTAAGTGGTTGTCAGTATACATGAGGAAATTACTACATTGCCTCAGGATGTCCAAGTGAATCAAGCTGGCTGAAGAAATGGTGGGAAAGTGACCATCCATAATGGCAGGTTTATACAGTAATACTGCTGGGGAGTGGGTAAGTTAGATCAGTTTATGATCTAGGAATAACAGAGGGCCTTATTCTGTTGACAGTTTAGAGTGAAGAGCCGTGGCAATGCTGATCAATGAGCAGTTGATTTGCCTGGAGAGCAACGGGGACTTGGAAGAGTTCTACTGATAGACTTCTAGGGAAAATTTAAGTTTCCAGGTGTTTATGTCTATACAGGGTAGCGCTAAACCCCGCTGAGCGAAGCAGAGCTACTTGCAAATGTCAGGCTTAAATACAGGTGAAATTCAACAGTTTTAAGACAAACTACTAGTGGTAAAGCCCCAAACTGATGCATTCTCTAGTAATCCCCAACTCAAATAGAACCTGAGATACACACTTCTGCCACAACAATGCAGAAAGGCCCTCTTACTTAAAGATGGCTGGTTTAGAGCACAGTGATACCAAACAGTCCAGATTCAGCAAGTTTGAATTGACCCTATGCTACAAAAGGCAGTAGTACAGAATTTCAAAGTATAGAAAAAAATGCAGACACCATCAGCAAAAATGAAGCAGCAATTCAAATAAATGCAGTTAACAAAGTGCAATACAGGCTTTAAATATATTAATTTTTCAGTTGTTTGCAGTGGATGCTTTGGATTTTAGTTCAGATGCACTCCACATCTCTGGCTAAAGTCACCAAACTCTGAATAGCTCCAGTTAACTGGGCACAGACCCTCATAAACATGAGGCTTAATTACAGGCTAATTTCAACAGTTTTAAGACAAACTACCAATGGGAAAACCACAAACTAAGCCTTTCTCCAGCAATCCCAAACTCAGATGGAACCCGAGATACACACTTCTGCCATAAGGGTGAAGGGAGGCCCTCTTAATGTAAGATGACTGATTTAGAGCACAGTGATACAAAACAGTCAATATTCAGCAAGTTTGAATCCAGCCTATGCTATATAAGGCATAATACATAATTTCAAAGTTCAGAAAAACTATGCTGGCACAATACATACAATTATAAACATTCCATATATTTGTATACTGTTACAGTTCAGTGTATGGTTATGATTATGCTTTCTTTTGCATTACTATTATAACATCATAGATACATATTTCTACTTTCAGTTGTGCAACGTTATTATACTTTATTACTATTTTTAATATGACAAAAAAAACTTACTATACATTTCTGGCCTTCTCACTACTACCTGGTCAACTCACTCAGCCATTTGATTGAACTAACACTTCTGCAGGTCATCGTACCTGAGATTGCATTGCTGGCTAGAGTAGGTGATCCCTGTCAGGAATGACAGGTGCTAACCTATCTCCTGCCACATGTCTATCCTTTTTCCACTCTCTCCCCATTGCACACACCTAGATTTTATTCAGGTACAAATCCCTACAAATGTAGACCATGATCTTGGCCTCCATATCTGAACAGCTTGGTGCATGGCCTTATGCCTTCACAAATGCTGCCTTCATTAAAAGCGCCAGTACCAGAATATAGCAAGTATGGGCTGGGCTGTGGTTCAAATGTTTAGAGCCTCTCCCTCTAGGATGTGACATGACCTTCACTAAACCCAGTTAACTAGCAGGATCATTAGAGCTGGTACTGTTATAACTGCCATATTTTGTTTTATCAAAAGTGCTTTGTCATCTATATATTTTTAAAGGAATACATTAACATTGCATTTCAATGGTAGATAAAAGTCAGTATGCAATCATCATTTTTTAAAATTACTTACAATTGTTACTGCTACAGCGAATTGTCTTAGCTACATTTTTGGAGTTTCACACCTGAATGTGATTTATACATGCCAAATGCAGTATAACATCAGTTTTTGTTTTTTTGGGGGCTTTTACAGAAGTAAATATTTCTGTATGTGTGTGTGTGTGTGTGTGTGTGTGTGTGTGTGTGTGTGTGTGTGTGTGTGTGTGTGTGTGTGTGTGTGTGTGTGTGTGTGTGTGTGAGTACTACCTCTTAGAAGAAATTGTGAGTGCTTTGAGTTGATAAGGTGTGCCAGATGGTATAAGATGGGCTGGGATTATATTTCATGGTTGTGGAAACTCACATGTATATGACTCCATTTTGCTTTTTCTAAATAGAGTCAGCTTTGAGCATAACTTTGGCTATCTATGCACTCCTGCAGTATGCTGGAGACTGCTGGAGACTCCATCACTACCCTCAGCACATTCAAATGAACCCAAGGTCATGTTCATAAGTAGCTGAGAAATACTTATGTGTATTAGTGGCCATACAAGTTCACGTCTTACTGTGATTCATTGAGGAAACTTAAATTAATCTAATTTGCATGCAAAACACATAAATGGACCTGAATTTATGTGAAAAAGTTTAACGCTAACATATTAATTTGCAATTACTCGAGTTAGGTGACTAAGGAAACCTCAGACTTATTAAAGTAGTAAAAAATAATTGAAATTTATAAATTAGTATGAAACACAAAATGATGTAAAATCTGTGAGTTGGCTTCACAAAATATTTCTTTTACTAATATGATGGGCATATTACAATGTCTTTAATGAATACTGTAAAGTAGTCTTTTGTAGATGGAAATTTATTACAGCAGCAGTGGAAATGATTAGTGATCACTGAGAAAATCATTTACTTTGGAGTCATTTAGTGATTGTGCATACACTGCATAAATTTAATGCAGTGGTGAGGATCTTGTGTTGGCTCAACATACGTGTCTTTACTTAGAGATTTCTGTGTGTCACTGATGAATGAAAAATAACAGTATTATGAATATAAGACAGTGGTAGGACTAGGGGCTAGGGAAAGATGCCTTCACTGAACAAGAGTCAGTGAACACTCACGTATGACTTTTACCAATGATGATAGGAGTATCTGTTGTGGGAAAATATATATATATATATATATATATATATATATATATATATATATATATATATATATATATATATATATTATTATTTAAAGGTGAGAAAGAATGCCAGATGAGGAGTGACAGTAAATGATGATGCAACATACAGTGTACACTTTAGATTTCACTGCATGCATCACTTGTACTCCATGTGCTTTTTACAAGAAAAGACATACTAATCTTATTGTCATGGTCCATAGTTCTGGACTAGATGCTACCTGTTTTCTTAAACAGCCTTATGTGTTCAAGAGCCTGATGAATGGGTGTCAGTTTCTACTGCTGACAGCTGGTCACCATTAGTCGTAATAGGTCTGGAACTGGGAGCTGCAGTAACAGCATGGGCCACTTCACCACCAGACCGGTACATGTTTATGTTGTGCAGAATGCAACAGGTATTAAATATCCTGCATGCATTAGCTGGGTCATCCTAAAGGGCACCATCAGACTCAGCCAGGCATATAAAATGAATCTTCAGGAGGCCAAAGACCCTCTCAATGACAATACCATGTATGGGACAGGACTCTATTAAAGCTCTCTTGTGCTGGTCCACTTAGATTTTTGACTGGTATCATGAGCAATGCCATCAGATGTTATCCAGAGTCACCTGAAAGACAAAAATAAAATAGAAAATAGAAAGTTAAAAAGAGAAAATGGGGATGAGACAAGACAAAACAAGCAGTTTAGTATTCAGCAATACAGATTAGCATGAATAACTATTTAAATAAAATAAAAAAGAGAAAAAAATAGGTTTCGACTTGCAAACAGGATGACCACTGGGCATCCTACCATGCAAGAAGAGGAGGTAGATTAACTTAGTGTAGCAGTTAAGGGAATTGTGCCCATGCCAGAATGCTGGGTGGAGATATTGATGATGCATCTCGATGCTTTATACATTACAGGGCAGTTGATGGCATGGTAGCCCTTCACATTTCAATACCACTTACTCCAAAATCCAGAACGGGCCCTAATTGCAACATGGGTGCAATCTATTGCAACTAGTACATTAGAGAAATGTGCCAACTCATTAAAGGCAGTCATAGTCCTGGACTGGTCATGAGGTAACACCAGGAAATAGATATAATAATCCAAATGTGCCAAATGTGCATCCAAGAACTGTTGCAAAAGTCTTTGAGATACCCAGCGTATCCCCAGTCTATCTCAGGAATGTCCCCATGGCAAGTACAGTAAGGGCTATACTTGTCTTAGTAGCCACAGGGATAGAAAGTCCACGCATTCCTCTAGTAGCACAATGGCAGTTATAAATACTCATTAAGACTCTTATAAAATCTCTGTCTGCTCCAAACCTATCTAGTATCTCTTGATTGTCAAAATTATAATGGGTTATTCTCTGATTATATCTCCTCCTTCCTGGTTGGTGAGTGTTGTTAGCTCAGCCAAGACAAGCAGCTCAAAACATGAAATAGCAAGGCCAGCTGCAAGCAAAAACATCTTCATGAATTGCAACTTACGACTGGTGCAACTTCTCTATATCTAAAAAACATTATGGCTAGTGAGAAAAAGAAGGCAAACTTAACTATGAATCATGAGTTGGCAGGATAATGCTTCATTAGCATACACTGTTTTACATAATTTCTCATTGCACATCTGGATGGGCAGTGCAGCAAAGCCATTTGGCATGGGATCCAGAGTCTACTACTCAGGTGGAGGGCAGGCTAGAAATGGTGTAGGAATTGTGGTGAGAGAGAGGCTTCAGAAGGCAGTAAGGGATGTCATCAGAATTAATAAAAGACTCATGGCAGTCAGACTACAGTGTAACAAGAGGGAAGTATTCATAATCTCAGCCTATGCCTCACAGCAGGGTTGAGATAGTGAGGAAAAGAGTGCATCCAGACAGCAGTTGCAGAATCTACTAGATAAAGCAGGATAACATGAATTGGTGTTGATAATGGGTGACTTGAATGCACATATCAGGACAGACAGAACAGGCTATGAGGACTGCCTGGGTTCACATGGGTGGGGCAACAGGAATAAAGAAGGAGAAGCCATTCTAGACTTCTGTCTGGCAAATGGCTTGATAGTAGCCAACACATGGTTCAGAAAGAGAGACAGTCACAAGATCACATACAACAGCAGTCAACATACAACTCACGTAGACTTCCTCCTAGTAAGGAAAAGGCACCATGGTAGAATCCAAGATTGCAAAGCCATCCCTAGTGAAACAGTCGGCCCACGGCATAAACTGCTAGTTGCCACAATCAGCTTCAAGCAGTGGTCAGAGAAGACTCTAAGGTCAACAGTGACCAGGCTGAAGACCTGGAAGTTGACAGGAGAGAAAGTACAACAGTTCAAGGGATTGATCAGGGCTCTAGCACCCCAAGAAAAGGAAGAAATAGGTGGAGTTGAAGAAGAATGGCAGCGCCTAAAAACAGCATGTGTTAGGACTACAGAAAAGACATGTGGTCAAGCCAGGTATGGAAATAAGGTACATAAGGAAAGCTGGTGGTGGAATGCAGAAGTCCAGGAAGTCATCAAAAGAAAGAAGGAGTGCAGGAAGAAATGGGAGACAGAAAAGACTGACCAGGCTAGGAAGGACTGCTGGTTGGCTAACAAAGAAGCTAAGAAAGAAGTTGTAATAGCAAAGAATAGGGCATTGGAGGCACTGTACCAACTTCTGGAAAGTGACTCAGTAAGGGGCACAAAGAAACTATATCAGGTTACAAGGCAAAGACAGAAAGATAAAGAAGATAGTCAGACACCCTTCATAAGGGATGCCAGCAACAACCTGCTCACCAGTCCAGAGGACATCAAAGGCAGATGGAAAGCGTATTTCCAGCAGCTTCTGAATGAAGAAAACCCCACAGAAGCTGCACTGTCCCAGAAGCAGTCTACAATGAGAAAAGAAGAGGATCCCACCCTAGAAGAAGTAAGAACAGCACTAAGGAAGATGAAGTCAGGGAAAGCAGCAGGCTCAGATGAGGTCACAGCAGATATGATAAATATGTTGGGTGAGATAGGGGAAAAATGACTCCTGAGGGTACTAATAGCAGAGTGAAAGGCATATCCCAGATGACTGGAGACTAAGCATACTTGTGCAAGTGTACAAGAACAAAGGGGACATCCACAACTGTGGGCAGTACAGAGGCATCAAACTCCTGTCACATTGCGTGAAAGTTCTGGAGAGAGTGATTGAAAAATGGATATGCAGAGTAGTAGAATGCAAGATGGGAGATGAGCAGTTTGGCTTTAGATCAGGATGCAGGACAACTGACCTGACGTTTGCATTGAGACAGATACTTGAGAAGAAGCTAGACATGAGGAAAGAGTCCAACTGGGCATTCCTAGACTTGGAGAAGGCATATGACAAGGTCCCAAGAAAGCTGATCTGGTCAGTACTACTGTGGTTTGAAGTCCCAGAAACATTGGTAGAATTAGTGCAGGCTATGTACAAGGACCCAATGACTCAAACAGTGTTTGGCCTCACAGAGGGGTTCCCAATGGGAATGGGTGTACATAAGGGTTCAGCTCTGAGCCCACTGCTGTTCATACTGGTGATGGACTACATTAGCAAACAGGTTGGAGGGGATGGATCAACAAAGCTGCTGTATGCAGACGATGAGGCAGTACAGGCAGACTCTGAGCTGGAACTTCAGCAAAGGACAGGGGAATGGAATGCAAATTTGAAGGCACATGGGATGAAACTAAGCATAGATAAGACAGTGGTAAAGTCAGCAAACTGGGTAAATCAGAAGACGCTGAGAATAGAGATAGAAGGGAAGATAGTGGAACAGGTAAACAGCTTCAAGTATCTGTGAGGGGTAGTTGAGGAGAAGGGTAGTCTGAATGAAGAGGTCAAAGCTAGAATCAGAGGGGCTGCAGCCAACTGACAAAGAGTATCAGGTGTAGTCTATGACAGAAGAATGGCAAAGAAGCTGAAAAGTAAGGTGTACAAGAAAGTGGTGCAACCAGTACTACTGTATTGTACAGAAACCTGAGTAGTAAAGGCAGAACAGCTGAAGAAGCGAGAGATGATGGAATTGAAGTGCTGAGAAAGGTGGTAGGATGCACACTGTGGGACAGATGTTGAAATGAGGACATAAGAGCAGCCAAAGTAACTCCAATTGCAGGAAAGATCAAAGAGAACAGACTATGGTGGTTTGGGCATATGTGTAGAAAAGCAGAAGACAATCTGGTGAGGAAGATTTGGGACAGACAGGAAGAAGGTAAGAGGAAATGAGGATGTCCAGCAAAGAGGTGAATAGATTGTGTGAAAGAAGATTTGCAGCGGTAAGGCATGAGTGTTGAAGAAGGCAGAAGTGTGGCACTGAATAGAGAGAGTTGATGACAGTTAATACGATACCCTGACCCCATGTAGAAAAATGGGAAAAAGGTGGCTGATGATGATGATGATGATTCTCATTCCACATCTCATTCTGACTTCATTTTCTTATGCTTATTTGTGATCATCATGCATTTGTGTAAGTGGCCTCTGTGAATCATGGCTTACCTGTGCTCATTCCAGACAGCACAGACAGCATTAACACATTTGTTATCATGAATAACACTCTCCAGGCATAAAATAGGTAGCTGGTAAAGATGGAGGGAATCTTATAATGTGGCTCAGACTAGTTGGTTGCAATGAATTAAAGCAGTTCAGATTTGTTTAATACTGAAGATGTTTTATCTTATTATATTTGGACTTTCAGCTCTAGGAGCAAAGTGACACTTCAAACCTAATGATGCAAACTAAGGCACAAGCTACAATGACTAATGTAGCTCAAATTATTAGAACTGAAGGACTGATTTAATACAATATACTTTTTCAAGGGAAAAGGAAAAACAGATACAGATGTTACATTTTCATCTAAAATAAGTAATGTAAATGAAATGTCAGCAATAATATAAAAGCATATTAGAAAGTCCTATTGTAATGGTAATACAAAAACTATGAATACATGGAGTTAATGGTGTAGTATTTGAGCAATGTGATGACAGCTCTAAGCAGGGGAAAATACAAGCAGAGGAGGATTTGAGAATATCTGGTTGCAAATCTATAGGACTAAAATCGTACTTGAAATACCATCAACCATAATAACAGTAAACAAGTGCAGATAAATATCAAGCTAAACAGTGTGCTAGTTTACTTGATGTGGGTGTAGCTGTGAGTCAGGCTATTTATCCTCAGTATGAATCCAATCATTCATTCAATGAAATAATCATTCCCAGTATTTCTTTAGAGAGCATTTAATTTTCCATTAAACTTGTTATTCAGTCCCTCAGATTCACAGTACAATACATGTTCTCCACATTAACACAAATAACACAACCCAACAAGAATACAAAAATGCAGGAATGTTATGAAACATTAGTGTATTTTTCACAGGAGATCTCTTCATTTTCTGTATGTTTTATTCATAGTCTTGGAAAAACAGAATCACATCTTGTCTTCCACTAAAAGATCTCCCTACCTACCACTACAACCAAAAATAATACCTGATTTTCTTTGACTGACTATCTCTTTCAGCAGTGAAAGGTTGATGTCAAGACATTTCCTCCCATACTTCTGACTAGCAAATTTTTAGCTTCCTTTAATAAATAATCAAATATGTGTCTTAACCTACTTCAATATTACTAAAAACCCTGACCTTGTTCATTGTCCCATGCTTACCCTCAACATGTCTTCACATTGTCTCAAACTTTTTGTGTTTCTCACTAATCATTGATTTACTGACTGACCTCAATACTTAGCCTGGAATAAAAGTACTCTCTTCTGCTTTCCTCCACCCAGATGCAATGATTCTTTGCCCATCTTATAATCAAATTAAACTCAATTTCTGTACCTCAAATCCCTTCATATCGTTACACCCCAAAATTTCCACCTTCTTGCCATACATCTGCTTTAATCCCTGGACTCCTACAAGTGTCATACCCCTTGGCAATGCCACCACATATGCAACGTATCTGCATCTCTTTTCCCACATGTACACTGATATGCCCGAACTTCATAAAGGCATTCTCCAAGCAGCAGATTTACTGAGATTTCTTTGGATCCTGCACACATTATATTGAGTGAGCCAGCAGGGCATTGCAGTTTTTTCCTTCATTTTTCCCCAGATCAGTTAGACCATGGACATGGTATATAAGTTAGGTGGCTGTATGGGGTCAAACCACCATGAGTGTGAAGGGGTGACCCCTCCAAACTCTTTCTTTTTTTTTTTCTTTCTTTCTTTCTTTCTTTCTTTCTTTCTTTCTTTCTTTCTTTCTTTCTTT
Source organism: Protopterus annectens (assembly GCF_019279795.1). Classification (NCBI taxonomy): domain Eukaryota; kingdom Metazoa; phylum Chordata; order Ceratodontiformes; family Protopteridae; genus Protopterus; species Protopterus annectens. Next base: position 1,175,461,615 of record NC_056732.1, read on the forward strand.
CTTCCCTATTTTTATAGATTTTCAGTGTATGCTTTTTGATATTCAAGAGCTGTTGACTCATGAGATATTTTAGAAGGAGTTGACAAAACACAGAGGAAAGCATTTCAAAGCAGCCATCTCCCCACTTCTTTCTGATGCTTCACAGAATTTCATACCATTTGTGCATACTCTGTCAGCACTTATTATTTTTATTTGTTAATCATCGTAGATTACTGAACCCCTTGGACTGATTCCAGACTCAGCCTGGGACTCTCTCATAATTAAGTGATTTGCTCACTTATACAGTTACATGAATGAAGGCAGAAAGACTCAAACCTCAGATCACAGTAAACACCTCATAACATTAATCCTCTATGCTAACTACTAGATAATGGTTTTATTTATTTATATTTGTTAATCCGACAAAAGCACTGATCTCCTTGAATCTTTTTCAAACTCACCCTAGGAGTGCTGTCTGATTAACTGAGTTGCTCAGAGTTACATAGTTAGGCAAACGAAGGCTAAAGGAATCAACCTGTGAACCACAGGAAACAGCTCAGTAACAGCTCATAACCTTAATTCTCTGTACCAGCTGTAATTATACACTGACATTACCATTTTAAAACATTTGCAATCACCCATTCTTCATGCCATTATTCATCTGTTTTCCATATTCCACCCTTGTTAGTCATTCCTTTCTTATCCTATTTATTGGCTCCTCAGTCCCCAGCTAAGTTACTCTGTATATATCCTCCCTCTTTTTGCTTTCACCATCCTCATGTAGTCAGTGATGTGAACTTCTGCATTATCCTTGTCTTTACTTCCACCAAACACGTCTTTAGCAATCTGCCTCTCTCTTGATACATATCCCCTATGTCATAATCTATTTACCTCCTTAACCAAATTTGTCTTTAAGCACTGTAAGGTCAATTTAATTATTCTCCTTACTTATTTATATCAAATCTTTTACTTGACTGAAGACCCCACTCACAACAGAGATCCAACCCACACCTCTCATTCTCTTGTCTCAAGAATTCTAGACAAAGCCAGAGTAATGGAGAACAAAGGTCTGAAATCAGAGACAAATTATTTTACACTTGTAAGGTTAGAATGTTTATAGGAAAGGTTTTGCATTGGCATGCATTTTCTAAAAGAAACCCACATGTCTATCATTAATTATTGACTTCACTCTTCAATGTTTTGTGAGAATGATACAAATTTTATGAAGAAGAGACATAAAATGCAAGGCAACAATCTGGACATTATGCAAAATTCTGGAAGTTAAGAGGTATGACCCAACCTTTCTTTTACTACTTCTTGTACCTTCCCACTCATAAACTAGGCAAATTCATTGTCATTAAATACATTATTCTAACCAGTCATGTGGTGTAAAGGGAAAAATCTGTGCCTTTGACTCAGGTAACCTTGGTTTGAGTTGTGTCATTGGTATCTGAGGCACTGCAGGGGAAGAATGGGCATGCCCATTCTGGTAGGGGGAGAAGGGTGATGCGTAGATTTAGGGCACACTGGGCACTATCAGAGAAGAATGGGCATGCCCATCATAGTAGGGGGAGAAATGTGATGCACATACCTGGGGCACACCGGGTACGGCCAGGAAAAGATGAGCATGCCCATCCTAGTAGGAGGAGAAGGGTGTTGCACTCACCTGAGGCACACTGGGCACTGTCAGGGAAGAATCAGCATGTCCATTCTGGTAGGGGACGAAGGGTGATGCACACACCTAGGGCACACCGGGCACTGTGAGGGAAGAATGGTCATGCCCATCCTAGTAGGGAGAAAAGGATGATGCACACACCTGGGGCACACCAGGCACTATTAGGGAAGAATGGGCATGTCCATTCTGGTAGAGGAAAAGGGTGATACACACACCTAGGGCACAGCAGGCACTGTCAGGGAAGAATAGGCATTCCCAGTATGGTAGAGGGAGAAGGGTGATGCACACACCTCGGCCACACTGTCACAGTCTGACTTCCCCAGTGAAGACTAGGAAAACACCTGTGAAGTGCTATATGGGGGGGGTGGATCCATGCAGAATTCAATGGGTTGTTCAGCACTGATGCCCACTGCATGTTACCTTCACAGGGTGGTATTGCTCACTCATAGATGTGGGAACAAACAGGAGAACTCACTCTCTGTGTGATGTTTTCTCAGGGATGCTATTCTCCCAGCAGATGAGGAGAGAAATTAGGGGTTAGTTTATGGTTAGCTGTGTGGAGAAAATAGGGGCAAAACCTTCCATCCTCATCCATTTATATAGCTCCTTCTCTCCACACTTGTCTATACATTCCATCATCAAATACACCAACCCCCCCAAAACCTTTGATTCCTACTGCACCCCAAAGGCTCAAGTGTTTATTAAATCTTGACTGCCGAGACATGATTTACACTATAGCACATTACTTAAAGTTTGGATGTCCCCAGCCCCAAAAAACAAACCGAAGAGATTCTCAGCCCAGAGTTTTTCCTTGCTTATACTTTCAGTCTTTCCTCTACAACGTGCTGACATATTGTCTGTAACCTTTTTATTTATTCTGAGGATTCATACCAATATGTCTAACCAAATAAAGCACTTTAGGCAGTATTCGCCTTCTTATTGTTTCTATTTATGTCTTCAGTGAGTGTACCTATCCATGCATCTGCCCATCATGCTTCTCACTATACCTGTAAACCCCATCTATTTTAGTTTCACTTCTTCCACAGTATCATTGATTAATCTACCCAGTTATTTCTCCCCTCCCACAAAAGTACATACTTCTATCACCTCTCATTCACTAATCCCTATATTGTCTTCCACTGACTTCCTAGGATGAAAGCATAATCCCTATTCTTCTCCAAACATTTGAAATAACCTATAACCCCCAAGCAACTGTCACATCTTCTAACAGCAACATACAGTCATCTGCAAACAGATGCACACTGTCACACTCCAGGGCCTCTCCACCCCAGTCTCCTGATTTCTAATTTTCTCTAAGCCTCATTTATAGTTTCTATAACAAGTAGAAGACATGACAACTGGAGGCAATATTACATGGCTCCTCTTTCAAAATAATTACTAAATTTCAGACCTACAGTGTCTTGTAGTATATCCTAACTACTGTAATACATCTGTTTTTACCCAGTGCTTGCTCAACAACTCATATAAACATTTACAATTTTTTGTGTTTAAGGTCATCTGTATATTAATCAACATCAGTCCTGACTTCCCATGATTACATTTTTATCCCCATTCATAAAATGCAATAATGTCTTCCAGTGATCCACAGAGCACTGCTACTTCATAAAATCCTTTGGGTTATTTCCCACTACCTTCAGAAGTATCATCTCTGACCTAGTGGCAAGTATCATTTGCAAATATCTTTCTATCTATATTGCACAATGAGATTACTCGAAAACTACATCAGTCCACTCAACTATCACTGTGGCTGCTTCCATTGAAACTGTCAAATCCCTTCTCTCTAACAGCCCACTACAAAAATCCCCCATATTATCTACTACCTCTAATCCTATGCATGTATAGGAAAATCTATTTGGAAAATATCCAGTCCACCCATTTTCCCTTTTGCTTTATAACATATAGGATTTGTCAGATTACCTCTCAATAACATTCTATTCAGACTTATCTGCTCTTCCTCTCTGAGTACAGTATTCTTTCTTTCTATGAAAACTTCAATTGACTTACCAGCTGTTCCAAACAATTTCCAAGGTATCACTTTTATATCCTTACTTAAACTGAACAACTCATCCATATAATTTCTTACCCTTTAAGTCATCTCCATCTCAACTGATCCTTCAGTTTCCAAACTGCTAGTTGTTTGTCTCTGTCTCCCAGTTAGCCCAGTATGATTTCAAAATTAGTATCTTTCTAAAGCCTCACCATCTAATTCAGCTGCACTAGCTCCTTTCTCATTAATACCTTACTTCAGTTCTCCAATTTCATTTTCTCTTCCTGCCTCTCTTTCACATCCCCCCCTGGTAAAAGTACCCCATAATTCTGCATATCCCAATCACTTTGATATACTCCCATTGGATTACCCCATTGTCTATCTACTGTTTTCCTTATCTACCAGTTCCAGTATACCTTGCAGCCATCTAATGTTTACAGCACCTCATTTTCCTGGATTCTACCTCTAATCTCTAATAACCCACAGAGCACCACCAGACACTGTTGAAGGCCAAAGGAGCAGCCAAGTACAAACCAATGTGAAAATACTGGAACCATTCAAGTAATGAAGTGAACTGGAGTTCATGGTATCCAAAATATATAACTTTTATTTGTAAATAAAATAAGGTCGATCATTTCCCTTTCCCGTCTCCCTATCACCCAGTTCTCTTCTCCCTTGTAGAACATATTTACTGTCCAGATTTCATTGCATTAACTTGAAATATCATAGTGCGGATCAGTCACTCCCGGTTTGCTTTTCTAGAATATTTTATAATCCATATTTCATAGCATTAACTTGTAATAATATAGTTTTGACAAGTCAGCCTCACTCCCACCACTAATAGTACAGATGACATCAAAACAGAAATATAAAATTGTAATATTAAGAAAGAATGTGGTCCAATGGTGCAAGGCTCAATTCCCCCCAGCCCCCATTGGCTTACTGTGTGACTCTGATAGGTCACTTAAGTAGGCAAAATTCTCAGAATAAAGGTGAAAAAGGTCCATGGATATCAGTGCTCTACTTCTGAAAACAAATGCAAATAAAACTAAATAAAATAAAATATGACTTAGACATATTATATATGCAGAAAACTATAAAATTACCTTGGAAGGAAGCATAATTATATTAGCACCTGCTATTAACTTAAAAGACCTGCATTTTGTTGATATCTATTTTCAGTTTAGCTGGCAATAATACTTCAACATGTTATGAAAAATATTAGCAAATGGACACACCCCTAACATATGGTGACAGGGAGTAGTAGAACCAGTTCTGAAAAGCATGAGGTTGCAATACACCTAAACAATTTCAGACTTATTCACGTGACCAGTATTCTGTAAATAATTATGGACAAAGTCATAATGCAGCTTATCCAAAATTACACAGGGGAACTACTTCTATTAGATGTAACAGTATTTTGTTTACTTTTTTATTTGGCATTTGTTTACCGGGAAAGTTCAACTGGCCATGAATCCCATTTTCAGTGGAGGCCTGGGGAGAAAAGCTCCAGCATACGCAGTTCAATTAATAAACTACATAATATTATCACATGAAGTGCAGTAACAAAATAGTAGAATTGACATACAGCATAAATAAAGTCAGATCAGAAAATCATACAGTAAATATTAAACAACAATCATAGGATATGAACACCTAGCAAAATACAATCTGTAGTGATAACCAATGGTAAAGATGATAAGCATTTTAAATATAGGCAAAAGCCTAAAAGACAGGAAAGAGATTTTGCAGTTGGGGGGGAGATTAGGGAATGGAGTTAAAGTAGGGAGGGAGTATGTTTGGGAGTATGGATTTGTTAAGGGAAGATCTTATCTCTTAAATCTTGCAGAATTCACTGATGAGGGAACAGCAACAGTCACAGGTTCATATGTAATTACTAGGCTATCAGTCTGCAGACTATTACAAGCCTAGTCAATAACCAAAAGTCAGAATCAAACCCTGTTCTGATTATCTTCACCTTTATAGGGATTTTCACTCCATTCCACGTAAGGGAATAACTAGCATGTTGAATGGAAAAATGAAATGAAATATCAGTCCATGTGTAATTCAATGGATAAAGCAGCCAATTCTGTGCCATATAGGAATAATGGTCTGACTGTGACCCAAATGTCCTGGACCCAATTAGAGACCCACATGCTGAAAGAGTAGGTGAGAGTAGGGAGATTAGCCATGAAGCAAAGCCTGCTTTCCCTTTAAAGAGGGGAGGATTGGGAAGAAATGTAGAGGTTAGGATTACCCTGCTGAGAGGAGGGTAACTGAGGACAAAGTAGCCTGCTCCTTCTTCCCTTATTAAAAACTATACAGGTGATAAATATTCCCTCTGTAAGCTTCCGTAACAAAGCAGAACAAAGGGCATGGGAGAAACAGAAACAAAAAGCTATGCAAGCTTTAAAGGACAGCTGCAGTCACCCCCCACTTATGATATCCCTACACAAATAAAGATTTTTATACCATGATTCTGATCACCAAGTTATAAGGCATGCTAGTAAAATACTTAGTGTGATAAAATATTCAGTAAAATGCATTATTTTCACCACATGTACAGTGTAGACTTACAGACGTTGATATATATGAGAACCATTTGCAATAATGATCCAATACTAGGCCAGCATAAGGATAACAAAGTTGTAGTAGTCAAATTATGGTCTGCACCTTACTTGGTGAAAAGCACTTTTGCAAACTTATTTCAGTGAAATGCAACAATCTCGCTGGAAATTTCAGAAGTGATATTTAATACTTCATATTCGGGAAGGCCCTTAGAAAACTTCTAAAGGACATAAATTAAAGTCACTGCAATAGGGATGCTGGTTAAAAGGTATAGAGTCATGAGGGGCTAAGGTGTATCAGTTTTCAACCTATAGTATATGAAAAAGCTGCTGTAGAATGGGAATTCATTTGGGCAAAAAGGAAGCCTATAACCCTCTGGTTCATTATTGAAATGGAAGTTATTTTAAAGCAACATTTGGCGACTGCTCTCTCTGTCTCCTACAAGATTTGCGACCCTGCAGGTTTAGAATAATGGCACCTTAACCTGGAACTCCTTAAAATAGAAGAAATTGCTATAGTTAGTATGAGTAGAATTTGGGCAAACTAATAATTCCTTATACAGATATTACACATAATGTGGGTCATTCGGATTAGCTCTTAATGTTATTTATGTAACTGATTTATTGGGCATGGATTTTGTCAAGCTGTCTAACTCCTAATTATCTCTACTTTCCGCCTACAATCTTATCCTTCATCTGTCATTCATCTCTTCCTCTTCCATCAATAAATTAATTCTCCCTACTTCATTTTCATAATCATGTCTTACAACTGCCATGTCTTTTGCTTGTTATAGCTCCTCTCCTGTATTTCTTTACCTTATCATTTCAGGCATTCTCCTCCACAGCTATATAAGACCATTTTTCTGCACAGTTTCTGCTTACTTGTTCGATAGCCTCAATTAGCATGCAGATAATATATATTTAATTTTCAGACTTTGCAGTGTTACTGCACTTTTTTTAGATCCAAATGTAACAAATTTTGTTTTGTGTCTATATACTGCTTTAGTATATTGTACACTAACTCTGTCTCAGTTCATGGATGCAAAGAGTATTTGGAACAGTCCACCCACTTGACTAAAAAAGTAAGTAAATAAATAAATAATAATGAATGTAGAACCATAAAGGTGCCTCAGAGATAATCATAGCTGCTGTTTTTTTAATGACTTAATTACACTTGGTACACAGATCTAGTGACATCTGATTTCTCAAAATTACAGAAAATTGCAATATAAATGCAGTTAGTGGTAATTTGGAGGATATTTTTTAAACCGATAGGTGTTTACGGACACCTTAACAAAAAAGGCTTCTTCCACTGGAATTACAATTAATTCTAAAATTCTTAGGCTGTGTAAATACATTACTCCTGAGTATATTAAAGGACATTTAGTGTAATTAGAACCTAAGTACAATTGCTGATTACTCACTGAAGTTTTACTAAGTGCATTGCTCATCAGGAAACTGAATTTTCCACCATTAATCAGATTTTGACTGATCACATCTTCCAAAAGTGGAGGTGTTATTTCATTTTACATTTGTTGACCAGGAAATTCAGACTGGCTACATGTCCATTTTCAGCGGTGGCCCAGGGAGAAAAGCTCCATCTCACATATGAATAACACTGTACAGTATATCTTGGTATAGAATGCTAACTATATAACATACAAAATATTGTAGTAAAAGCTCCAGTTATACAGATAATAAACAGGGTAGTCATAACTTCATATATAATACATAGGTAAAAGATAACAATTCTAATAGGCATTAAAACACTAACAAGGTTATAGGGCTTTAGGAAAAAGTCATACTTAGTCCAAAGTAGTCCAGTAAAAAGAAAAGGTATGGAAAAGTGAGAATTAGTGTAGGATAACCCCTGATTAACTTTGACCTAGTAATAGATCTATGGTAGTGTATACGTAGGGTAAAAAACAAAAGATAAGAAATATATCAGCGAGGAGGATGGGGTGGAAGGGCAGAGATAGAAGGCATGGCGAGGTGAAAAATGCTGTGTTACATATATTTCTCTTAGAGAGAGGAGAGATAAGCTCTTGACTGAGTAGTTATGAGAGTTAGTCCGGGTTGGTACATGGACATAGTGTGCCACGAGATGCTGTTTGAGGCTTTTTTTGAATAGAGAGTGTGAGGTTATTTGTGTGAGGTCAGCTGGAAATGAGTTCTAGACTTTGCCCAAAAAGTTAGAAAATAGGGAGTCAATGGCTGAGTTATTAGGTTCGCGTGTTTGAACAAGCAGTTTGTTTGAAGAGCAAATTGGCCTGGGGTTACAATGGGTGTTTATGAGATTTTTTAGACCAGGGATGTTTTCAGGGTGGTTGAGGACATTATACGTTACTATAAGTTGATTATAATGAAGTAAACTGGGAAGTTTTAGCCACCCTAAAAGTCTGATGTTTTGGGAGTGATGTGTCCCATATTTAGATCCTGTGGCAAATCTGGCGATATGGCTATAACTGTTTGAGAGTTTTCCAAGTACTAATTTATTCACGTTAAGTAGGATAGGTGAGGCGTACAGGAGGGTAGAGAATAGGTGTGTGCGGGCAATTTCAGACCTAGCTAATAGAGTAAGGAAAAATTTATTTCTGTATAGAGAACCAAGTTTTTTGTTAATTGTTTTGATAGTAGATTGGCATGCATATTAAATTTGAGGTTATTATCAACTATTACCCCTAACAGTTTTTGTATCTGGTGAAATAATGGTACCATTGTTGTAAGTTATTGTAAAGGTGAAAGGAGTGGACATGCGGGTAGGGGAGAAGAGCAGTAGCTTGGTTTTATTAGGGTTCAAAAATCAGACATTTATTATAGAGCCAGTTTTCTACTATGTTGAATGTTTGTTGGGTTAAGAACAGAAGATCTGCTGGTGAGGAGGCAGAGTCAGTGTATTGAATATAGGTTGCATCTGGGATGGCTGAATGAAGGTTATTGATAAAGATAGAGAATAAAAGGGGTCCAAGAATAGAGCCTTGTGGGACTCCAAGAGAGAGAGGTAGCAGAGTGGATAGATTGTCCTGCCATAGGACTGTTTGTTGTCTACTGCTCAGATAGGACTGGAACCATTGAATAGCATTGCTATCCAGGGATAAAGTGAACAGAGTTTGGAAAAGTGACTGATGGTTAACCATATCAAAGGCTTTGGAGAGGTCAAGAAAAAGGGCCAAGGATAGTGTGTTGTTATTTCTGTTAAGGTTGATGATATTGGTAAAGGAACGGAGGGCAGAGTTGGTGCAGTGATGTGGTCTAAAGCCATGTTGCGTGTCAGCCAAGAGATTGTTCTGAATGAGGAAGTGCAGAAGTTGTTTATGAATGCACTTTTCCATAATTTTAGCCAGGGGCAATAGGATGGCTATAGCTCTATAATTTGACATTTCTGTAGAACTAAAACCTTTGTGAAGTGGAATATCATAGGATGTTTTCCAGATGGCAGAAACACTATTTTCAGTAATGGCTCTGTTAATTAAGATGGAGACCAGGTAAGCTATAACATCTGCAGCTTTTTGTAGGTATTCTGTGGAGAGAAGGTCTGCAGATAGGGTGGTTGGCTTTAGCTTGTTAATAAGAGACCTAATGAGTGAGGTTGGAATTGTTTGGAAGCTAAAGGGGAGTTGAGTAGTAGATGTATTAATGAGGCTGTTAGAGCCCGTGGGTGATAGTCGACTAGCAAGGGACTGAATAGTTTCAGTGAAAAAGTTATTAAAAGTGTTAGCAATCTCATCTGGGGATTTTTCTGTGGCTGCGGAGTGGGTTGGAGTGGTTATTTTCCCAGAATGGAGAAGTCTATTTATACCTGCCCAGAACTTTTGGGGTTTATTTTGGTGTTTTTGTTGAAGATTATGGTAGCAGTTTTTTTTTTTTGTCTAGCAGTATAGATTTTTTGTGTCATTTCTAAGATGACAATATCTGAGCTGGTCTGAAGGAGGGTTTGTTGTTCTCCAGATGGTCCAGGCTTTATTTCTGGTTTTAATTTTTTATTTGGTATCCTTAGTGAGGCAATTCCTGTTTTAGTTTGAATAGTGTGAGCAGGGGCATGGGATTCGAGAATGCTAAGGAATTTAGTATTAAAGTATTTGACAGCTTCATCTAGTGGCAGTTGTTTTAGGTTTGACCAATTTGTATAGTTTAGGTTCATTTTGAAAGCTGATAGGGTTAACGTTTTTGTTGTTCCTAATTGTCCTAAGAGTGGGCTGGCAGGAGTTGCTGGTACTGTTTTTAATAATATAGGTTAGTAGTTGATTACTTAGGTCGTCAGGGAGAGTCCCTGTTTTATATTTATTAGGATGACTGTTGATAAGAATCCAGTCTAGTATGCTTTCTTTGTTGGAGGATTTACTATCCTGATTGGAGACAATATAGTTTGTGTTAACCCATATAGATTAATATGGGAGGTAGGGTAAGTAGAGAAGCAGGTGTTCCAATCTATATTGAAGTCACCAAGGACAATGATTTCCTGAGGGTATGTATTAGATAGTCAGTAAAGAAAATCTTCTAGGGTGTTTGTATTGTTATCTGGGGGAATATAGATACATACTATGTTTATTGTTTTGTTTTTATTAATTTGTAGTTTGGTGATCAAAATTTCTGGGTTATTAAATGGGGGTGGCTATAGGGAATCTGGTGGCATTAAGAGTATTTTTATAGAGTATTGCTACCTGCTCCTCCCTTCCTAGTAGTGCAGTCTAGTCTGAGTATATTGTACCAGGAAGGGAGAACCTCGTTATCTTTGGTAGTTGGTTTTAACCAGGTTTCTGTGAGACATAATATGTCAGAAGAATAGGCGGCTAAAAGGGCATGTAAGTTATGGACTTTATTATTTATGCTTCTGATATTTAAGTGGAGGGCCAGAAGTGATTTAGGAGGCTTATTAAGTGGCTGACAGGTAGTAAGATTGATAGAGTGAGAATTGTTGTTGCTAGGTGTTGATGGACCAGGATTAGGGTGGATATCACCAGCTCTTATTAGATTGAGGTCCAGACTTACTATAAGCTTTAGAAATTTGCATATTCGTTTTTGGAATTGTTTAGTTCTAATATTTTTGTACCGAATGTGGTGATTGATTACAGGGGGTGAGGGAGTGTTTGTGAGGGGGAGCATTAAGTGATCTTCTGTATTAGCATTTACTAGGGAGGAGGTTTTGCATTTTGGATAGTGGAAACTTAAGTATGCCTGGTTTTCATAGATGGTGAGGAGGTAGAAAACAAATAATGGGGGCAATAGAGAAAATAAAGGTATTTTGTTTTGTAATACTGATAAAAGTAGACAAGGCATTTTAGGGAGTAAGTTTTTCTGTAGTGTATTGTTGGAAAGAGGTTGGATTAGATTGAAAAATGGGAGGAATCCTTTTATGATGTGTAAGTTAGTGGATGTCTGATTAGGTGTAGGGGTGTGGCTTTAGGAGAATAAATTTAGTACTGCAGTGGGCGGGTGAGAATAGGGGGCAGAGTGTGGTGCGTAGCGAGCCTGAGCGTAGCAAGGGCAAGAGGAGTGGGGCAAAATCAGAGCACAAACTTTCCAAACCCCAATGAATACACCATAGGTATTTTAGTGCAAAAATGCAGTTTAATAGATGTAGTCACCAAGGTTTTCCTTATCCTAGAGCCTGTTTCTTTTCTATACTTTTAGACTGTTAATCAAATTATCCCTAGGAGTTTTGGTAAACCAATAGGGCTAGATGGCAGACTACCATTCTGTGGACCCAGTACGCTATGTCTTTATTTAAAATAAACAGAATAAAAGTATAACATGTTTAAGCTTAGCTGCTAATATATTTTAGAGAGGCTGGAATATCTTTGTATGTGTTTGTAAGATCAGAGAAGAGCAGTTCCTTCAAGCATAGCAAGCCTTTCAAATTTGTAGCCAGGGGGAGGAGCAGAGGCAGAACCTGGATAAGGGATGCATTAGTTAGCTGAAATGCCAATTACAGTGACTTCTACCATTCACAGAACACAACAAAACTATGCAATATTTTAGCAAACACAGTCTGTCACATGTATATCACAGTATATGACTCAGTAGAATGCAGTAGTTAGGCAAAGTGGAGTAATCAACAACTAGCAGTCACGACTATGTGATCCTGGATATAACAGCCAGAAAACAGTGTATTACATAACCTACACACTATTCTTGGTTTCTCTATTATAAGGTTTCATAACCACATCTCCCTTAGTAATTACAGTCTCATACAATATTCGTTAATGCTATCATAGGTTCATAGGTTCATAGGTTGGTACTAGGCTATCAGCCCTAGGGCCTATACAAGCCTAGCCATAACAATTCCCTGGCTATTTCTTCCCACATTATTCACTTTCCTGGACCCCTGTCTAGCAGGGCGACTGACGTGATCCCTGGGGTGAATTTCCTTTCTCCCATCCAATCGTCAAGGTTCCTCTTGAAGAGGTCCAAAGAGGCACTCTGCTTTACATGTATGGGCAATCTATTCCAGAGTCTGGGGAGTCTCTGGGTAAGGAACCTATCCCTCCAGCATGTTTTGTTTATTGTGATGACAAGGTTTAGATCCCTGGAGCGTGTAGCTCTGAGGGATTGGGATTTCGTTAAGTGTAGCATGTCCAACAGCTCTGGGTTTGACATGGCCTTGTATGTTAAGCAGAGATCGCCTCTGATTAGACGATATGCGACAGAGTATAGCTGGAGTTTTTTAAGGCGGTCAGCGTAGGGCATCTGCTTTAGGCCTGTGATTCTTTTAGTGAGGTATTTCTGAGGCCTTTCCAGTTGTTGCAGATGTCTTGAGAGGTACATACCAAATGGGGCGTTGTATTCTATAATGGGTCTAATGAGGGATGAGTACAGTGGGACAATGACCTCCTTTTTCTGGATGAAAAGCCCTTCGTGATGAGGTGTGCCACATAGAAGGATTTCCTGACTGTTGTGGTGATGTGGTTATCGAAGATGAGACCACTGTCCACCTGTGTCCCTAAGTCTCTTATCACACTTTCTGTGTTTAGTGTACTGCCACCTATATGGTAATTCATGGATACATGTTTTTTCCCAAAGGGGATAACAATACATTTCTTGGCATTGAGCTTGAGCCCATGGCTTTGGCACCAAGCATCTGTTTCTGTAAGGCCATTTTGTAGAGTATCCACATCATTTGGGGATTCAATAATGGCTTCCAGTTTGCAGTCATCTGCAAACTTTGTTAGCCAGAGTCCCTTAGTGTTGACCTGTACTTCAGAGAAGTAGATGCCAAACAAGAGCGGCCCCAGGACTGAACCCTGAGGTACTCCACTTGTCACTTGTCTGGAGCTGGATTTGGAGTCGGCTACTTTTACAGTGTGGGTTCTATCAGTAAGCCATTTAGCAACCCATTGGGTGACATAGGGATTAATGCCCAACTTAGTAAGTTTATCTATGATTCCAGAGTGGGGGATGGTATCAAAGGCCTTGGCAAGGTCTAGATAGGCTGTGTGGACCACCTTACCCTTGTCCATGGCTCTGGAGACTGATTCAAAGAAGTCAATCAGGTTCAGGAGACAAGATCGGCCCTTCACAAACCCAAACTGGGTGGGGTCCAGTGTTTGAAGGTTGCCAATGTCTTTGTTTATAAGTTCCATGATAATACGCTCCATGGCCTTGCAGATAAGGCTTGTCAGACTGATGGGACGGGAGTTTCACCAGTAATACTTTCAAGATTCTAGCGTTCGCTAGCAGTAAATGGCTGTCGCATCAAAGATAAATTCCTAATAGCAGAAATTACTCCCTAATAGTAGAAATTACTAGCAGGCTGGCTCTTTATTCAATCCTATAGTATTTCTACTAGCATAGCTATCTTAGCAGCTTAATCAGCATTAAAATGTGAACAGAATGCAGTCGCAAGTATGATTGAACAGAAAATAGTAGTTTTAAAACAGCATCTGTACCATACTGCATTTGTAGATAGCCGACTGGGTCCAGAAGCACTGGGAAGTTTAAATATGGTGGTTTCTGCAAGGTGTTTAGTAACCTAGCACACGTAGCACATATGGGGAGGAGTTTAAAGCAGTTGAAAACCAGTGCACAAACTTTCCAAACCCCAATGAATACACCGTATTTTAGTACAAAAATGCAGTTTAATAGATGTTGTCACCAGGGTTTTCCTTATCCTAGAGGACGTTTCTTTTCTGTACTTTTAGATTATAAACTAAATTATCGCTAAGACTGCTAGTAAACCTATAGGGCTAGAAGGCAGACTACCATGCTGTGGACCCAGTACGCTATGTCTTTATTTAAAATAAACAGAATAAAAGTATATAGTTTTTAACTTTGGCAGCTAATATGTTTTAGAGAGGCTGGAATATCTTTGTATGTGTCTGTAAGATCGCAGAAGAGCAGTTCCTTCAAACGTAGCAAGCCTTTCAAAGTTGTAGCCAGGGAGGGGGGGAACAGAGGCAGAACCTTGGCAGCTAATATATTTTAGAGAGGCTGTAATACCTTTGTATGTGTCTGTAAGATTGCAGATGAGCAGTTCCTTCAAGCGTAGCAAGCCTTTTAAAGATGTAGCCTGGGGGGGGGGGGGCAGAGGCAGAACCGCGTTTGTAGATAGCCGACTGAGTCCAGAAGCACTGGGTAATTATATTACTGAGCAATCCAAAAAAAAAAAAAAAACTATTTAGATCTGTGCATTTAACTCTACAGAGTGTGTGTTTATACAACTTCTTACATAAAGCAGCATGAATAAACCCAGCATTTATATGCAAACGTATTCTAAATGTGAAGCCTCATAGTTATTCTAGTATTTTCACATCATTGTCATTATGTTTCCTTAAGTGCAAGCTTCTAAATAAAGTCTTGACTACAGCTTTTAATATTATAAAAATTAATAATGTTTTTGGCTTGTTATGACCATTAACCAGTGCTGTTACTAAGTGCCAGAAAGTACAACAATTAGATCCACAAACGCACAAAGCTAAATGTGGTTTGCTAATTAAATAAGCACAAAACCATGTAGTATGCTTCCATTTACAATCCAAACTGAAAAACAAAAACAAAACAAAACAATCTTCTCATTCAAGAAGATTATTGTAGAATGTTCAATATAGAGAAGTACTACTTTGTAACAGATGATGAAGTAATAGCAAACATCTCTTATAGTACTTTATAATATGATGACAAGATGCCTTTTTTCCCATATTATAGTGTGAGTGGATGTCTACCTTGATCTAGCTTGAAGTGCACTGAATGCCTTATAGGGATTACAGTGGGATAGTATTAGCAAAGTTTTGCAGCATTAAATGCCTCAAAATCTGAATGAATAACAATTCAAATTGTGAATTTACAGTTCGCTAGCTATCTATCTATATATATATATATATATATATATATATATATATATATATATATATATATATATATATTTATTTATACATGGATCACCTTCATTTCGACAGTTCATTTCACTGACACTTAACTCAGCAGACCCAATTCACTGAAACTTCATTTCATTGACAATTCATTTCAATGACACTCATTTCATCAACAATGATATATATGGCCTATTCCCCACTGTAGAGTGACCCTGGAGTTAGAATATATAGAAGGGGGGGTGGGGGGGCAAAGACCCTACTTACTGGGGTTCTATAATTTTTTTTGGTAACAGTTATTCATTGCACTTGTAAGAATGCATCTGTATACTGTAAAACATTTATGATATGTGGGGGGCTTTGCCCCCCCACACCCCTTTTACTATATATTCTAACTCCAGGGTCGCTCTACAGTGGGGAATAGGCCATATATCATTTTCAACTAAATGAGTGTCAGTGAAATGAAGTTTCAGTGAACTGGGCCGGCTGACTTGGTTGTCAGTGAAATGAACTGTCGACAGAATGAAGGTGACCCATATATATATATATATATATATATATATATTTATATATATATATATATATATATATATATATATATATATATATATATATATATATATATATATATATATATATATATATATATTTCTTGTTCTCTGTTCATTTTTTACTTTGATCTTGTTTTCCCCATGAAACCAGTAGATAGTTGTTGTCATGTAGCAGGTCATTTTGGCTAAGAAACATTTTTACAAGTGGGGGTATCACAGAGATTGCTACTTTCAGCATTTTACTTTGTACTTTTATAAAGCTGACTATAAATTATAATTAGAACTGCAGGGTAAGGAGAAGTGATTTGAGTTGAGTGCTGCTTGTTTTTTTATACTTGATTTTGACTGGCATTCCAGTAATGTATTTAAAAAGTAATTTCTTTTTGCATGCCTCACAACCTTTTTGTTTCCATCTATATATTAAGAAAGCTGTCATGTAGCAAATGCATTGAAATATTTTTTCTATTACACTTCATTTTGTCTTGATTGGACTCTCATAATGATGGTTTGGCACCCAGGGCAGCGTTTGTAATCAAAGACCCAGTTTTTGTGTTTTTTAGCATAGTCCCACCCTTTTCTAGTTGGCCACACCCCATCCCATTGGCCCCACCCTTTCAGCTGTCAACTGCAGCCCCCCTTTGATTTGAAGCCACCAGCCACCACTGATGGTACCATGGAGTATTCTTAGCAGAAAATACTTGAAATACTCCTGCTGTGTTCCCAGTAAGTTGCTGAAAGGTCCTAGTAGCTAATGTACCTAAAGCCAAATATATCTTAATATCAACTGAGATTGGTATGACTCCTACAAGGACTACAGGCGAGGCCAACAGATGTTCACAATTTCCTGCACAGTGTCCATTTCTACACAGTACTGGTCCACTATGTTTGTGTCATGAAGAGTGCAAAATTATAAGTGAGGTTAAATGGCCTGTCAACTCCTGGGACTATGTCATACATTGCTGGTGTGGCTGTTATGGAAGCATCTAGCAGGCAGATCTTTCATAGGTGAATATTAGGCTAACTCTCTCTTCAAAGGCCATTTTAAGCCTAACCAATATCCTGGGATCAGAATCATACCATAAACTTTGCATCTATGAGGTGAAGCCCTTAAGTGTTATACCAAACCCACTCAGCACAGCTGTGGCAATCCCTAACATGGTCCACTGCTTCACATAGCCTGAATACAAGTATATGAATATGTACAAATCTACAGCAGTTGTAGCATTGCTGAGCATCAGTTAAATAATTCTGAACTGCTCTACAATGTTTTGTTGCCTCATTAGCACATGTGGCACTTCATTTTACAGTCATTAGCAAACAGCATGACCAGCCATACTATTTCAGCTGGGTTTTATTAATTGCACACATTTTGTGCATAAACTCTCATCACAGATGCCTGAGTATTTCCCCCTGGAAATGCTTTTTGTAAGAAATTTATGTAGCTGCCCATGGTCACTCAATTGTGGTAGAGGTAAGTGCCAGGAAGTTTAGCAGCTAGGTAATTTTGCAGCATGTGTGTGTGTGTGTGTGTGTGTGTGTGTGTGTGTGTGTGTGTGTGTGTGTGTGTGTGTGTGTGTGTGTGTGTGTCTGTGTGTGTGTGTGTGTGTGTGTGTGTGTGAGTGTGTTTCTGTCTAGAAGGTTATAGTAAAAGGTAAGTTAGAGGATAGGCAAAGTAAGAGTGGGTGTATTTGTGTGTGTGTTTGTGAGTGTGTGTGTGTGAATGCGTGTGTGTGTGTGTGTGTGTGTGTGTGTGTGTGTGTGTGTGTGTGTGTGTGTGTGTGTGAGAGAGAGAGAGAGCATGTGCATGGGTGAGATAGTCTGCTGTCTGTGAGTCTGACATAAAGGGAGGCTGTTTAGGTATGTGCATGTATGCATGAACATGCAAATGAGTGTTGGGAAGGCTGTCACACCTCCACAATCCCTAGACTAATGAGCAAATCTTGCAGTATTGGAGGGTGTTGAACACAAGACATGAGGAATATTCTTCATATTTGGCCTTAATAGCACTTAAAAACTAGAAAAACATTTTGCAGCATGAATGATGAGTGACAGAGGAACATTAGACACCAATGATACTCATTATATTGTGCCTGTAATACTTATTTAAACCCTGTAGCCTTGGCATTGGGCATTGTATTGTTAGATAAATATTTAAACCCTGTGGCCTTGGCATTGGGCATTGTATTGCTAGATAAAGATTTAAACCCTGTAGCCTTGGCATTGGGCATTGTATTGTTAGATAAAGATTTAAACCCTGTAGCCTTGGCATTGGGCATTGTATTGTTAGATAAAGATTTAAACCCTGTAGCCTTGGCACCGGGCATTGTATTGTTAGATAAAGATTTAAACCCTGTAGACTTGGCATTGGGCATTGTAATGTAAGATAAAGATTTAAACCCTGTAGCCTTGGCATTGGGCACTATATTGTTATCTCCCTGTACCACCACTAGAAGTGATATCCTGCAACTTTTACACAGAAAGCATGCAATTTACCAAGTAAGAACTTTATTTCTCTGTGCTAACTGACAAGTTATTCTAGCAAAACACTTTTTGCATAGAAAGAAGTATGAAACTCTAATTTCGGGCATTATTCATTGTATGTATGCATGTAATGGTCTGTTAGTTGCAATGGATATGGCAGTATAACAGGCATCAGTGGGACCATGGGGATATGTATGTGAGGGGGAGGCTTTGGGACAAGACTGGGAGGAATACTAGACAATACTTCTGAATGTATTAGGCAGGCTCACATAAGTTTATAGAACAAGAGGAGTATCATCCTCATGCCCATTGCAAACAAAAAAGAATGTATTTCTAGTGTTTCTCAATTATTGACTAACTATAAGAATCTGTGATTTATGAGGGCAGTGACAAAACATAATAAGAGTCATCGGGGGGATTCTGTCAATTTTGGGACAGATAAGAAGTGTGTGTCTTCACGTATGTGAGTGCATAAGTGAGTGAGTGAGCATGTGTGTGTGTGTGTGTGTGTGTGTGTGTGTGTGTGTGTGTGTGTGTGTGTTGAATGTACATATGTGGGTGGCAGAATGAATGAGGAGGTGTTGCCTGTGCCAATGATATGCATGGGGCACCAGTCTTGAAAACTAACTTGTGGTAGTTAAGGGTGATTCAGAGACATGCATGTTAACTGATAATAAAGTCCTCCATCATGGTGATTAATGTGTCTCTGAATCACAATTTCTCTTACTGTGGAAAAAGTCCCTTGTGCCTGGAGCTGTTACTGACAGTGGTGGGGTTCGTTTTAAATCCCGGGGAATGTTTAGTAAAATCTGATATTAAAAAAATCTTCTATCATTTGTTAAATAAATTATATTTATGATTACAGCTTGTGTTTATTTTTAACATAATCATGCATTTAGCTTTATTTTAATATAGTTCAGTATTATTATCATTGTTTATTACATTAAATAGTGCATTGTTAAATGTTGATTTCTAAAGGCATTTTAAAACGTAGGACCTTGCATTATGTTACAACTTCACTTGCATAGCTATCTTTCAATTATGATGCAGTTCAATATGTGAGTTAATGTTTCTGTAACGTGAAAAGTGAATTGTCACAGCTCCATTTGACAACCACCAATGAGTATGTCAGATCAGTCATTTGCATCACACAGTACTGTGGTAAGTATGTGTCATGTCTTTATGGAGAAAAAAATGAGCCCTTGCAAGTACAGCAAGTGCAACGGCCCCAAAAAGATATAATCCATATAAGAAACAACAGGCCAGCACAAAGTGGTATGGAATAAGCTATTTAATTATTGCATATAGGGAAAAAAGGTACAAAAACCAAAAAACGTACCTGTTTCGGCTACATAAAATCTTCCTCAGTGTAAGCCATACAATTCACTAGTACAATTCACCATTAAATATATGCAGTTACCAACATAAGCCCTTCTCATTGGATAATTAAAACTGTTCATTTATTCCAGGGGAAAACAAACCACCCAATTTAATTATCCACTTTTTTCTTTATTATTTAGAATGGAGTGCCAACCAATTTTATTACATCTGTCTTCTATGATCCTATCAATAATGGCAAATCGAACATTTGCAGTTGTGTGTGTAAGGGAATGCCTGCATAGGGAACTAGATTGTCTTTTATTTCTAATATCACTGAAGTGTTCAGTCATATGTAGTCTTAATGGTCGAGATGTCTGTCCAATGTAAAATGCTGAACAAGAACATGTGGTAAGATAAATGACCCAATCGGTGTTGCAGTTGGCTAGAAATTTTTTATCAAATACTCTAGCTGTGTTTTTGCTGGAAAAGTGTTTACATTTGTTTACTTTGGAACAGTGTGCACAGTGTCCACAAGGGTCACAGCCATAAAGAGGTTCACCCATGATTGTTTGTTGTTTATGTCTATCAAAAACCTGCCACCGTTTGTAGTGGCTAAAATATGAGCCCATATCTTCCCTCTACGAAAGGAAAATTAATATTTGTGATTAAGAATTTTAGATAATTTATGGTCAGCTAGCAATATATTTTAATGTCGGTTGATAATATCCATCAATATGTTGGTATTGCATCCATATGTGGTCAATAGATGAATATTAGAAGCCCCTGATTGTTGTTTTTCCCTGTAGGTCAATAATTCATTCCTATCCTGAGCAGATGCCCAATTACTTGCAGTCAAAATAGTGCCAAATTTGTAGACCCTGGTTTTGAACCTTCAAATCAGGTCTTGTCTATAAAATTCATAATTATCTAGATTGGAAAAGATGTCTCATATGAAGAAACTGTGATTTTGGAATGGTCCTTATGATATGAGGAGGATGGAAACTGGTCGCGTGCCATAGTGAATTATATTGTGTATATTTTCGATATACTTGACTGTCCAAAGTGTTGTCACTGTTTCTGGTGACCAAAACATCCAGAAACATAATTTGTTGTACATGATAGTTCACCATAAAGTGTATTCCCCACTTATTACCATTTAGATATTCAACAAATTCTGTAAAATAATCACGATTTGCCCTCCAGACCATCCAACAATCATCTTGATACTGTATCCATATATCTATTTCATCCAGATATATATTATGAGTGAAGTCATAAATCAATTGTTTTTTAACAAAGGCCATAAACAAATCAGCATAAATTGGGGCAAAATAAGCCTCCTTGGCAGTGCCTTTCAACTGACAAAAGCATCTACCATGATAGTAAAAACTATTTTTGGTAAGCACGTGTTCTACTAGACAAACTAGGAAGGTATTGAACCCCGGTGGATATAGTTCAGACCTATCTAACTAATATTGTAAAGCCTGTAATCCTGCTCAATGGGGAATGTTGGTGTACAGTGCTGCCACGTCAGGAGTGCATAATAACCACCCAGGTTCTAACTGTATATCATAAATGATGTGTAAAAACTGCATAGTATCTTGTATCCGTGATATGACACATTTTAACAAAGACTTTAGATATTTGGTCAGAAACGAGGAGAGTGGTTCAGTGAGTAAACCTTTGCTGGAAACAACTGGCCTACCAGGTGGATTTTCTAATTTCTTGTGAATTTTTGGTAATAAGTATAGATATTGCTTACAAGGATCAGACACAGTAAGATGATATAAAACTAAGTCAGAAATAATCCCTTCTTCATTAGCATCAAGCAGAAATTGGTTGATTTCTTGTCTAAACCTATGACATGGGTCCAAGGGCATATACATATAATAATGATCATCATTAAGTTTCCCCTTGATATTTAACCCAATCTATAACTACCACAGCTCCACCTTTGTCTGATGGTAGAATAACCACATTTTTGTTTTTTTGAAGATTCAATACCACCTGTTGTTCGATCGTTGAGAGATTGTGGGACAAAATCTCAGATTCTTTAAAGTGAAAATGTAATTCTTTGAGAACACTGTTCTGAAACATGAAAATATTAAGGTGCATGGGGGCATAAATGTAAATTTATGAAAATTTGAATGAATTGTGATCTCCATCAGATAAAACAGAATCAAAATGCAATCTTAAATTCAATAAGTGACAAAAGGATGTCACATCTTGGGCAAAGGAATCTTCTGAAACAAAAAAAAGCAGGTACAAAATTAAGGCCTTTATTTAACAGTTGTAATTCAATTTGAGATAGAGGTGTAGATGAAATTTTCAACACATTTTCAGAACCATTTATTTCTGTACAATGATTTTGAGTAATGTCTCTACATCGTGTACCCCTCCTGTGTTTTCTACCTCCCCTGTGTGGTTTACCCCTAAAGGGTTATCCAGATGACTAAGTTTTGGAGTTGGGGACTCCAGAGTGTGGTGTATATCCAAATCTATAGCAGAGGATGAATCCACCCCTGATGTTCCACTCTGAGGGGTTCTTGATTTCTTGAGTATAAACTTGGGTTTTTTCCTCTTACAGAGTTTTCTATCCAAATTGTCAAATTTTACATTCTTTGTTACCCCAAAGGGTTTACCTCTTTGATAACCCCCCCTGTCTCTATTGAATTTATGCATTTTCTTTTCTTTAAGCTGTTTTTCCAAAGTCAATAATTCTTTGCTAAGCTGGTTCAAACAAGACACATAGCATCGCTGTCCTTCATATTTTTTAGTTTCCTCACAAATGGCTGCCACCTCCGAAATACATTGGTAATGTACCTGTCAGTGTAAGATGTTAATATATCTACAAAATTCATGTATGCCCTCTGTTGGGCAATACTCCATCTATTTTGGCAACTAATGGTTGAATCCTGACTCTAAGGACCCTTGTGGAAATCCCCTTTGCTTGGTGGGCCTTAAAAAGTTTTAAGTGCCAGACGTTTGTCCTTAATGTTCGCATGCTTTTGGTTAATTTTTTGAAAAATAGAAATACATGTGCTATCTGGCTCATCTAAATTGTTCACTTCATTTGCTCCAGTCTTGGCCCCAATCCAAATACCCCCAAAGTCATCTCTATCGGCTGAGAGACCTTGTAGGATCTTATTAAGATCCATGATTCGTGTAAATATAACAGATCAAAACCTAACCACATAACAACGGTGGTAAAGAAAGCTGTTGGTTAAAAACAGTAAATAAAAAGTAGATTCTCCCCAAAAGCAGTATGTATATTAGTACAAAACAATAATGTAGGGATGTCTGAATGAGGTCTGTTCAAAAATCATATAAAGAACCACCATACTGGGATACAGAATGGTATGACTAATCTCACATAGATGCATATAATCTTTCTATATAATCTCCACTATACCAGGTCCAGTCTTATGTCTGACTGAAAAACCCAATTAAGGGGAACAGTAGTAGCCGCTGCATATCTTCAAGAAAAAAACTCCTTCCTACCATGCTGTTATCGCTTCACACAAAACAGCATCCGTGTAATGCTACATTCCTCAAAATAAAAGTTTATGATTCCTTAATGTAACCAATAATAGCATATGTGAATAAATGCATATATAAACCAGAAAAAAGAAATCAATTATAGGGGAGCCATAACAGCCCTTGCGTATACCAAAATATACAAGCCTGTATTCACAAATGTAATGTGTTTAAGAACCAGTACCACATTAATATCCAAAACAGTGTATAAATATCAGTTATTACTGTGTACAAAGTTAATTGGTCAGTTGTCCAGATCTGCCTAGCCTAGCAACAAGGATATTATTATATATGAAGCTACATGTTTTGAAATTTCCCCAGAGTTGATTGGTCAGTGTTATATTCCTTTGTTCTAACAAACTGCTGATGCTGCATATTAAAATGTATATAAGCTGGTAATTTTTAAATTTTGGGAGACTCTGTTACTGAAACTCTGTCTCCCACATGCATGTGTGATGTATAAAGATTTTATTGGTGCCAAGAGACGAACTCCTTTATTTATCATCTTAACAGCTGGTGCAGTGACTTGGATCTTTCGGATTCTGGGAGCTGTGGCCACAGACAACCCGAACAATGAAGGGCCCCGAGCAGGTTTTCTGCTTTCTCTTTTTGCCTGTGGAACCAGTTCACAACTTGCACATTTCTTTTGGTTCCTCTCTCAGCAGACACATTTCTGTAATGATGTGACAAGGTAAGGTTTGTTTTATCATATGCATGTCTGTGGTTATTGTTTCTGGAATGACAGTGGTTACCTATTAATATAATTCTAATTTTGTGTGAAAGTGGGTTTTATTTATCCATTTTTCAATAGTAGTTGATAATTTTGGCAAACTTGCAAAGATGGGTGCAAATGTGGGAAGTTTTGTACAAGAACCTGAAAAAGGAACTCTTGCAGGACAACTGTTTAATAAGTATTCACCTGAGAGTTGTATGTATGTGGGATCATGGAAAAAATTTACAAAAAATGATGGTAAATTAGTATGTCCGGAAAATGGTAGTTTTGATAAAAATGTTTTAAATAATTTGCATAAATTACTTAAGGAAAAGGGAAGAAAAATACCCTTGGGCTGCTGGTCCAAAGTCAGGGAAAGAGAATCAGTTATGAGAAGTCTTAAATAAAATATGACAAAATTAAAAACCCGGTTACAGTCAGCTACCAAACTAGTCTCAGAACTCCAGGATCAGACCAACTCTATGGCTCTGAAAAAGTTGCAAATTACTCAGATTAGTAGGGAAGAATCGTCTGATGATGATTTTCAGTTCCCCCTACCACCACCTCCAGTGCATTTTTCATCACCTCCCCTGGCTCAGTTCCAACATCCTCCACCTTATTCACCAGATGCAATGACCCCGTACTGCCCTACTGTTACTGACCACACTTTCCCTAGCCCTACAGTGTCATCAGGCACTTCACAAACTGCCTCCCCCACATCTGTCCAAATACAGCAACCTTCAAGTTCCAAGACAAAAAAGACTAAGAATAAACATAGAAATCAAAATACGCTAGTTGAGGTAACACCTATTTCTATCAGCAAGAAGCTGAGCCCACATTCCACCACCCCAGATCTCTGGAGATCAAAAAGGAAAATGACTGACCAAAATGCCTATAACTTATTCTGTGAAACATGAAATCTTAATTTATTTCATAGTGTCCACATTCCCAGGGCTCAGAGAATAAACCAGATGCTACTTGTTGTCAAAGAGGAAGACTACTATGGGCCAGACATGTTTAGCCAATAGCCTGTAATGTCATCATCAATTTCATCCTCCGAGGATGATGATCGCAGCTGCCCTTTATGCCCATTATGCCAAGTCCCAAATCCGGCATTCAGACATACAGAAAATGCCATCCCCACCATGCAGGTTGTTTGAGCATGGTCAGTTGTAGATTTTCAAGCAATAGTACAGTCATTGCCTCCAATTAGGCAGAATCTAGCCAAATTTGCTAAAATATTAACTGGTCATGTTAAGCTGCAAAATCCCACTACAGAAGAAGTTTGGGCAGTCTTAGAATGCGCTTTAACTCTGGATCTCCTGAAATGCATTTGGGAACATGCCGGAATTCCAGCCCAAATACCACAGGATACTGCTCAAAATTTCACTAAAATGCATGACAAAAATTTGCAAGCCATTACGGCAGTTTGTCCACCAGTCCCTAACTAGTCCAGAATTAACTGGTCCAGCAGGCTCTCAGCTGCTTTCATGGAAGGACTAGTACGTCCTATCAGGGATCAACTTAAAAAGGTTTGCTTAGACTGGCCGACCCTGGGTTGCATGAGCTGGTCACCCAGGTACAGTACTTAGCTGATATTTTGGATAGGGAAAAGAGAGAGCAAAAGGAACAGCAAAAACAGGCACATTTACAAGTTCTAACTTCCCTTATGCAAGAGCAACCATGACTCAATCAACGCTCATGCAACAACAGCGGAAGATGAAATGTAAATCAGCAGCCTTGGTTCTCTGCTCCACAGCAGCAGAGATTCCCCATAAATCAGGGATATCAGCAGCAAAACATAAACCTGTATTTTAATTGTGGCCAAACGGGCCACTGGATACAAAACTGCCCTTATTTGCAGCCAGTATCTATACCTTGGTAGCCATCTACTGCCACCCAACATACACAGCCCTGGCAATCACCTGCCACTAATCAGGCACAACTCAACCAACCTTTCAGCCTATAACTCCCTCTCTGCAGCCATCCCAACCACCCATTATCTCTACCCAGTGGCAAGCACCCACTTGGCAAAGTAGCCAATAGGATAGCCTAAAACAGGATACATGGCTATTTCCTCTGCTTCCAGTGTGTCATTCTGGACCCTATGTCCATTTGCAAGTGCAGGATTCCGGTATTCCTTTTGTTATAGATACAGGTGCGACATGATCTATGATTACGGCTTCCACAGCTAGCTCTTTACCCCTCTCTTCAGCCTGTGTTAGGGAGTTGGGTGTCCAGTATGCCAGCTGACTACCCTCTCACTCAGCCAGTGCACATTAATCTTGGCCCTTTGGCAGCCAAACATGCTTTTCTGGTTGAGACTTCTGCCCCAATAAACCTCCTAGGTAAAGATCTATTGTGCAAGTTCAACTGTACTATCACTATCTTTTGTACTCCAGAGGCAGTTTTTTCTGGACATCCCTGAAAACCACTTTCTTTCTGATATTTCCTTATCACACAAAGATGCAATTTTTTCACTCTTTTCCACCAAAGTACTGTCCACTTCAGAAAAGGATCCGTGTCTCTTAAATGCACTACATTCATGTATTTGGGCCACTCATGATAATGATATTGGTTGTATAATTGATGCAGTACTTGTACAAATCATGTTAAAACAAATGAGTGGTTGCCTAGAGTAAACTAGTATCATTTGTCAGCTGAAGTTGAGCAAGGAATCAAGCCAGTTATTCAGGCTCTTCTACAGCAGGGTATTACAGTACCTATTACTAGCCCCTGTAATACTCCTATATTACCTGGTAAAAAACAGTTAAGGACACATATAATTTTGCACAGGATCTTCGAGCAGTAAATTCAGTTATTATGCCAGCATTCCCAATTGTCCCCAACCCTGCAACTATACTCCCAACAGCCATCACTTTCTCTCTGATAGATATTTCTTCGGCATTTTTCTCCATTCCTTTACATCCTGATAGCCAGTATCTTTTTGCTCTTACTTATCAAGGTCAACAGTAAACTTGGACTAGACTTCCCTAGTGTTATGTAGAGTCCCCACTCTTTTTTCTAGAGAAATGAAATGGCAGCTGGACAAACTAACATTTCCTTGCAAATCCACATTGATTCAATATGTGGATGATCTATTGCTTTCTTCACCATCTCTTGAAGCTTGTAAAACAGACACAGTATTCCTGCTTCACACACCTAGCAATGTTAGGCTTAAAAGTAAATAAGACAAAGTTACACTTATGAAAACCCCATGTCCAATATCTCAGATAACTTATTTCTGCCAACTCCAGACAAGTGCTTCCCTCTAGGGTGTCTGGTATCCAGTCTGCCCCTCACCCTACAACTTTAAAACAACTCCGTTCTTTTCTTGGACTCACTGGCTACTGCAGACAGTGGATAGTGAATTATGGTGAAGTAGCTAAGCCGCTTTTACAGCTCTTAAAGAAAGATGTGTCTGAATCCCTTCCTTGGGATGACTAGCATAAACAAGCTTTTTGTCACTTAAAAACTTTTATCTAACCCTCTAGCTCTAGGTCTGCCAGATTATTCTAAAAAAATTCTATCTTTTCTGCTGTAAAAAATCAGGTTGCTCTTGGTCTCTTGGCAAAGTGACAAACTGGCGGGTTCCACCCAGTCACCTACTACAGTGCCACACTTGATCCTGTTGCAGCAGCCTTACTTATCTATTTGTGTGCAGTGGCCGCAGTCACATGCCTTTATGATATGGCTTCCCCACTGACACTTGGACACAATACTTTTCTGGCTGTGCCTCACATGGGGAAATCTCTTCTGCTCAAACCAAAAACACACTACCTCTCAGCTGCACACCTCACTAAATATGAGCTAGCTTTACTAAATAACCATTCTCTTAAAATAGTCTGCTGCCCACTCTTAAGTCCAGCTTTTCTTATTCCTACCTCCGGTGAAGGCAAACCACATGATAGTTTCTCTGCTGTTAACCTTATGCTTTCTCCTTGAAGTGACTTGCAAGACTTGTGGCTAGACAATCCTGAACTGATTCTTTTTGTGTATGAATCCTGCTTGCAAAGAGAAAATGGTCAACTTGTAGCAGAGTTTTCTGTCTGCACCGGTAATACAGTACTTTTGACTGAAATTCTGCAAGGACAAGTGTCTGCCCAAGCAGCTGAACTGGCTGCTTTGACTGAAGCTTGTAAATTAGCAAAATACAAAACTGTTACTATTTTTACCAACTCTGGGTATGGACATGGAGTGGTGCATGATTTTAGGACTCTATGAAGGCAGAGAGGGTATTTAACAACCTCTGGAAAAGTAATAAAAAACTCTTACTTTGTGCATAAATTGTTAAATACCGTGCTTTTACCAAAGCAAATAGCAGTGGTTAAGTGTCCTACCCATAAAACAGACTCTTCTTTTGAAACAAAAGGAAACAATTTAGCTAATTGGGCAGCAAAACAGGCTGCATTATCATCTCCTGTTCAGGCAATACAGTTGCAGCCATTGCAAACTGTAAATACTGATTCTAATAATGTTTTGTTTGACTATTTAGCTAATGTCCTGTCATTTCAGAATGACATTAAACACAACAAAAAGGTAAGGTGGATTTAAGATAGCTGCACTCGGTCATCAGAAAATGTTTGGCTCCATCCTCACAGCTGACTTGTGGTACCTCGAACTTTCTTCCACAAATTGGTTCAAGCATACCATTTAACAGCTCACACAGTTAAAAATGTTCTAATTAAACAGATATTATTTGATTGGTATGCACCTTACCGTTATGAGACCGCTCAGCATATAATTCAAACATGTTCTGTTTTTTAAGCTTACAACATTTCTAAATCTAATGCTGTATCCCCACAACATATTAAAAAGCCGTGGGACCATTTTCTGCTGTGCAGTGGGATTTTATAGAACTTCCACAGTGTGCTAGATTTCGCTATACCTTAGTCATTGTAGATGTTTTTTCAGGATGGGTTAAAGTGTTTCCTTATGCAAAAAATGAGGCAACCACAGTTGCAAAGAAACTAGTGACTGAAGTAATTCCCCACTTTGGAGTCCCCTGTAAAATTGAGTCCGATAGAGGGACACATTTTACAGCCAATCTTATTGATGACATTTGTACTATGTAAAATTGTCTTTGCACTACCCCTATTGGCCACAGGCCTCCAGCATGGTTGAGTGTGCCAATCAGACCATCAAAACAAAACTAGCAAAAATCACAGCTAAAACACGTTTAACTTGGCCCAAGGTTTTGCCTCTGGTACTATTTTCTATTAGATCTAGAGTAGTGCTACTAGGAGGCTATTGCCTCATGAAATACTGATGGGCCACACTATGCAGCTCCTAGCTTCCCCTCCAGTAAACATTGACACTACCTTAATGGATGGCTCTCTGTTGCATTATTGCCAAACTCTTGTTTCTCTTTTGCAGTGCTACCACAAGACTGTTGTCTCCTCCTTACAGCCACCTGATCCAGACATCAGGCATTCTATCCAGTCTGGTGATTAGGTTTACTTTAGATTATTTTTGATGTAAACATGCGTTGCAGCCTCAATGGAAAGGACCATTTCTTGTTATTCTGATGACATCATCAGCTGTTCATTTATAAAGTTCATCGACTTGGATTCACTTATCCCATGTTCAAAAAGCTTCACCAACCAATAATCATCAACCTCTCACCTTCGCGGAAGAAGACGTCACCGAGCCCATTGCCCATCGCACCAAAAGCAAAAAACCTACCGATCACAATGAAGACTGATCACACACACCTTATTGATGATACAATAACCACACCAGTTTAAACCTTTTGGTGTTTCACAATCTGTAAAATCAAATTGAACAATATGGACTACTTTTCCTCAACTACACAGGGTATGTGCTCTATGTTTTCTTTTTGCATTTCTTCTCGTACTACTTTGGCCTTTTTTATTCCCTGCTGTTGCAATTTGGGCAAATTTGTTTGATGCCAACAATTAAATTGATGTAATCAAATGAGCTACTCCTTGGCACCTGGCTTTTGATACTTAGCAAGCTATAAAATTAAGTTATGCTTTAACCTTTATTATCAATAACTGTTGGATTTGTACTGCTATTCATAGTGTGTATGGGGGATTGATGATAGCCACATCCCCCTTGAATGTCACAGAGACTTGGACTAATTTGCTGTATGAGACATTGAACAATACTAATATAAAGATAGTTTTATTGCAGTTACCTAAAAGACAAAATGGAACTTTGTGTTTTCCAAAAAATGGAAACCTGAAAGTCAGATGAAGTTTTTGTAACATGACTATAATGTGTAATTGTTCTAAGCATTGTTCACAATGTAATGCCAACTATTCAGAAATAAGGATTATTTTGGTTGATAAACATGATAACCAAACAAAAACACAGTTTACACAAAAAATGAAAGTAATTCATAGAAAGATGTTTTACAGGTTAAACGATGTAGGAGATTCTTTTGCTTCTATAAATGTTTCAGTATTAATAAAAGATTGTTACTTTATTTGTAGCAAAAGAGCTTATAAATGGTTGCCTGGGAACTGGTCAGGTAGTTTTTCTCAGGGTTATTTAGTCCCAGCTATCTGATACACTGATGCCTTACCAGTGGGAAAAATTTGAAATATGTGAGAAGTCAATCCTGCCAACAACCCAGTAGGTAAACTGGATGCATCATGGATATACCACTATGATTTAGCCTATGTGGCATTTAAAGGTCTAGCTCATATGGATCTAGGTGATGATGTGCTTTTTGGTGCAGGCATACTGCCCTGGTATGGTGCTCCCAAGGCAATTTGGGAATTATGCAAGCTGTCTAAATTGTTAGAGGTGCTCGCAAATGCTACTTTTGAAAGTGTCAGTTTAATTAATGCTGAGTTAGCTGTGATGCAAACTGTACTCCTGCAAAATAGAATGTCACTTGATTTCATGCTTTCTTCTAAAGGGGAGGTGTGTGCGCTCATGCACGAGGAATGCTATACGTTTATTCCAGATAATGAGTACGCAATAAAGAGCCATCTTGAAATCATACAAAAGGTTGCTAAACTGTCACATGCTAAAGAAGCTGACAGTCCACAGTGGGCTTGGCTCAAAAATTTGTTTTCTGGATGGGGAGGTGGAATATTGAAGCTTTTTATGCTTTTAGCAATAATAGCCATAGTATTATTTGCATTATTGTTTATACTAAAAACATTGTGTTTGAAATTGATGAGTGCTAAAACTCCTATAAAATTGCAGCAAGCAATCATTGAAAGTATACCATGGACTGCACAAAATGATGATGAAGGATATATTGAAATGGATACAAATGCAGCTAATGTAATAAAGGACTTTGGTAAAATGTGTGAGCAAATGCATAAAAAGAAAATTAGGGGTGATGCTTACACAGCATCAAATGGGGGACTGTAAGGGAGAAATGAAAAAGAATGTATGCTTTTGTAGAAGGGTCTGAGTACATGATTAGAGACATGTATAAAGAAATGCAAGGTACTGGACATATACTAAGAAGCTGTATGTGGCTTTGTCCCTTTAAGGAAGGGTCCTGTTTTTAGGAAACATTAACCTTATATCTACATTTTCCTGAGACCTGATGATGTGCATGTTTTTGTGTAAAACTGCTGCAAAAGGAATTTAACTGATAAACATATTTTTAAATTAAGTTAGGTTTTCTGCCTGAGACCCCAGCAACAGGGGCCCACTTAAGTTAGTCTGTAATGTGTACAAAGTTAATTGGTCAGTTGTCTAGATCTGCCTAGCCTAACAACAAGGATATTATTGTATATGAAGCTATATGTTTTGAAACTTGTCCAAAGTTGATTGGTCAGTATTATATTACTTGGTTCTAATAGACTGCTGATACTGCATATTAAAAGGTATATAAGTTGGTGATTTTTTTATTTCAGGGAGACCCTGTTACTGAAACTCTGCCTCCCACATGCATGTGTGATGAATAAAGATTTTACTGCTGCCAAGAAACGGACTCCTTTATTTATCACCTTAACACATGATACTTTTTCTCTTTTTTTCATATTGTTAAGGACAATGCTATGATTTCAGTGCTCAGTAAGAGATACAGTTGACATTTAGTTCAAATATAATTGAGTACTGAGTTAAGTGGAGTTATGCATTTCCAAATTTCTGCAATATAGCAGGAAGTAATATTATAGGCCTCAGCATCCCATCTCCACTCACTTACACATATACAATGTTCCTGCAATGTAATATTACATATATATAGTGATTGCTAGTTGAACGAGGCTTTACTATATACCAGATCCTGCCATCATACATTCCACCTTTTTGAGCCATTCACTCTAGTATAGTCTGCTGTGTCCTGTGGCAGCATATTCCATTATTTACCAATATTTGCATGAAAGAAATTCATCTTTGCTTATATGAAACCCTCTTTAATCCTTCCTTCTGGCATCTACCTATGCTTTTCTTTCTTATTTACTCCTTTCATTAATTTCTACATCCAGTTCATGCTTACATGTTCCATTTCAGCTGAGAGTTCCCCTTACATTTCCTCATGTTGAAGCTATAGAATTCTGCTTTTATGTATGGTTCTATAGAATTTTTTTGTTTGTTATCACCTTCTGGCATGACCATGGAATTAAATTAGGCCCAGTGTCACTGGTAATATATTACTGTCCTGTTCTTGCAGTACCAGCTTGAGGCGTATACATTTTGTGCAGCAGACATGCAGTCATCTTTATTTCTTGTTTTACGGCCAAGTGTTCTGATGATGTTTTATAAGGCCTGTTCTCCAGTGACACCAGTCTTATATATTCAGCTTTCTGCACCAATACAACAAAATGCTTTTGTTTCTGTTAATGCTTTCTAGGATGGAAACGTTTATTGCACAGAATAAAATTTTGTGTGCAGTAAACACAGACAGTAGGAAAGGTAACTGTGTTAAGTCTGGTCTGCCTGATATAATAGATGGAATCAG
Source organism: Protopterus annectens (assembly GCF_019279795.1). Lineage (NCBI taxonomy): Eukaryota > Metazoa > Chordata > Ceratodontiformes > Protopteridae > Protopterus > Protopterus annectens. The sequence continues at coordinate 1,175,494,646 of NC_056732.1, forward strand.
TAATTTAATGTGTCACATCTAGCATGTTAAAAGCAAAGTCTTCCAAAGATGTCACTTCACTTAAACTTTTAATAAATGTATTTTTTTTTTGCTGTTGGTGTACATGTTCCTGGACCTCTCTTGACAAGTTTAAAGCTCAGCATGCTGTGTTATGAGATAGTAATAATACAAATATGAAGGTAAGCAATCTAGTCCAGTAAAATGAAAAAAAAAAAAACAATAAGTACAGTTTAACTTTATCTTCTTGCATGGCAGAAATTGCCAAAATGAAAATTTTCACTTCACAGTTTTACTAATTTCTTCAAGGAGATATGTCACAAGGTCTCCACAGTGATAATGAATGTGATGCCTACTCATATTTTTTGTATATAATGTTTTTTTTCTGGCATACAGTACAATCTCTATATTAGGTTAAAGATACATGCCATAAGTTATTGGCTGAAATGGTGAAAAGTATTATCAAACTATGGGAAGCAGTTCTTTGCTCATCTGGTAAGTGATAAAGCCTGACTGTGGTCCAGGTGGCATGAGTTCATTTTATAGCTGGGGTAGCTGCTAAAGCTGGTATGTGGAACATGGGCATAAAAGGTGGAGAAGATGGACTGGAACCATCTGTTGCCATCCATTCTCAGTGAAGGAGCAATGATGCAAAGGATGAAATAGTAGTGGGCATTAAGCGACATAGCAAGGATCGTGATCTCCCATATCATCAGTGCATGGGAGTATGTATACTCACATGAGGATGGCATAATTGCTTACAGTGATCAGGCTCACTTGTCCTTCATTCAAGGGAGGTGTTAGAGCCATACTATTTATGCCATCATTACCAGATTGTCAGCAAAGCCCAGGCTATCTCTGAGGCTACCTGTATGATGGCATCACCTGGCCAACATTCTGTGAAGTTTTATCTTGACAGATTTTTAGGTTTGGAACATTTTGTAGTTTACAACTTAAGTTGCAATATTTTAAGTCTATTGTTGAGTCTGGTATTATGTTATGAATACCAGAATCTAAATATAGAAATAGTAGAGGCTAATCAATATGCATTTTTCATTTTGAAAGAAACTGCATTATTTTCATCATTTCTTTGCCAAAGACATTGTATAACTGTTTCTTTTTTTTTGGTATGTAGCTCATTTTAAAACTGAAACAAAATACTACCTGACACAGTAATAACCCAGTTTCATTTTTTTGGAAACATTTTCTTGAATTCCGGAATTTTTACTATGATTTACATATAAATAACATCACTTCTGAAATACAAAAGTTCATAACATCATTCCACATGCTGTACTGATGATGAAAATAAATTACAGCTGTCTTCTAAATAAAGTTTGTAGTGCATGATGCATTGCATGAATAATGCACTCATTGTGGGTCAGACTGTAACCTTTGCAGTCATCAATGACTGCAATCTGTATAAAGATATAGCTATAGATATAGATGCATATATATATATATATATATATATATATATATATATATATATATATATATATATATATCTATATGGGTTACTTTATAATCCTGAAATCCTGAAATATCGAATTTCAAAATCTCGAGATCATAAAGCCGAAACCTTAAAATCCCGAAACCCAGGAAGCACAAATTTCAAAATTGCGGCTCCTACACTAACCATACACCACACACATACACATACACACACCTTCCCCCCACACACAAACACACAAACCTACACTACATACAAGGGGGTGTTACCAAATAATCTAAAACACAACCAGACAGCAGAAAACCAAATTAAGTGGAGGGGCTATGCCCACAACACCCCCAATGTGGGGGTTTGTGCCCCCCCACACCCCCCCAACTATATATATATATATATATATATATATATATATATATATATATATATATATATACTAACACCAGGATCGCACTACAGTGGGGAAAAGGACATATACCTTTGACTTGCCTTAGAGCACTACTCGTCAGTGAAATGAGTTTTAGGAGAAATGAACTTTCAATGAAATGAAATTGAGGTGATTTGTTCTCAGTGAAATAGTGTTTCAGTGAAGTGATACGAATCCATATATATATATCTATATATATATATATATATATATATATATATATATATGTAGAGATATATATATATATATATATATATATATATATATAGATATAGATATTAATATAAAGACATATCTATCTATCTATCTATCTATATATATATATATATATATATATATATATAAAATTAGATTTAGATATAGATATAATAAAACAACAAACCTGTCCTAGCAGAACCACATCATGCAGCAAATGAGAAGGCAAATAAAGAATTGACAGTCCTGTCAGTGGAAAAGCTCATTCTTTGTTTGTTGAAGGTGAAGATTGTCACATAAATGATCTAGGGCTGCACACTTACTGTGTTTACAAAGAAACATGGTTTCTTTAATATTAGTTATTCAACTTATTTTAACATGTCATTCATACTAAACTCTCTGACAAGGATCATTATGTTTTTTCTTGCCAGTACAAGATGTGACAAAGTAGCTCAGAGAGTTAAGGATATGACTGGCAGCTTAGCCTAAAGGGTTAAATATATGAGCTGCTAACAAGAGTTTGATTCCATTTCTACTTGCAAACTGTATGACTCTAAGCCTGTAATTTAACTAGTCAGTACACAATGGGATTACTCATTTAAGAAAAAAAAAAACTTTTGAAGATAGGTTCACCACCTTCTCAGATGTCTAAAGTTGGGCATTTATTAATGAAACATAACATTTTGCTGGGCAAGGTACACCCACAACCAGTGCAAAGGCATGTATTCACTTTATTACCAAAATACTGGATAACCATTATAGAAGGTTCATTGATTGCATCATTTTATAACATATTGAAGTGTTTTAGATGTAATACATTAGTTTCTTGCAAGACTTAAAGGACATATTTTTTCTTTCCAAAATATCAGGACATTTGCTATTTTATAAGCTTACTTTGCAAGACAAAGGTGCCCAGTCATAGATATTCTGCTTAAAGAGAGACAGATGGTAACCTAAAATGAAGGTGGGAACTTCTGAGTATTGTTCAGATTGAAAACCATTTTTTCATTCTAATGGAAAGCTTGTGCAAGTCACTTAGGATGTTCAAGTAAAGTATGGCTAGAGCTGAACATTTCCATTCCATATTTTGCAGCAAGTAAAGACAGAGACAGATTTTCATACCAAACGAATACCCCCCCCCCCCAGGGTCAGCAATATCCTAGACCTGGTCATTACCAACATGGGCAACCGGTGTTCCACACCAGAGGTCAATTCCTCGTTGGTCAGATCCGACCACAAGTTAATCACCCTAGACATCCACATCCTGCCCCCACCCCCATTAGGGAAACCACTGTAAAATATTTCTCCAAAGCCAACTTCACACTTCTTAAGACAAAAGTGGCAAACTTCATGACACCCATGCTGACGGACAATAGAGGTACAACTGCTGAATCCTACACAAATGCGCTTTATAAGCACTTACACAAGTGCATGGATCGACAATCCCTAACAGAACCAAGATGCTATCCTGCAAAAAAAAGGAAGCCAATCCTGTGGTCCCCTGCCATAAACAAACTCTACAACAGAAGAAAGAAACTGTTGCAAAAAAGAGTAAAATCCCATGATTGGAGGAACTCCCAGGTCAGCCTCAGTAAGAAGGTGAGATCCCTCATAAAATCCTCTAGAGCTAGTTGCAAAAACGAATTCACCACTGATTCTAAAGACAACCACAAAGCATTCTATAGCTATGTCAAGAATCTCAATGGCAACACTCAGATCTGCTTTGAGTTACAGCACAATATCCCTAAATATACAGAACCGACTGATATTGCCAACATCCTGGCAGATAAGTTCATTGCTAAATTTACCCCCCTCTCATCCCCTAAAGGAACCATCTCTATACCGGAAGAATGCAACGTTACTGTAATCATAGCTGCACAGGTAAAAACACACTCTCCAAAGCCAAGAATACAATATCCATGGGACCTGACAACATCCCAGGCTGTGTTCCACATGAACTACCGAACAAACTGGCACCCCACCTAAGTACCATGTTCTATCATAGCCTCACCTAAGGTTTTGTGCCCACTGCATGGTGCACAGCGATGGTTATCCCACTCCACAAAGGGGGAGCCACCATGGACCCAGGGAACTGCCTGATGAGCCTGGTCTGCAAGGCTGTGGAACATATCATCATGGAACTTATAAACAATGACATTGGTAATCCCCAAATTCTGGGCCACACCCAGTTCGGGTTTGTAAAAGGCAGATCATGTCTCCTAAACCTGATAGACTTCTTTGAAGTGGTCACCAAAGCCATAGATGAGGGTAAGGAGGTTCACACAGCCTATCTAGATCTCGCCAAGGCTTTCAACACCATTCCCCACTCTGGAATTATAGATAAACTCACTAAACTAGGTATAAATCCCTATGTCACAAGATGGGCTGCCAACTGGCTCACTGACAGAACCCACACTGTGAAAGTAGCAGACTCCAAATCCAACTTCAGACCAGTGTCAAGTGGAGTACCACAGGGTTCAGTCCTAGGTCTTCTCCTGTTTGCTATCTACTTTTCTGAAGTACAGACTAACACAGAAGGTTTTTGGCTGATGAAGTTCACAGATGACTGCAAACTAGGACCCATAATCAAAACTCCTAATGATGTAGACATCCTACAAAAGGGCCTCATTGAGACAGATACCTGGTGTTAAAGCCATGGCCTCAAGCTCAATGCCAAAAAAATGCATTGTCATCCCTTTTGGCAAAACCTCTTTACCCATGAACTGCCATATAGGCGTTAGTCTACTAAACACTGAAAGTGTGATAAGAGACCTTGGGACACAGGTGTACAGTAGTCTCTCCTTTGATAATCACATCACCACAGTAGTCAGGAAATCCTTCTACGTGGCACACCTCATCACAAAAGGTTTCTCATCCAGGAAAAAAGAGGTCACTGTTCCCCTCTACTCATCACTCATTAGACCCATTAAAGAGTACAACTCCCCTTTTGGTATGTACCTCACAAGACATCTACAACAACTGGAAAGGCTGCAGAAATACCTCACAAAGAGGATTACTGGCCTCAAACAGATGTCCTACGCAAACCGTCTCAAAATACTCATGCTTTACTCCATTGCATATTGCCCACTCAGAGGCGATCTCTGCCTAACATACAAAGCTATGTCAAACCCAGAGCTGTCAGACATGCTCTATTTAAAGAAATCCCAATCCCTCCAAGCTACACATTCTAGGGACATAAACCTTGTCGCCACAGTAAACAGAACATGCTGGAGGGATAGATTCCTGTCCCAGAGACTTCCCATGCTTTGGAACAAACTACTTATCTATATCAAACAAAGCTCCTCATTAGCACTCTTCAAGAAAAATCTTGATGATTGGATGGGAGATAGGAAATTCAGTCCGGGGATCACTTCTGTGGCTCAGCTCGACAGGGGCACAGGAAAATAATTTTCTTGGGTGGTGAAAGCCAGGGTACCTTTAGTCTAGGCTTATATAGGCCATAGGGCCAATAGCCTAGTACCTACCTATGAACCTAAGAATTCACTCCATGCTCCGCTCAAGCAGTTATCGGAAGCTGCTAGAGGAAGCCATTTGTTATGCAGAATGCACAAAATGTAGGATGAGCGTACGATGCTGGAAGTAATGTACTCAAGACCTGGAGGAGAATAGAAGAAAAAGTATGAGAGAAACAGTAGGAGCCTTTATTAAATGAAAGAAAATAGCGAAGATGCATTTTCAGTTGTAGTGCTATGGCACTGGAAAATTCTCAGGCTATTCCAATGTTGTATTGTACAATATCACATCACAGAAAAATAGCACTAAAATTAATCTTGAACATTCACTACTTTGTCTTTAGAACTGTTGTCTGGCATAAACCCCAAAATTCTGACAGAATGCTTACTGTTAATATTTTTCTGTGAAAACGTTTGGAATGAGATGCATGGGTAATTGTGCTAAGATAATTTTTCTGACCAGTTCTGCCTCTTGCCAGTATTCAGAATACACATGCCATATACAAAAAAAATGATAACCTTTCACTAGCATGCACTGCATGAAAATTAATAAATCTTAAGCAAATGGGTACATATGATAAAAGTAAGGAAATGAAATGACTGTATATAAATCAAGAAGCACTGTAAACTGAGATATTACTCTTGGATATATGATATGACACTAGTTCATTTAAACAGAGACAAAGCCTTCTTTTCTTAGCAGCAGCAAATTAAATACTTATTTGTAGCTAAGAATCAAGCAAGGAACACATATTGAGACACTAAGGAAGAAAACAGAGCAATCAACCTATGAAGCTTGTATCTAGGAGGAAGAAGTAAACCATAATATTTCAGACAGTTTATGGAGACATGGAGAGAATATTAAAACTGAATTCAAGTAGTATGCACAAGACTCAGCTGAGTGCTAAACCAAGGAAATGGAAACAAACCAAGGGCTGGCAAAGGTAATTAAATTATGCAGAGAAGTGAAATTCTGTATTTCAGAAAATATGTCTTTCTCACAGAACTTACACACTTTTCAATGTAGAATATCATTTTGCTAAGACTAAATACTGAGGCAGCCTTTAAATATATTCTAAAGTCAGAGTGAATTTTCTTCACGTTAAATTATAGCAGTTGGACTATTAAGGCCATAAAGAGAAATCTATTCACCACTGGAACCCTAAAGCTAAAATATGACAGCAGAATTTTCAGGAAGTAGGCACCAGAGTCTTTAGGTTGCTTAACCTCATAAAGTCTTGGAAAATTGAATGCATGAAACTGAGTCCAATTTACACAAAGCAGGTCATTAGGAAACATGTCATAGCTTTCCAAACTGGATATCTTTTGATTTCTTACAAGTCCCTGCAAATGACAGAATACATTTAAATTCTACAGCGTACAGAAGTAATTACCAATCCTTCATATGAACAGGAATAATGTTATGGCTATACTTGTTTAGTGTACACGATTAATCCTACAGCAAGGTACCTGCTCCAGTGACATCATATTGGCAACCTAGACATTTTTCCTCATTGCTGTATGTTTTCCCAGAAAGATTTCAAAGTAATTTCCTCACACTTCTTCACCTCAAAAATCAGATTTAGCACTGTCCATTGAACTAAGTTCAGATAACAAGCCATGAGACATGAAATGATTACTTCACCTATTTATGCTGATGGTTTATTAAAGTGAATTATTTACATCCCTCCTGAGTCAACAAAAGAATAGTTTGTGATTCAAGACTCTCCATCATTTTAAATTAATCTTTTTTGAGGCTTTCTGACTAAGCAGCATATAAAGCATCTAAACATGCTCAAAAAATGTAAGCCTTTTTGTAGAAAATGAAGAATTTAGACATTTGTAGTTTAACTGACCCATATTAGAAAAAGGAAAGACCAGATAAAGAGGAAAGCTCAGATGAACTGGTTGCAATAAGCTATGAAAGACAGAAAATAGAAAATATTACTATACTAGATGCTGAAACAGAAGGTGGTATGGGGAAGGGGTACTGAAGAAAGGTTAAACAATGAAGAGGTTGTTAGAGAAGAAATAGTTCAAAGTGAGGATATTAATGTATAGGAAGTTAGCATGCTTGCAGTATTAGATGGTGAAGATGAAGAAGAGGGAGAAATGGAGAGAGATGAAGAAAAATAACAAGATAGTAAAAAATCATTTTGAATGAAATGTAATAGAAGGAAAAAAGACAAGATATGGAAGTAAAACACTTACAAAACAATTGAAAAGTATGGTATATGAATTTCAGCATTAAATGTGAATAGCATTAGACATGACATAAGAGGTTTGTTGATTTTTGAATGGTGTAATTATAAAAATGGATGCTAAATACTAGAGGCAACAATGAAGAAAATGAAATATAATACAGACAGTATTGGGGTGAGGACGCAAATTGTTTGGTCAGTAGAAAATGAGGCATGGAATTCTTATAAAAATGGAGAAATATGAATTCTAGATGTAACAGTATTGTACTAGGAGGGATAGTGCTAAGTTAAATGAGAATGAGACAAAAATGCATAAGATTAATAGTGATTTATCATTATAGTAATGTAACAGAGAAATACAGTTATTTGAGGAAAAGTAAATATGTGAATAGTTAAGTTAGAAGATTTTAACTGTAACCTGATGAAAGAAAATGGAAAAATAAGACAGGATATTAGGATGGTAAGGGGAGGAATTAATAAAATGTGAAGATATGAACGTTGGAAAGATTCAAGAATATACACATAAAAGGGAGTTTTAAAAACTGAAATTGATTATATATTTTACTCTAAAGACATGAAAGAAATAAAAAAGGGAGTACAGATGGCAGAGTTTTCAGATCATACTGCAGTAGGGACTAAAATAGTGGAAGGTGGTAAAATAATAAAGGGAAAAAAAGGGATAAATAGATTAACTGCAGTTTTTTTAAGAAGACAAAAGAGAGAAAGAAATATTCACTAAAGACCACATGACAGTGAGACCATTTTATAATAATTGGACAATGTGATGATGAATGCATAAGCAGACATATAAATAAATATATTTAGAAGTTGAAAGAAGAATAAAGAAGAAAAAATACAGACCATTTATGAAACTATGAGAAACAGAGTACAAGAAAGTGACATAATAAGGGAAACAGAAAAAAACTGTTTGAAAAGAATAGAGAAAATAGTGTTACATAGGGAAATTCATTTTCTAAAAGGAAAAAAGAGGGGTTTCCCATTATTAAGGAAAATAAGTAAAAATCAGAAAAGGAAAGATTGATGCTATCTTAGACGGCATAGACAGATAGAACATTTTTATAGGGAAAATGTATGAAAAATAAGAACTAGATAAGCAAGAATAATGGAAAGTGAAACAATTGAAAAAAGTAAAGACTTTTTAGAAATTTGTATAACAATACAAGAAATGAAGAATGAGATATAAAAAGATAAGACTGAATCAGCACCAAACGTGGATGGCATAAGTTATGAGTATTGTAAGGAAATGAGCAAAGATGAAAGACAGGCTTTTTTAAACTATTAAATGAAACAACAAAGGAAGGTATAAATGGAAGAAGATATAAGTGGTGTAGTGATAACATTTATAGGGGAAAAAGGATGAAAGAAAATATATAAAAATTGGAGGCCTGTCACACTAGTGAATACTGACTATAAAATATTTAGGATAAAATACCAAAACGGATAGAAAATGTATTGGATGAGGTACAAGGAGAAGGGATTGTGGTATGAAAGGAAAGGAGGTGAAATAAATGTTAATTATAATTAAAGTATTAGAAAATGTTTTACTGAAAGAAAATAAAGAAGTAAAACTGATAGCATGTGATATAGCTAAAGCCTTTGATAAAGTATACCATCAAGCAATGTGGCAGATTTAGAGTAGTATGGTATTAGAGAAAAATGTTGATGTATTAAAGAAATGTTACGAAAATTCATGGATACAAGTAATGATAAATGGATGGATACAAAAAGTAAGTGTTAAGAGAGGAGAAAAACAAGGATGCCCAATGAGAATTTGCTTATCTGTATTAGCAATAACTGCAGTAATACAGACGAGTATGTATGAAATGAGAGATGCAATTATAAAATGAATAAAAACATTTTGGAAAAATATGAGAGGCAAGATGGGAGATGGAAGGAAATGTTATATTACCAACATGTAGATATAAACAGATGATTTAGTTGTAATACAAAAAAAACAAGGGATGGATAAGTGGAGTAGCAATAATGATTGTAAAACTAAAGCTGTTCTGTTGTTAATCAAAATGAAGAGTAAGGGACTTGGTGAGATAACAAATGGAATATATTTCACAAGAAAGGAAACAATTTTGGGAGTGACATTTAGTGAGTGTGAAAATGTATTAAGCCAGAGATAATGGATCAAATAAAAACATGTTAGCTTGGTGGAAAAGTTTTGATTTAGCATTTCTGAAGATATATATATATATATATATATATATATATATATATATATATATATATATATATATATCATACTTAGAAAAATAGGGGGAATGTCTATGTTTCCCACTGAAATGGAAAACAATATATTTTTAGCTTCATTTGGAAATAAATGCAGTACCCAATTGGAACAATTCATAATTAGCAAAAAATGAAGAAGGTGATTTGGATTAAAAAAAAAATCCAGTTGTGTAGTTAACATTTGTACATTTATTGTGGGTAATGAGGAAGGAAAATGAAAGAAAACATGTGGGTAAGATACTATATGGAACAATGCAAAAATGTATGGGAAAGAAAACTAAGGACAATTATAGAAAAAGGGGACAGGATGGAAGAGCTATAATAAGAGGATAAAATGAAATTAGGGAAGTTAAAAGTAAGTGAGGCTGATGGGAAATGAAAATAATGGTATAATATGATTTTTGAAAAAAGTTTTTGGTGCACCTTTTGACATGAATAAAAGAAGATAAAGAAGTGATAAAAGACAGAAGAAAAAAATGTTTATTTTTTTGTGTAGCAGAGGACTTCTTGTAGAGTATTTTATTAGACAAGTTACAGGTGAAATGGAATATGAAGCAACATGCAATTGAGGAATGAACATTTGATGACTGTAGTGAAGAGGAAAGAAAAATAATGTTGTTTTGTATTGGAAAAATATTTATTAAAGATTTTTGAAAAAAAGTTTAAAAATGAATATAGCTGGGAAGGATTTAAATGTATAATTATGAATATGATATTATATGATAAGTATGATAAAGTAAATTATATTGATAAATGGGATAAAGTACTGTTTGTGACAATATGGGAGCTGTGGATAAAAAGATGTGAGAATCTGGTATATACTGAAGAGGATGATGTATTAGCTGAAATAAGAAGATGGTTGTTGGGGATATTAAATATAAAGGAAAAAAGAATGAAAGAAAAAAACTTGTTTGGTAAAGTTCTTTTGTGTGCATAACCTGTAAATATTTTAAGTATAAATGCAAAAATGTGTGAGAGTAAAAATAATTGATTTAAAGTTTTGTTATGATGTAAAATGAAAGTAAATGTTAATAAAGTAGCCCCCACTCTTTTGATAAGTGCTTTGGGATCTTTTACATCCACATGAGCAACCACCAGCTCAGACAGATGGGTCCTCAGTTTAACACTTCATCTGAAAGATAACACACTGAAATGAACAGAATATGATTATTAATTTCCTCTTTAGATGAGGTTTCTTAGTGCAATGTTTTACTAGCATCATGATTCTTAGATTTTTGTCTTGGTTTAGATGCTGCTATGCTCTCTTTGATATCAGTGTTATCAACCACAGTTCAAACAGAACTGTTTGCAGAACTGTACAACTGCAATATTATACTTCAGTTCTTGACTTTGGCAAATACAGTTTTGTCCTATGAAATGTATAAAACCTTGTAAGACAGCAAGATGAATATTCAATATCCTGCATAAGTCTGAATGCAGAGTAGTTTTATTCCTGCTTAACCCTAGACTCACCACTATAATATCACCACTATAATATGACCATATTTCATTTGCATTAACAGCATTGAAGGAACTTATATTAGATAAATGGGGAAGAACTGAGCTAAGAAAAGAAATAACAATGGAGACAACCGTCGCTACTATACTGCATGTGTAGCTGTATTATTTGTGAATGTACCCATAACTCAGTTGCCATGAAGAGATGAGTTAAAAAGTGCTGCACATTCAGTCACATTTATTATGTTAAAAAATAACTTCTGTCTTCTGCTATACATTTTGTTCATAGAGTCATAGATATGTACTAGGTTGATTACCACCAGGGTACTTATAAGACTAGCCATGTAACCTGACCTAATTGTGTGCCTGTGTAACATGGGTGTCTATTTGGAGGGGTATATTAGTTAGGAGGTTGATAGAAGTTTACTGGGGCATATGTTATACAGGGAATATAAATTGTTGGCCTCTCAGAGACATTAGGGCTGGGAGTAAATTTTTGATGTTCTATCCAATGGTCCAGGTTACATTTGAGTAGGGTTAGGGATGGACGCTGCTTCACATGGATGGGGGCAGGATCCCATTCAAGAGAATGGAGATCCTATGAGACACATATTTGCCTCAAGAACATGTTCTATTTATGTTGCAAGCAACGTTTAAATCCTTAGCTTTAGTTTTTCTGGAATTATTCATTTTGTAAATGTGCAAAGGGTCCATCAGGTCTGGATCTGCAGATGCCTTATATGCCAGATATAGATCTTTTCTCAGTATCCTGTAATAGACTAAGTAAAGGGATTTAAGGTGATCTGTATAGGACAATGTGTTAATACCATGGATTTTCGGGTCTATATTATATATTCAAAGTCTGATTAAGTGGTTATGCTGAACCGAGAAAGCACTTACTTTTGCTCCTTTTAACAATAAATATACATTTTATTTACCTGCCATGAGTGACCAAGGTTTCTATTTTTGATTATTCTTATGTATATTTTTTACCTTTATTGGTCACTTTCCTTGTCGGAGACTGCTTTTATTTCTTGCAATGTAGGGATTTATGTCTACGTCTGTAAGTTTCTTAACAATACCTGAGTTGGAGGTATTGTATCAAACACCTTAGCCAGGTCTAGGTAAGTGGTATGCACCATTTTCTTCTCATTCATTGTCTTTGCGACCCTGTCAGAAAAGTCTACCAGGTTAAGTAGGCATGACCTTCATTTGACAAAACCAAACTAGGATATATCCAGTGTCTATAGGCCATCATGTCTTTGTTGATCATTTCCATGATAATTAATTCCATGGCTTTGCATATAAGACTAGTCATACTAATGGGCCTGTAATTAGTGGGGTCTGATGATATTCCACGCTTGTGAAGAGGGATAACCATTGCAGTCATCCGTTCATGTGGTAGCTAGTCTGTTCTGAGGCTGTAGTTGAAAAGTGACTCAAGCTGTCCTGACAGGTCATGAATCACTTATTAAAATGTTCCACTATTGCTCAAAACAGAGCTAATAAAATGGAGTGATGATATAATTCTTGGGACACGAAATGCTAAGGAAAGTTAATCTACCAAGTGGCCCTGCTGGTGTACATTGTTATTATTTCTGATACCTTTACAAAGCAAACCTTGTGAATACTACCCTATATTCAAAAATAAGACTACTGTACACTAAAACAAGAAAAATCATAGAGAAGTTTTGTATACATATATGCACTTCTGTACTGTGCATAAATTGCACAGTTCTGAAATTCAAGACATTTCTGGTAAGATTAATAAAGAACAGAATGTGAAGTTAAGTGAAATATAAGACTTAAAATCATATATCAAAGCAAAGATCAGACTTTACAAACAATTCACAAGCAACATTTTTGTAGAAGATCTGAAGCTTGAGAAAGACTATATAACCTGCATGAATTTTCTGTTCAAGTAATCTTGAAATTATTTTCACAAACAAGAACTTATTTACAGCATAGTTGCATTTATGTGGTATTTTATGTTTAAGTACTTTTCAAGGTAAGAAATGGCAAGTATGAGAAATGAGGTATGTTTAACTCATCTATTACAAGATTCATACAAAACAAACCAAGGTTGAAGATATTACATTAGTATGACAGTTCAAGGCTTCTCTTCTACTTCACTGCAGATGTAGCTAACATAAAAAGATTAATTTTGTGCTCATGACAAGAAAGCAATTGATGGAAAGGGAAATCAAAGTCCTCCATTCACAGAAAGAGTATAGCATGCAAAAAATCAGCTTCACAAGAGTCAGCGCTCTGTCTGAGTTAACTCTTCATAGCACCATTTAAGTAATTCTGTTTTGGAATATATATATATATATATATATATATATATATATATATATATATATATATTTTTTTTTTTTTTTTTTTGATTAAAACTACATCAGCTTCTTTGGTTTGTTAGCTACTTTAACCCATGCATGTCAGCATATTTTTCTATAGTTCTCAGTATTACATAAATGACCAAGTGAGAGTAGATCATTGTTTTTTTTTCCTAGAAGGTTCTGTAATGCACAATTCTTTGTCCATGGTGACCTAAGCCATTCCTTTTTCTACTTTTGAAATACTAATCTATTTGTAATCACAGTGTGACCCTTTCTTCTGCAGAAATCCTTAACTACATACTCGATGTAAGTTGCAAAACGCTGGTTGAAGGGATGAGGCTAGGGACACTCTATCAGTATTTAAAGGCAACTATTCAGGCTGGAATTCTACAACTGTAAAATCTTACCAAAATTATTATAAATATACCACAATATTTGCTAGTATTAACAAATGTACATGAGCTATCTACTTTGTTGCTGCTCCGCTAAACTGCTTGTTTTATGCTGACAGCTGAGTCAGTGTAAGATATTACATTTTGTACATGATATGTCAGTTTAAAACTAAAAATGTAGGTTCAGTAACAATCTGAAACTGAATTATTGTGTCATTATCAGTATGTACATTTGTTCATATCAGATATTCCTCTGAGGAGCTGGTTTGTGTTTCACAGAGTAGAATTTACAGAGAAGCAGATCAAATCTTGTGCTGCTTTGCTTATTTGTTTATATTTGTTTATCGGGGTAGTACACTGATCAATATTGAACAACTTTAGGCTCAGCATGGGTAAAATACAAAACATTTCGCAAACAAAAAATACAGAACTGTTAGACTAACTACATAAAATACTGTGTATATACATTACAGCAATCAAACACAGTACAGTGAATAATAAAGCAGAGTGTAATGTGCAATATGTACATTAGATTCTAAAGTGGGTCAGTCTTCAGTGAATCTTGAGAGACGAGAGGAGAGGAGACTCAGAAAGGAGAGAGGTTAAGTGATACTGTGTATCCTGTGTTTAAGCAGGAGCATTTGACTTGGATGAGGAAGTGCTTTATCAGTTGCATTCAGAATTTGGAATAAGTTTTGATTTCCTTAATGTCGAATAGGATAGCTTGCAAAGAATAGGCCCAGAGAACAGAAAGTATGTGTAGTGCTGTGGAGTTTGCCTCTAGGGATAATGATTGTTAGTGTGGCTTGTGAACTATGTCTCAGGTTGCATGAGGAGTTTTCTTTCATGAGGTCTAGCTGCAAGGGGAGTGACTGTGTGGATTCTTAGGTTATAGGTTCATACTAGGCTATCTGCCCTAGGGCATTTATAAGCCTAGCCAGAGTGTATGTGGCTTACACCACCCCTTAGGATGAGAATACTACACCCTTTTAGGGTTTAGTTTACTATGCCTCTGTCTAGTAGTGACACAGAGATGACTCCCGGGGTAAACCTACGATCTCCCATCCACTCGTCGAGATTTCTCTTGAATAGAGTCAGTGAGGGGCTCTGCCTAACATGGACTGGGATTCTGTTCCAGAGTGTAGGGAGCCTCTGGGTTATGAATCTGTCCCTCCAGCAAGTCCTATTTATTTCTGTGTTGAGGTTTAAGTCACTTGTTCTCATGGCTCTGATGGATTTGGATTTTCTGAGGTGGAGCATGTCCATTAATTCAGGATTGGACATGGCCTTGGACATCAGGCACAGATCACCTCTGAGTAGGCGGTATGCGACTGAATAGAGCTGGAGTTTTTTCAGTCGGGCAGCATATGACATATGTTTAAGACCCTTTATCCTCTTGGTGAGGAACTTTTGGGGTCTTTCCAACTGCTGCAGGTGTCGGGTGAGATACATCCCAAATGGGGCATTTTACTCAATCATTGGCCTGATAAGAGAAGAGTACAGGGGCACAATGACCTCTCTTGATCTAGATGTGAAACCCTTCATGATAAGATGGGAAATATAGAAGGTCTTCCTAACCACTTTGGCAATGTGAGTATCAAATGAGAGGTTACTGTCAACCTGGGTCCCTAGGTCCCTGATTACCTCTTCCGTACTTAATGGATTACTGCCTATGTGGTAATTTGTTGGTACCTTGTTTTTCCCAAAGGGTATGACTATACATTTTTTGGCGTTCAGCTTAAGGCCATGGCTCTGGCACCAATTATCTGTTTCTATGAGGCCTCTCTGAAGGATGTTTGTGTCCGCTGGAGTATCAATTATGGCGCCCAGTTTGCAGTCATCTGTGAACTTTGTCAGCCACAATCCTCCTATGTTTGCCTGTACCTCGGAAAAATAAATGCC
This sequence comes from Protopterus annectens, assembly GCF_019279795.1. NCBI lineage: Eukaryota > Metazoa > Chordata > Ceratodontiformes > Protopteridae > Protopterus > Protopterus annectens. Next base: position 1,175,510,736 of record NC_056732.1, read on the forward strand.
GAACAAGAGGGGTCCCAGGACTGAGCCCTGTGGGACACCGCTTGTGACTGGCTTAGAGTCTGACATAGCTCCAGCAACTCTGATCCTGTGGGTTCTGTCCTTGAGCCAGTTTGCAACCCATCTTGTGACATATGGGTTTACATTTCAGCTGGTGAGTTTGTCTATGATGCTCGAGTGGAGTATTGTGTCAAAGGCTTTTGCAAGGTCAAGGTAGGCTGTGTGAACTGCCTTACCCTCATCAATGGCCTTAGTGACTGTTTCAAAAAAGTCGACCAAGTTCAAAAGGCAGGATCTGCCCTTGACAAAGCCAAATTGGGTACGATCCAATGTCTGTAGGTCCCCAATGTCTTTGTTTATGAGTTCCATAATGATCCTCTCCATAGCTTTGCAGACCAGGCTCGTCAAGCTTATGGGGCGGTAATTTCCAGGGTCCGTAGAAGCACCGCCTTTGTGAAGTGGGACCACTGTTGCCGTACGCCACTCTTTGGATACGTATCCTGTGGTAAGGCTAAGATTAAACAGCAGCCTTATGTGTGGGTTTAGTTCCTCTTGGAGTTCATGTAGCACACAGCCCAGGACACCATCCGGTCCCATTGATGCTGTGTTTTTAACTTTAGAGAGGGCGGCTCTCACCTGGGCATCTGAGATGTTAGGGAGGCTACACTCTGCTGGGATAGTTATTTCTCCTTTTAGGGGGGAGGGGGAGGAGAAATTTGCACTGAACCTGTCTGCCAGAATGCTGGCAATGTCAATGGGTTCAGTGTATTTTGTGTCATTTTGGACTAACTCTGAGCATATCTGGGAGTTTCCACCCAGGTTTCTAACATAGCTAAAGAAGGCCTTGTGATTCTCTTTTGTGTCATTTGCGATTTTTCTCTCAAAGTTGGCCTTGGATGATTTTATGAGTGATCGTAGTTTTTTGCTAGTACTGATCAGAGATGCCTTCCCTTTTAGGGATTTTGCTCTGTCAAGTAGTAGCTTCCTCCTTCTGTTGTAAAGTTTGTTTATGGCTGGGGTCCACCAGACTGGTTGCTTGCCTTTGGGGGAATGGGTCTTGGTTTTATTTGGGATTGCATGATCCATGCATTCTTGAAGGTGCCCATAGAAGGCATTTGCAAAGGATTCAGCAGTGTGGGTTGTGGTTTCCACTGGCCCAGGCACCTTGAAAGATATCACTTCAGTCTTAAGAAGTGTGAAGTTTGCTTTTGAGAAGTTCTTCACTGTGGTTTTTTGTGCAGGGGGTGGGGGCAGGATGTGGATTTCCAGTGAGATTAATTTATGGTCTGATCTTACCAAAGAGGGATGTACTTCCGGTGTGGAGCATTTTGTCCCCATGTTTATGATGATCAGGTCTAGTATATTGTCTCCTCTTGTGGGAATGGTGACTAGTTGTTCCATTGCATTTGAGTTTATGAATTCTAAGAACCTTTGGGCTAGGGTGTTGGGGCTTGAGTAATGTTCCCAGTCTATGTTTGGGTAGTTGAAGTCTTCCAAAATGATGGTATTTGGAGAGACATTCATACTCTCCAGTGTCTTCAGGAAGGCTGCGTGGGGTTCCTGAGTTTGAGAGGGTGGTCTGTAGCATGCTATAAACTGTAAGGCAGTTTTGCCTATGGTTAGTTGCACCTGGATAGTCTCCGATGCTTTGTCCGTTGCCACTAGCCTGGAGGTATGGGTAACTTTGATGAAAATGGATACTCCCCCTCCTTTTGTGGTTTTGTCCAAGTTTTGGGGCCGAAAAGCATGATATGAGGTAAAACTTGATAGTGCTGGGGTGCTCTCAGGAGCCTTGAACCAGGTTTCAGTCACTGCACAGACATCGATGTTCTCCATACTGAGGAGGGCTTCGAGGGCATGCATCTTGAGGTTTAGACTTCTGGCATTGAGCAGCATTACCCTTAGTTTTTTTCCACTTGTGTTTTCTAGGGAGGTAGGTTTGTCATTTGAGCCTTGCCTAAAAAAGGCACTATGGGGGTGGCAAGAGCCTTGGCCAATATCCGGAAGCCCAGGGGTGACAGGTGCAAACCATCCCTTGCGAAGCAGCGTGGCTTGTCAAGCATGTCATCCCAAGCAGACAGACACTGGATCCCCTTAGAATGACACGAGTAATTAAGCCAATTGTTAAAACTGATCATTTTGTCTTTGTACTGTGGCATCATTCTTGGTGAGGGTAAGATGCTGCTCAGGGTCAGGGTCATACCGGCCTGGGCTACATAATCAGAGAGCTCCTCTATGTCTCTTTTCATGTAGTCCAGGGAGGTACGTCTCAGGTCGTTCACACCGGCATGTACAATGACTGAGTCATATTTGTACTTGCTGTGGAGTGACCTGAGTGCTTGTGTTATGTGGTGGATTCTAGCTCCCGACAGACAGCTTACTATGACCCTCTCCTTGTTCAGTCTGGTGAGCGGGACGTCAGTGTGCCTGACTATGGAGTCACCTATTACAAGTGTGTCTGGCATGTTGTTTGGCCTTAAGGGCTGTGACTGTTTAGCACACTGACTTTGTGAACTATGTGTTGCATTTGCTATGTCTTGAGGTGGTGGTTGCTTGGGTGTCTGCTTTGGAGGCCTTTGTTGTTTTAGTAGATTTTTAATCAGCGCCTCCGAGTATGTTTTTGTGTGTTTATGTGTTTGGTTTGCAGTTGTGATAGTTCTATGTGAGACTGGGTTTGTGGTGTGCGTGGTTACCTTCTCCTCCTCCTGACTGGTCTTGCCAGTACTGAATTGAGAGAGCTCAGCCTCCAGTTTGGCTATATAGTTGCATCTCTCGCATATATTTGTATTTGTTGGGAGGAGGAGAGGGTTGTCTGTGTACATGAGGCAATTGTAACATTGCCTCAAGATTCCCAGATTCACCATCTGAACAGGAGAGGACGCCAGCAACTGACCCTTCGACATGCTAGAAATAGTGAAAAAGATTGCTGTGTAACTGAGTCAGAAAGGACCTATAGGGAAATGGGTACTCAACAGAATTTAGGTGAATGAAGTACTTTATTTTGTTTAAGAGTGCTTTACCTGTATACAAAATGCTTTAGGAGCAAGTGCTGAGCTTTTCAGATAGAGTATAGGCTGTTTAGATTGCAAGTAGAACAGTTCTAAGGGAAAAATTGAAGAGCAGACTTGGCGGAGCCAGAAAAAGTTTAACCTTGTTTAACCAAGTTTAACCTTGTTTAACCGGCGCTGTGCTATGCGCGACGCATAAAAGCCGTGCAAAGGCAGATTTTAAGCAGTGAACTACAAAAGAGCTAGGAATGGTCCCAAACAACCAATTACTAACAGCTTCTTGTGCTGAGGTCACTTCCCCCAAGGAAGTAGTTTATAGAGTCGGGACACTAAAAGAAGGTTAGAGCTTTGTTTCATGGACAGCCATTTGGATTTTCTATGGTGATTCAATTATGCTCCCAGAGAGGTGAGTTTGTAATGAATTGGTAGATGCTGTTAGAGATAGTCTGGAGTGTGCAATGTTTTTCTTGGAGGAAGAAACAAAAATCAGAAGTCCATATTCAAGATGAGAAAGGAGAACTCCTTTGTCAGTAGCTGGTCTAACTAGTTGGGATAGAAAAGGGTAGATCTTTTTGGCTCATAAGAGGAGTTAGTTTATTTTGGCTCTCACCTAGTCTATGCAGATATGGAAGTTTAGTGAATGACCAAGCCACAGTCTTAGGTATCTGAAGGTAGAACTTGTCTCTATTAAAGACAGTTAAAGAATCAGGTGCTTGGTGAATTTTTGTGGAGTTCCAAAAAGCACAGTTTTGATCTTGGTGGGGTTGAGAAGTATTTTATGATTCATGAGTCATTGGTGGAGCTCATCTAAGTCTGGCTGGAGATGGCGTCAAGTGTTGGCATTAAACTAATCTGATCAGTAAATGGCCATGTCATCAGTATAGTGAATAAGTGGAAGATAGAGGAGGTCACAGGTGCATATTTTGATTGGGAGAAGCTGATTTTAAATCTGAAGTGTCTGTCAGAGAGGAAGTTTATAAATGAGGGAGCAGTACCTAGACTGATACCAGTAGAGATTCATAACTTCAAAGGATGATACTAGGCTATTGGCCTGGCGGCCCTTATAAACCTAGCCAAGAATTTCTCCCATGTTCCCTCAGAGACAGCACCTGTTTCCCCTGTCCAGCAGGGACACAGGTGGTATCCCAGGGGTGTAGTTTCTGTTTCCCATCCAGTCATCCAAGTTCCTCTTAAAGAAGGCTAGACAGGTACTCTGCTTGACATGGGAGGGAGTCTATTCCACAAATGGGGGCATCTTTGGGACACAAATCTATCCTAGTAACTAGTTCTATTAATGTCACAGACCAGTTTAAGGCCTTTCATGTTGGCTGCTCAAGTGGAGTTTGTCTTACAGATATGCAGCAACTCCATCAAGGCTGGGTCTGAGATGGCTTTGTATGCCAGACACAGGTCTCCTCTGAGCAGTCTGTATGAGACTGAGTAGAGGGACAGGGCTTTTATCCTATTTGAATAGGATAGGTGTTTGAGACCCTGGATTTTTCTGGTCAGGAACCTCTATGGTCTCTCCAACTGCTGCATGTGCTTGGCAAGGTACATGCAGAAGGGGCATTGTACTCAATAATGGGTCTGATAAGGGAGGAGTACAGGGATGTTATGACCTCCTTGTTCCTGAATGAAAAATCCTTATTTAGGAGGTGGGCCATGTAGAAAGCCTTCCATACAATGGAGGCAATGCGGTCGTAAAAAGTGAGGTTTCTATCAACCTGGGTTCACAAGTCCCTCACGATGGATTGCATGCTTAGTACATTGTTATTAATATGATAATTAGTGGGGATGCCATTTTTTCCAAAGGGGATAATGATGCATTTCTTGGCATTCAGCTTGAGACCATGCTTCTGGCACCAGTCATGAGTTTGGGTAAGGCCCTCTTGGAGGATGTTCACATCACTAGGGAAATTTAAGACAGCACCCAGCTAGCAGTCATCTGCAAACTTCATCAGCCACAGACCACTGGTTTTGGCTTGCACCTCAGAAAAGTATGTCCCAGACAGTAGAGGCCCCAAGACCAATCCTTGGGGTACACCACTAGCTAGGGGTCTACTACTAGAAATAGCTTCCCCTACTTTGACTCTTTGACTGAGTGGGTACTATCAGTGAGCCAGTTAGCTACTCATCTGGTAACATATGGGTTGATAAGTAAAAAATACAGAATACCAAGTAAACTATGAAGTATACCAAGGAAGAACCAGGAATCCAGGACGCCAGTTACTATTTAAAAACACTCCATCTTTAATAACAAAAATGTTTTAGCGCTTTCATCTCCAAGTTAGAGACTTCATCAGAAACATTGCATTCTGTTAGTCATCAATTTATATAGTATACCAAATTAAGTGACATCACAAAAACAATTAAATATTTAAAATATTTAAAGAAATAAATGACATGAAAAACCAACCCAGAAAGAACATTATAGATATAAAATAACAATGGCTTATAGGGTTCAGTGCAGAATTCATTTGTATAATACACTCAATGTACTGAAAAGTAAAAACTTTTAAATTCATTTCTTAAATGTATGTTATACATAAAGGAGTTGTTCATACAAATTTCAGTAAAACACACACATTTATATAAGTATGTTTGAAATAAATCAAATTATTTTAGACTCTTTTTGTACAAATTAATTTCTAAATAAAATCATAAATTTTAAACCTTAATAAAATACATACTTAGAATGTCAAAGAAGTATGAAAAATAAATTATATTAAACTAAAACCTTATAAATTATTTGATCTTTCTACTAAGAAGGGAAGAAAGGAAACTGTTTCATTAAGCCCAGGGGGGTACATAGAGGCCAGTCTAAACTGCCACTGGCTTTCCTTCTTTTTCAATACATTTTTCCAGTCACCTCCCCTGATGTCAAGTTTAACCATATCAAGTATGCCGAACACAAATTTGTCAAATCCATCACATGTTACACTATGTTTGTAAAGTGCATTAGTATTTTTGCAACTTCTCATTTGATAAAAATGTTCATATATTCTGTTTTTTAAGAGGCGTTCTGTCTTCCCAACATAAAAATATTTACATGTATTACATATAGCAAGTTAGATGACCCCTCTAGTATTGCAATTACCCTTCATGAAATGCACTCTACTATTCACTGTGTTATTCAGCACTACAAACGGTTCAACACTGATATAGGGGCAATAATGACACATACCACATCTTTTTGTCCCCTCATTGTTCTTTGTAGTACTCTTCGGCTTAATTTCTAAAAGCTGTTTCAAATTTTTACTAACCCTAGTAACAAAAATCGGTTTAGGGCCTACTTTTTTTGTATATAACCTTATTAGTTCTTAAAATATTCCAATTTTTCATGAATATGTTTTTTATAACTGGTGTTCTTGTGTTAAAAGTGAGAATACATGCTGTATTGAAATTATGATATGGAATACATGTATTCTCTGTTATATTTTTCCCCAATGGTTCCAACAATTTACCTGTACCCAATAAAGGTAAGTATTTCTGTCCCCACAACCTATTTATATTATGTAAAATAGAATTAATCAAATCCAGTGGATAACCTCTCTCTGTAAACATTCCTCTAAGTAAACTAAATTCGTTATCCAAATCCTCTTTATTCGAAGTCATCCTAGCAATTCTAATTGCTTGGCCCTTAATGATGCTTATTTTTTGTGTCAAAGGATGCTTACTGAAATGCAAATAAGCATTACAAAAGTCTTTTTCCTAAATATTTTAGACTTAAAGCATTTATTCTGAGTATCCTTGATTATAAGCATATCCAAATAACTAATATTTACATGACTATACTGAAAAGTAAAGGGCAAATACCCTGTACTAGAATTAATGTGATTAATAAAACCAGCTATTTTGTCTTCTGTATCTCCCCATAGGATGAAAATATCATCCAAATAGCAGAGATATAAATTAATATTTGACCAATAGGGGCTTTTGAAAACATGTTCAATCTCCCAACCCAGTAAAACAAGGTTAGAGTATACTGGTGAACAGGCTGCTCCCATTGGGACACCTGTTATTTGCTGGTAAAATTCCCCTTCGAACCACAAGTAGTTGTTATCCAAAACTATGTTCATGAGTTCACAAACAAGTTTCACCCTGTCATTGTCCAAATCTGAAAATGTAAACAAGACTTCTTCAAATAAAGCCAAACCCTCCTCTTTAGGAATGCATGTAAATAAGTCTTTTACATCAACAGTTAACAATATGATGTTTTCCTGGAACAATTCCTGTTTAACACTCTTCAAAAAATCCCAGGAATCTTTCAATAAATGGGGGGTCTTTTGGACTACGTGTTGAACATGTGAGTCAATGACCATAGTAAGTGGATGTACCTTAGACCCACTAGCTGCCACTATGGGTGTAAAGGGTGGTGTAAAAACATCCTTGTGTACCTTTGGTATACCAAAGAATACTGGTATGATGGGAAACTTTCTAAAAAGAAATTCATACTCTGTGGGGTCAATTCTTCCTTCCAACAAATACTCATCCAAATAGCTGTCAATTCTGGAATAAGAAATATTAATTTCATTTTTAGAGGTATGGCTGTATGTTTTATCATCAAATAATAATTCCAACATGGCATTGGAATAATCTATACTACGAAAAATGACTATACCCCCACCTTTATCTGGAACCATAATCCGAATATTGTCATCCTTTCTTAAATCACATAATAAAGTGTATTCATCCTTGGATAGGTTCCACTCATTCCTCCTATTGTTCCTAAATTCCTCATATTAATCTTCCAACACCAGTTTTTCATATGTATCCACCAGGGGGTGTAAGGGAGGTTTATAAATACTTTTCTTTTTTAATTTATTATTATTATCCGTAACAGTATTGTAATCATTACCATTTGAGGGTTCCATTAATATAGCTAAATTCAATTTCCTTGTGTATAATTTTAGAGCCTCTATGTTATCCACCAAATCTCCTTTATTTGTGGGGATGAATTTTATACCCTTAGAAAAAAGTTGAAAATAAACATCCGTAATAATTCTGTCTGAGTAATTGTAAATAGTAAAACCTGCCTGTTGAAATATAACCTGTTTATAAGGTTTAGAGGGGTTGACAAAATCATTTCTATCTAATAACCATGTCGATATTGAGGTGCTTGATGTTTCTTCTGTGGGTAATAAGTTCTGTTGTATTCCCCCTCTTTGGTATAATACTGTGCCAGTCTTTCTGAGCGTCTGAGGGGGGGGAAATCCTCCTCAGCATGGTATGGAGCTTCCCCATCCTCATGCTGCCACCCCATATCATTCCCTGTGCTAGTTAAAGAACGATTTAAGCCATGCCCCATTTGAGCCACTGCTATATCCTGATGATAATTGACATTAGAATGATGTAAAGACCTATTATGTCTGAACCCATAGTTCTGCCCACTATAGTTTTTATTCATATATACTACTTTATCTTGATAATCCCTGTGGTCCCTATTAATTTTTCTTTTTTTCTTTTGAAAAATATTAAAACATCTATTCTCAATCCTGTCCAACATTTTAAAATATAAAACACTGTAATGAGAAAACAACAAATCCTTCTTAATTTTACTATCCAAATTCTGAACTTCCTTCAAAACACTTTCCCTTTCTATCTCATAATAATGCACTGTTTTTCTCAAAAGACCCAAGCCAATGTCATTGAAATAATTACTAAAATCAGCAAGTATTTCCTCATTGTAGTTAATACCAAAGGGAAATTTAAAAATCCTCAGTCCCTGAGGCACTATTTTCAAATCAATACACTGTTGAAAATAAGCAATGTCAATTTCCAAGCTCTTACATTTGAAAAGTCTCTTTTCCAGTAAAAAGATTAAGTCTTTTAAAGAAACATTGTCTCTTTCTTTATTTTCGGTAAAAAGAGGTGTATCACTGTTATTAGCACTGTCAGTCTTGTCGAAACAATACTGTTTATAACACAGTTTTTCAAATCTAGAATTAGCCTCCAACTGCGACCCAGCTGGTGGTGTAATGAAAACAGTACCTGTTTTAGGACGAGTCCCTGCATGGTTATGTTCCAAACGACTGTTGTCTGCACCAACAAAAATAGGAGAGGGACCAAGACCCTTAGAACTGTCATTTTGTCCGTGAATTAATCCATTAGGTGCAGCATTGTCAGAATTCAACATCTCCACACAACTACTCTCATGCCGTGGAGACTCACCATTACTGTTAGCCACCCTACCTCGTGGTATGCAGTTTGGTTGCGTGTTCAAGAATCCTGCAATGTTGGTTGGCTGATAACCAGCATAGCCTGGAGGTATGAAAACTGCGAGCTCACCCATAAAGGAAGGAGCGGATGCTCCACAAAAGTCTTTCTGTGTAAGAAGCTCTACCAATCTAGTTAGTTCACCCTTCAGGTGTGAAACTTCTCCTCGTAAAGCTTTGAGTTCCACTCATGTGTCCTCGGCAAGCCCAGTGCTCGATAGGTTTAAGTCCCCAGAAATATCCATGGTTCATCCAGAAAAAACGACTAGTAAAAAATACAGAATACCAAGTAAACTATGTAGTATACCAAGGAAGAACCAGGAATCCAGGACGCCAGTTACTATCTAAAAACACTCCATTTTTAAAAACAAAAATGTTTTAGCGCTTTCATCTCCAAGTTAGAGACTTCATCAGAAACATTGCATTCTGTTAGTCATCAATTTATATAGTATACCAAATTAAGTGACATCACAAAAACAATTAAATATTTAAAATATTTAAAGAAATAAATGACATGAAAAACCAACCCAGAAAGAACATTATAGATATAAAATAACAATGGCTTATAGGGTCCAGTGCAGAATTCATTTGTATAATACACTCAATGTACTGAAAAGTAAAAACTTTTAAATTCATTTCTTAAATGTATGTTATACATAAAGGAGTTGTTTATACAAATTACAGTAAAACACACACATTTATATAAGTATGTTTGAAATAAATCAAATTATTTTAGACTCTTTTTGTACAAATTAATTTCTAAATAAAATCATAAATTTTAAACCTTAATAAAATACATACTTAGAATGTCAAAGAAGTATGAAAAATAAATTATATTAAACTAAAACCTTATAAATTATTTGATCTTTCTACTAAGAAGGGAAGCAAGGAAACTGTTTCATTAAGCCCAGGGGGGTACATAGAGGCCAGTCTAAACTGCCACTGGCTTTCCTTCTTTTTCAATACATTTTTCCAGTCACCTCCCCTGATGTCAAGTTTAACCATATCAAGTATGCCGAACACAAATTTGTCAAATCCATCACATGTTACACTATGTTTGTAAAGTGCATTAGTATTTTTGCAACTTCTCATTTGATAAAGATGTTCATATATTCTGTTTTTTTAAGAGGCGTTCTGTCTTCCCAATATAAAAATATTTACATGTATTACATATAGCAAGGTAGATGACCCCTCTAGTATTGCAATTACCCTTCATGAAATGCACTCTACTATTCACTGTGTTATTCAGCACTACGAATGGTTCAACATTGATATAGGGGCAATAATGACACATACCACATCTTTTTGTCCCCTCATTGTTCTTTGTAGTACTCTTCGGCTTAATTTCTAAAAGCTGTTTCAAATTTTTACTAACCCTAGTAACAAAAATCGGTTTAGGGCCTACTTTTTTGTATATAACCTCATTAGTTCTTAAAATATTCCAATTTTTCATGTATATGTTTTTTATAACTGGTGTTCTTGTGTTAAAAGTGAGAATACATGCTGTATTGAAATTATGATATGGAATACATGTATTCTCTGTTATATTTTCCCCCAATGGTTCCAACAATTTACCTGTACCCAATAAAGGTAAGTATTTCTGTCCCCACAACCTATTTATATCATGTAAAATAGAATTAATCAAATCCAGTGGATAACCTCTCTCTGTAAACATTCCCCTAAGTAAACTAAATTCGTTATCCAAATCCTCTTTATTCGAAGTCATCCTAGCAATTCTAATTGCTTGGCCCTTAATGATGCTTATTTTTTGTGTCAAAGGATGCTTACTTTCGAAATGCAAATAAGCATTACAAAAAGTCTTTTTCCTAAATATTTTAGACTTAAAGCATTTATTCTGAGTATCCTTGATTATAAGCATATCCAAATAACTAATATTTACATGACTATACTGAAAAGTAAAGGGCAAATACCCTGTACTAGAATTAATGTGATTAATAAAACCAGCTATTTTGTCTTCTGTATCTCCCCATAGGATGAAAATATCATCCAAATAGCAGAGATATAATTTAATATTTGACCAATAGGGGCTTTTGAAAACATGTTCAATCTCCCAACCCAGTAAAACAAGGTTAGAGTATACTGGTGAACAGGCTGCTCCCATGGGGACACCTGTTATTTGCTGGTAAAATTCCTCTTCGAACCACAAGTAGTTGTTATCCAAAACTATGTTCATGAGTTCACAAACAAGTTTCACCCTGTCATTGTCCAAATCTGAAAATGTAAACAAGACTTCTTCAAATAAAGCCAAACCCACCTCTTTAGGAATGCATGTAAATAAGTCTTTTACATCAACAGTTAACAATATGATGTTTTCCTGGAACAATTCCTGTTTAACACTCTTCAAAAAATCCCAGGAATCTTTCAATAAATGGGGGGTCTTTTGGACTACGTGTTGAACATGTGAGTCAATGAACATAGTAAGTGGATGCACCTTAGACCCACTAGCTGCCACTATGGGTGTAAAGGGCGGTGTAAAAACATCCTTGTGTACCTTTGGTATACCAAAGAATACTGGTATGATGGGAAACTTTCTAAAAAGAAATTCATACTCTGTGGGGTCAATTCTTCCTTCCAACAAATACTCATCCAAATAGCTGTCAATTCTGGAATAAGAAATATTAATTTCATTTTTAGAGGTATGGCTGTATGTTTTATCATCAAATAATAATTCCAACATGGCATTGGAATAATCCATACTATGAAAAATGACTATACCCCCACCTTTATCTGGAACCATAATCCGAATATTGTCATCCTTTCTTAAATCACATAATAAAGTGTATTCATCCTTGGATAGGTTCCACTCATTCCTCAATATGGGTTGATGCCTAGCTGGAAGAGTTTATCTATTATGCCCGAGTGGGGAATAGTCTCAAAGGCTTTGGCTAGGTCAAGGTAGGCATTGTGCACTGTCTTCCCCTTGTCCATAGCTTATCCATCTCCCTTGGACAAAACCAAACTGTGTGGGGTCAAGTGTTTGGAGGTTGCTAATGTCCTTATTTATAAGGTCCATGATTTTGTGTTCCATGGCCTTGCAGTTCAGGCTAGTTAGGCTGATGGGCCTATAATTGCCTGGGTCAGTGGACTCTCCACCTTTGTGTAGAAGGATGACAGTGGCTGTCCTTCATTCAGCTGGGGCAAAGCCGGTGCTCAGGCTTTGGTTGAATAGAGTTTCTAATGGAGCTGACAGCTCATGCCTGAGTTCATGTAGGATACAGCCAGGGATGTTATTGGGTCCCATGAAGACATTAAGAACCTGCTAACTGGTGATGAGAGGAGAGGGGCGGATGCTGGGGATGTCTTGGTTTACTGATGGGGGACGATGGGGTGAAGTTTTTACTGAACCTGTCTGTCAGCAGGTTGGCTATATCTATGTACAGTATGTGGTGTTATTGACCACCAGTTCAGAGCAGATTTGGGTGTTACCACTGAGATTGTGGACATATGTCAATTAGTTTGTTTAGAGAAGATAATGGTCAGTGAGGGCAAATGCCTTTGTAAGGTCTATAAACAGGGCAGTTGTGAGGAGGCCACTATCTGAGTTTAGTAGATTGTCATTAGTTAGGGACAAAAGTGCTTCATCGTACTTTGTCCAGGCTAGAATCCATGTTGTCTGGAGGAGAGCAGGTGGCACTATTGGATATAGAGGGAGAATCTGGTGTAGATTTTTTTTTTCAATAAGTTTGCCCAGAATTGGGAAGATGGATACTAGATGGAAGATAGAGGGATCTTTTAGGCTGTTTTGTTTTGTGAGGAATTTAATTAGAGCAGTTTTCCAAATCTGTAACTTACATGGTGTTTTATGTGAGGCATAAAGTATATGTGGGTGAGAGGAAGACATAGATGTACTCTGCAATGATATACATATAAACCAGTGGCTTATGTCAAGAGATCCAGCAGGGTTGTCACTGGAAATATTTTAAAGTAGAATGCAGACTTCTTTGGGACATATGCATTTGAAGCAGAAAAGGGGGCTGAATAGAGGTGGGATCAGCAATGCATGCTCTGCGAGAGGTGTGGAGTTTATTGATAAGAGATTCCTAAATTCTTTAAGGAAAACTACAGAAGAAAGTTTTGCTGTACCACACTAAATGGTGTTATAGACAGGGTATCATGAGAAGCTATTCTTCCTGTAAGTGGATTAACTTGTTTCCAAAAGTATTTGGGTGAATGTAAAATGGCAATTTGTTTCTTTGTTTGGAGATTCCTTTTCTGCTTTCTGATGGACTTCTTGGCTAAGTTACGCAAGACTATGAAGGAGGTGCTGTTGTCAGTTGTGTGAGTCTGTTTCCATTTTTCCTATAATTCATCCCTTTGAGTTAAAACATGATTGAGGTCAGTGGTTAGCCACTCAGGTTTGATGGGTTCATAAAGCCTGTGGATAAGTGGGAAGTATTTCTCTTGCAGCAAGAGTAGAACGCTGGTTAGGCTTACAGCTGCTACATTAGGGTCATGTAAGGAGAATATATGGTTCCTGTTGTGGCCTGTGAGAAAGGCTATAAGCTTGTCTATATTTGTCGTATTCTGGTTTCTGAAGGCTTTTAATATTGGTTGCAGTTTTATAGGATGGCTGACAACTGTAACAGTGATTGGACAGCAGTCACTTAGTGATGATGACAGAAAGTTTATGTTGGCAATGGGGTTTGGTATGTTTGTAATAATCGTGTTGGGTATAGAGTGTTTGGAGGACCTGAGGTTAGTAGGTCTTTTTGGTTCTTTTATAAGTTGATGGTGACCTAGGTCTGCTAGGAAAGTATCCATGTCAGAGGAAAGAGAACCAAGATAATTAAGATTAAAGTCACCTAGAATAATGATGTTATTATTTTTGGGACAGTTAAGGATGTTAGTGATGAGTGATTTGGATTTATCTAGGAAAACAGAGTGTGGTAGGTAGGCTGTAATGATCAGTAGTTGTTTGCCTTTGTGAGTTGGGAATTTTAGGAGTATACAATGAGGACCAAAGTCTGAGGAGGAGTTTCTTTGGGCAGTGACTTTTGGGTTTATGTCATTCCTGTACAAATTTAGAGAGCCTCCACCTGATTGTTTGCCTGGTCTGGAATCACTGGCATACTTGTAGGAGGTTAGAAAGTGTTGGAAGTTGGGGGATTCTTTTTTAACACTGGAGTCTAACTGCTGGAATGTCTGGGGTATGCAGGGAAATCAAAGCACTTATGTGATCTAGCTTGTTTCTTATGCTATGTGCATTGAGGAGGGCACACTCCCATGTAGGAAGGGAGTAGTTCTGATATTGAGGACAGGAAATTGTTGAACCTGGAATGGATTCAATGTTACACTTAAGAAGGAATATAAAGATTATGGAAGATAATCTGAATGAGGTCTTGGGTGTTTTTAGGCAGAAGTGAAAAATGTTTCTCAGTATGGGTAATCATATAGAAGAGTGGTCCTGACAGTGGTGAGCTGGAAAATAGGATTGGTCTGATTAATGGGGGGTTTGGTGGCTGTTCATTGGTGAGGAAGTTATGGAAGTTGAGGTTATAAAGTAATAGGTTGAGTTAAGTATGTTATGAAGATGTTTGTTATTGATAGTTGGGGGTATGGGAGGTGAAGTGGAAAGAAAATCGAGGTAGAACAAGGTCAGATGTGAAAGGAGGACCATATTACTGATTGGATGGGTTTTGTGTCCTTACAAGAAGTAATGTGTCAGTTAAGACTTCCACTAATATTGTAGTACTGAATATGATGGTAATGCGATAAGAGGCTTATGTGGTTGTATGATGGTGTATATTTAAGGGGTGTGTTTTGAGGCTATGTCAGTGAGTGGAGATCAGAGCAAATATAATAGGTGGCCTTGGAGTGTGGCAGGGAGCAAAGCGAGAGAACTTCCACCAGGCTTGGGAGTTAATCAGTTAAGGCCTGTGTCTAGCAGTAAGCTGTAAAAAGATTAGGCACAAATGCATAAACTGTTCTGAAAGGAGAGCTTGGAGAAAAGAAGCAGTGCAAATAACTGTATGGCAATAAAGCAATACACGCTGTTCCACCGCTTTAATAAAATAGGCTCATCCTAAAGGGAATGTACCTATATATTTCATGGGGATATACTGTGGTGCAAAGATGACATAAATGGCATCAAGCTGTTAAAGAATGGGCAGCTTGTCATGTGCAATAGCTGCATTTGGAGCAAGCAATAAACTGTGGATCATAATAGTGGCCATGCACAAGTTACCACAGATCTCACAATACCTGACGGCAGCGGACAATGTGAGGTGGCCCATGGTAGCGCATGTTGTCAGCAAGTGTTACATAGTAGTAACTCAGTACATTGCAAGCACCTGCTATCAGGTGTTCTGTCAGCTGGATACTTACTGATGGTTTTAAAGATGGGGAAAGATGATGGACAGTAAGAAATAATGGAATAGAGCAACCTGAGGAAGACACAAAAGAGATGCAGAAAAGAAAAGCAGAAGGAAAAAAGATAAAACACATGTTTTTGTGTTCCTTTTATATGTATATGGATAAACACACATGCCCGCACACACACACACACACACACACACACACACACACACACACACACACACACACATATATATAAACAGATATTGATATTTTTATATAAATTATATATGTGTGTATATATATATATATATATATATATATATATATATATATATATATATATATATATATATATATATATATATATATATATATATATATATATATATATATATATATATAGCTATATATACAAAGACAGCGCAAGAAGGGGTGACAGGAAACAGGTAGATAATTAAAGGGAGGAAGGCAGGGAAGGGTGGTAAATAGGCACACACAAACACAAAACAGTACAGACAAACACTGGTAGACCTGTACACATGCTAGAAGTGGGAGTATTGTATAAACAGATACAAATGGAGAATGGACAGATAGTGATGGGGATGTGGACAGTGCAGAAGGGTTTGGTTGTGCCACAATATGATAGAGGTGCACTTGGATGTGGCTAGGGGTTAAGGACATTTTGCTGACTGCCAACTTGCTAAGAATGATGTAATTTCGGGTGGCGTAGTGGTGCAGCACTTAACATTGTCACCTTACAACAAGATGTTCTCTGGTTCGATTCTCGGCTGGGGTACCTTCCGTGTGGAGTATGTCCTGCCTGCATTAGTGTGGGTTTCCTCCACGTACTCCAGTTTCCTGTTTCCTCCCACATTCCAAAGATAGCCAGAATTTCCAGGTCAACAATTGTTAAATACCTTAATTAAGTATTTAGTTTTGAATGAGAATATGGTTTACATAGACCAGCATGGCCAATGACCATGGCCACAACCTGCTTTGGTGGACTAATAACAGGGATCTGTTGGTTCATATGGGTCGGAGTGGCCAGTGACTTGGACCACATCCTGTTTGGTGGCCTAATAACACTGATCTGTTGGCTCAGATGGGTCAGAGTGTCCAGTGACTGGGGCCACACCCTAGACTGTAGCTTAACAATGAGGGATCTGCTGGTTAAGTGTATCTGCTATGTTCTCCAGAAGGAGCATGAGGTGGTGGTTATGGCTACCCAGCACCAATAACACTCTCAACCATCTCCTGCACCTCTAACTTCACTGATGCCTGGGATGCAGCAGAATACTGATCCTGACTGCTTGCCAGGGAGAGTCAGAGCCTCAAAGCCAGGTACTCCCAGCCTTTTCCCACCAGCAGTTGCTGTAGTCAAAGGGCCAGAGGCTGGCTATATCTGATGAATGTGTGTTTCCTTGGCTTCCTGACCACAAGAGGAGGCAGAAAGAGATGTGTGACATTACTCTCAATGTCCTACAAACCTCACATGGAATACACTGCAGTACAATAAGTAAGGTTTGTGCTGGTTGTGCAGTAATGACCATACTGTTTCATGAGTCTCTGTTATTTCCTGCAGCAGACAATATGATTTGCATCTTGCTCTGCTAGTGCTGAGAAATGTAGGGGACAGCCAACTCTTCCAGGTGCACACACTTTAATAGAAAACTACACTTTCAGCTGTACATGCCTCACAATAGATGTTTGAAAATGTGCTCACAGCTTCATAACTAAACTACAGCCCAACAAGTATGTGTCAGATAGTTGAAGCCAAGAGTGGTGCTCAGAGATTCATAACTGAACATCAGCACAGTTCACTATAAAATGTAACAATTCAAAAATAGAGAG
>NC_056732.1:1175533124-1175565624 GCF_019279795.1 Protopterus annectens
ACACAATCTGTCTCCCTCCAGGGTGGTTTTCCACCAAATGTCGGAGTGAATGTATGACTCCACTAACACCAGAGATATAGGCTGTATAGCATGAACTGTCACCCTCCTCAATGGAGGGACTTCCCTGTACCTGAGAAAAACAGCAGTACTGCTCCCCCATGTGACAGCCATAACAAAGGAGTACACCGTCTCTAATGTCCATGTACCCAAAATACAGCAGACTAATATGGGATCCTGCACCAATTCTGTGGCACATCAGGCCTCTTTTAAGTTAGTGGAACTAGGTTTTATTTAACAGGTGTGTATCATTGCTGTTCTCAAACCATCTCCTGCTACCTATGCTGAAAAAGCTTCAGTGGTATGCGATCCTTTACTGCCTATGCAGGGGTGAGTCCATGAAGTCCAGGAATTATGCCATGCTAGGACTTATGAGGAATATAGTTGGACAGATGAGTTCTATATCCAACTCTCTGCTAAGGATAGCAAGTACATCATGCTCTTCCTCTCCAGCAATATTATCCAAGTTCAGAATTGACAAAATAGTTTGAGTGCTTGAATTTGAAAACCACTGTGAGATATGCATTCTGCTTCTGTGAGTCTAGGGGGTATCTTTCTCTACCATCCCTCATTGTGGATGATGATGATTACCAGATACCAAGGACAGGATTCTTTACAGATCTGATTTCACAAAAGTGGCATAGCATCATTGCCACATAAATCATGCAGTCCCACCACTAAAGTCTTGTTCAGTGGACCCAGAGGTTTTTCACTTAATGGCACCTCAATCCAGTCATGATCCAATAGTGACACCCTTACCCCACAGTGAAAGATATTGTGTCTGACATAGAACACCCCAATCCATATGACCCTTGACTTTGCCTCCAGTGAGATGGCCACTACCCAGGTCACACATTTGTGATTGTGCCACTTATCATTTGAGCACATTATGATGTCTGAGTCTCACTGCCCCCCATGTGTGCTGTGCATCTGAAGGTGTTTGATTAATAGTGTGACCTGACCATATTCTACTCAACATAGTCTTTTACTGATACTGCATGAACCTTATTTCTGTATATGAGACCAAAGTGTCACTGTGTGCTCATCAGTGGCCCATATAGTTGAGCCAAATGCCATTACTTAAGGTGTGTTACTATGTACCATGCCCATTGTTTATCTTTTGGGTGTGCTGTGGCTGTGTCTCATGTCTTTCAATCTCACTGCCACTGGATAATGATAGTGTGGTATCTGTGATTGGGGTTATTGCAACAGGTCTGAAAGTTCCTAGATCTGGACATTTCCTGGATGGATGTCTGTTCTACATATTTCCTAGTGATCATGTTATGTATCAAGTAACATGCTATGAAAATACATACTGCAGGGCACCCCCAGACATACTGAGTAAGTGGAACTGTGCCTTCAGCAGACCGAACGCATGTTCAGTCATGTGGTTTGTTTATGCCTGAGTGGTATTATAATGCCATCTGTCAATGCCGAGCAGGTTCCTTATGGGCACCATCAATCAGAGTTACCCATAAGTATCCAGTAATTCCTGAAACTCAATAACAGTGCATTAGTGTTTATATATATCTTTGGTATCAAATAGGCAGACAGACACACACAGACACACATGTGAAGGCAATCTAGAATTGCAAGTCCACATATATGCCTTTGCGATGTGGAGGGAATATTGAGTACACATAAAAAAAATGCATATCAATACAGGGATGGTATGCACCCTAGCCCAGAAGGTACCCCTACTGAGAATTGAGCTAGTGAATCTTTGGATTTGAGGTGACAGTACTGCTCACTGTCTTTTTTTGCCACCCTACAGATTTACCAACAGGCATATTGAATGACTGCTGCTTGAAGTAGGACAGGTCTTGAGGATGGATAGCAGAAAGCAGACCACATAAATAATTACCCCACAAAGACACAGAGAAGAACTCAAGCAAGAACAAAACCCTGTGAGATGGTATTACTTGCTGTGCTGCTGTGCCAGTGATCAGTTGTTTTCATACACAAGACCTCCAAAGGTAGCCACTTACTTTTTACAGTGCTGAACTTTGACTGTAATGGAAACTGCAGGAAATTATTCCCAACATGTTTCTCTTTGCTTAAGCTGAAAATTCCCCCAATGCACATGCGCATTCATAACTCACAGCAGTGAACATTTTACACTAATTTCAGCAAAATACAGTACATTTTGTAACACTGTTCATGATCACTGACTATTCACCAGTAATTAAATAGCAGCAAGGCAAGTAATTTTCATCTGCGGTTTGCGCCTGTGCACAATTGTGTAACTCAGATTTCTGATCATGTAAAAAATGATCACAGTAATATAGTAATCCTGCTTCATTCCAACACACACAGTAGCTACAATAAAGTATTCCAGTTTACTTCACACAAATGCACATTATTCCTACTAAGTCAGGTTAATGTGTGATGTTAAGTTGTCCATCTCGCCTTCGTTTTTGCTGTTTGGGTTCAGAGCCAATCCTCGGCTCTGACTCGGCTATCTTCTATACCTCAAGAGCTGTTTACTGGCTCGAGGCTACCCCTTATCCCATCATGCCCAGCTTCAGCTACCCAGATCTCATTTGCCACTTCAGCTGCGAGGTTGCTTCCTTACTGGTTCAGACTTAGTATAGTTTTTTCTATTAATATATTGTTGTTTATTCTTGAAAGTTTGTCAAGTATTTGTCTATTTTTTTTGTCTAGATAATATTTCTTTATCCCTTATTGCTTTCTTGTGTATTTTAGCTTTGTTGTTCATCGCTCCATAACTCGCAGGCCTTCTGTTCCCTTGAACTCATTTAGAGAGTTCTCCCTTCTTTTCTCCCAGTATAGCCATTTAAATTAGAGGCTTTCCTTCTGTTTCTTAACTGTAAAACTGTTTTTTGTAGTATAACTTTTTATTATTGTTGTTGTGGTTGTTGCTACTATAATGTCTAAAGATACCAAGGTATCTGGCTTCAAAAAGTGTGACGCATGCTGTCAGAAAATGTCTCTGATAGATGGGCACACTAGTTGTGCATATTGTTTGGGTGCTGTTCACCTGCAGGACTCCTATTCTATATGTCATGCTTTTAGTCCAAGGGTCCTTCAGGAGTGCAAAAACAAATTAATCCTTCAGGGATTATTGAAGCCTCAGGATTCTCTGGCTAAAAGTACTCAGCCAGTGAAATCCCTTAAGTCTGTCAAGCCGTCGGCTCCACCTTCCAAGCTGACTCCTTTACTTGACCAGCCAAGTATATCGGTGCCGGCTGGCACTGACAAGACAACTCCTCTGTCGGCTCCATCTGCTATTTCGGAGCCATCTTGGAGCCATAAGAGACTGAGGTCTCCGTCCTTGGAGTCCATCCACTTGGCACCTCAGTCACCTTTGTTACAGAGTGAACGTAGCGATCATACTTCCCACTCCTCTCGATCCTCTAGATTATCGGATCATGATGTGGATAGAGTAGTAAGTAGGTTGCTTAAGTCACAGGCACTGGAAAAAATTCTGTCCAGCCCAACTCAACAGGCATCAGCACCCAACCACCTCTATTTCTGTTCCTCCTCCGACTACATTTAGCTCAGAGCTGGAGACCATGGATCTGCAGGTAGTAGAACTGTTGGCGCAGATCATCATCTCTCCTTCGGTTTTGACGTTGGCTATGATTACCTCAATTGTACCTTCTATTGAGGGATCTGGGCACCGAGGCTCTCTCGTTGGCTCCGAGGGGGGTGGCATCGGACCCTTGTCCAACCCCGTTCTCCCCCTCGGAGCTTCGGCACAGGTGAGCTCGGCTCCGACATCAGCCTCGGAGCCGGCACCCTTGATGCGGAAAAAGACACCTGTTTCTTTGGAGCTGGAGCTTTCTCTGCCTAGAAGACAGGACACCTTCAAGGTCATGCAGAGTGTGCTGTCCCCCAAAACAGCCCTACTGCCAGTTCCATTGGCTCCTTCCCCCGTGGTGTCTGTTCCAACCACTACTCCTCCTCCAGACCCCAAGCATAGGAAACCTATGCCCCAGGACACCCCATTGGGTGATCCCTCTTCTTCTGAAGCCTCCCCTG
The DNA here is from genome assembly GCF_019279795.1 of Protopterus annectens. Lineage (NCBI taxonomy): Eukaryota > Metazoa > Chordata > Ceratodontiformes > Protopteridae > Protopterus > Protopterus annectens. Next base: position 1,175,537,187 of record NC_056732.1, read on the forward strand.
ATCACTCAGAGGAGCCTCCCTGGAAGAAGTGCAAGGGGAAGCACATAGACTCTCCTGAGTCTGTCACTTCAGATACAGACATGGATGAATCGGAAGGGTCCCCAAGGTCTCCCTCTGAAGATGTTTCCTTTTCGGACATCCTTGAAATGTTTAGACAGAGTAGGGACTGGCCCCTACCGTGGATGAGTCTGTATACCTGGAAGCATTTGGTTCCTGACCTTCCACCTCCTGGGTATCTCCTCCTTTCGATCCACTCATGTCTGTAGTGGCTCGAAAGGCTTGGTCAGCTCCAGATTCTGTGGAACCTAATCCAAGGAAACCAAACAAATTTATTACAGTCCCCCAGGACAAGCAATTCCTCTCTAAAGGCTTGCCCGTTGATGCCATGGTGGGAGCAGCAGCCATCAAGATAGAGTTAGCAGAAACCTCTTCATCTGTTCATCCTCCGAACAAAGAGTCTCGGACGATGGACAGATATGGAAAGCGAATGTTTGCTTCACTGACCTTTTCAATGAGGTCCCTGAATTATCTATGCCATTTTACACGTCTTGAAAGGGATCTCCTGAAATAGCTTGGAGATACCCTTCAAGATCCTAAAGCTGAGGGAGCACCAGCCAAAGTAGCTTCTCAGCTTGTGACTCTTAATTCCATAGTCAACTCCTCCATGAGGCTGATTTCCTATGCAGCCGATGGAGTGAGCAGAGCCACAGGGACAGGTGTGGCTCTCAGGAGACATGCTTGGATGCAGCTGTGTCAGTTTGCAGAACCCTTTTGAGCATCCTTCACTAATACTCCCTTTCTCTTTGGGCCTCAGGTGAAAGACACACTGACCAGGTGTTAGCAGGAAGGCAAAATTCTCTCTGCAGTGGGAGTCCATTTTTCCAATCCTTCCAGACCTTATTCCAAGGGTCAGAAGAGCGGAAAGATGTGGTTCTGAAAATCCCAGGGACCCTTGACTGACGCACGTGGTGATTTTTCCCCCAGGGGCAGAGGGGGAAACAACCATAACAGATGCCACCCTCATGGCAGAGGGGGACTGCAAAACCAGGGTGACAGAGAAACCTTCTCTGCCAAACCCTTCCAGCATCCCTGAAGGGTTGCAAGACTGCTCACCTCTGGAGGCAGTCGGGGAAGACTTTCGCTGTACCCAAAAGCCTGGCAAAATATAACAAGAGACAGATGGGTACTATCCATCATATTTGGAGGTTGCAAAATTCCCTTCCATCAATCCCTCATAGAATCAAAAAAGCCCATTCCAGATGCCCCACCCAATGTAAGGGATCAAGCAGTCACAGAAGTTTCAACACTGCTAGAAAAAAGAGCCATTCAAGAAGTCCCCACAGACCAACTAGGATCCGGAACTTACTCAAGATTATTTTTAGTACCAAAAAAGACAGGGGACTGGAGACCAATACTGGATCTCAGCAGATTGAACAAATCTGTACAAAAAAAAAATTCTGGATGGTGACACTGCAGTCCATTTTCCCTTTTTGGTTCAGGACAATTGGATGTGCTCGATAGATCTTCAGGATGCGTACTACCATATCAAGATGGACAGACGCTACAGAAGATTTCTTCTCTTCCGGGTAGGGGCTAGTCATTACCAGTTCAGAGCTCTGCCCTTTGGTCTCACCACAGCCCCCAGGGTGTTCACCAAGTGTATGGCAGTAGTCACAGCTGACCTGAGGTGTCAAGGATTCCAGGTGTTTCCCTATCTAGACGACTGGCTCCTGACTGCTACCACCAGGCGCCAACTCTTAGAGGCACAGGATTATACAATCACATCATGCACTCAACTAGGCATTATATCAAAATTTTGAAAAATCTGCCTTGTTGCCCTGTCAGTCTATCACATACATAAGAGCAGAATTAAATACAAAAGAAATGTTTGCAAGATTACCACAGGAAAGAGTTTCCACTATTCGTCAACAAGTGCTAATTCTAATGCAGAGCAAAAGGGTTTAAGTCAGACATGTCCTCCAAGCTCTAGGCTCCATGGCAGCTGCCATTCTTCTTGTCCCATTAGCGCATTTCCACATGAGAATCCTTCAGTGGCTTCTTTTCACGCAGTGGTCTTTCCAGGAACTACCCATGTCTCACATGATCCTGATCATAGAAACATGAAAAAGGCACCTTTCTTGGTGGATGGTCTCCCCACTGGTAATTCAGGACAGACCTTTCATACAACCCCTTGCAGTAGCCACAGCGACCATGGACAGCTCCCTGATATGGTGGGGGGGTGCATTATCTAGGCAGGTCAGTCCAAGGCACTTGGCAACCTCACGAGTACCATCTCCATATCAATGTCCTAGAAGTGAGAGCGGTTCTCCTAGCATTGCAAGCCCTTTAAGACTCTCTTCCTTCCGAGACCATTGCAATCCAAATGGACAACATGTCAGTGGTGTGGTACATCAACAAACAGGGTGGGACTAGGTCTTACCCCTTGTGTCAAGAAATACTCAGACTGTGGCAATGGGTGATTTCCTTCCCAATGTTTTCTGATAGCAATGCACATCCCTGGGAAATCCAGCGTTATAGCGGACAGGATCAGCAGAGCTATCCTCATGCCTCATGAGTGGTCTCTGAATCAGGAAGTTGGGGATCTTATCTTCCGCAAATGATGACAGCCTTGCTGTGACCTATTTGCCACTCCTCTCAACAACAAATGCAGCAGCTACTTCTCCCTACTTCCTCTTCCAGTTTATATACCCAGAGATGCGCTAGTCCACGATTGGCCTCAGGGACTCCTTTATGCTTTTCCCCCTTTTCCCCTAATTCCAAGACTAATACAGAAAGCAAAATTGTTGGGTTGCAAAATGATCCTCATTGCCCCATATTGGCCTCGACAAATATGGTTCCTGTTCCTACACCTCCACCTTCTGGATCAACTGTGGATTCTGGACCCAATTCCAGATCTTCTGATTCACCAATCAGGCTGGTTGCACCAATCCCTTCAAACTCTCCAGCTCACAGCTTGGTTACTCCACTTCCAACCTTAGCCAGGCTTTCCAATATCTCCCCAGCAGTCCGTGATATTATTGTTTCCTCACATAAGTCTACTACGAGGAAAATGTATGCTAGTAAATGGAAACGGTTTTCTTACTGGGCAGAATCTAGAAATTTGGATCCTTTCTCAGCACCAGTCCATGAAATTCTTGAATTTCTAGCACAGCTTTTTCAGTCTTGTGCAGCTTCCGCTACCATTAGAGTACAACTAGCTGCCATTTCTAATTTTCATATTGGTATGCTTAATTCTAGCATAATGTCTCATAAGCTCTGCAAGGCCTTTATGAAAGGAACATCTCTTCTTAGACCCCCAGTTAGAGATCCTCCCCCTCCTTGGGATCTCAATTTAGTTTTAGCCTCCTTAATTTTGCCTCCCTTTGAACTGGCAGCATCATGCTATTTAAAATTTCTTTCTTGGAAGACACTTCTTTTGGTTGCTATCAATTCAGCTAGATGTGTCTCAGAACTGTGTTTGTCCTCCTTACCTGATGTTTCACAAGGACAGAGTTTCTCTGAGGACCAATCCATCCTTTATTCCCAATGTCTGCTTAGAGAGCAATTTAAATCAATCCATAGATCTCCCAGTTTTCTTGTCTAATCACAGCAACAAGGCAGAATACAAGCTCCACCAATTGGCTGTACACAGACAATTGCATTTTTACCTCCATAGAACTAAGGAACTAAGAAAGTCAGACCAGTTATTTCTTTCTTATGCTTTCAACAAACAAGGCCTTCCTGTTTCTAAAGTGACCTTATCCAGATGGTTATCTGATACTATTGCCTTTATTTATCGGTTATGAAATAAAGAGCTACCAGCTAAACCAAAAGGTCATTCCACTAGAGCATTAGCCACCTCTGTAGCTTTTCAGTCTAGGTTGCCCATAGACTCAATCTGTGCAGCTGCCACTTGGGCAAACCCCCACACTTTTATCTCTCATTACAAGGTAGATATGGTCTCCGGGAGCAGAGCTTCCTTTGGTTCTAGTGTTCTGGAGTTTGTTCCAATGAGCCACCCGGGACTTTAGATGCTAGGGATGCTGTCCCAAACAGCAAGAATGAAGGTGAGATGGACAACTTAACATAAAGAAGTTATGTACCTACCATAATGTTCCATGTTAGTTGTCTTCATCTCGCCTTCCTTCTTGCGTCCCTCCCTTTTTCCCCCCTTCCTAGAGGATTGTGAGGAGTTCCCTTTTGTTTTCACTGGCTGAGCATCTTTTATTACTTCACATGCCCGGTAATTTATAACTCTTTCCTTGTTTAGGTGTATTGGACAACTGGTTTTTAGGAACTGGTTACCCTATTTATGTCTAGTGTGTGCTATCACAAACGAGATCTGGGTAGCTGACGCTGGGCATGATGAGATAAGGGGTAGCCTTGAGCCAGTAAACAGCTCTTGAGCTATAGAAGATGGCTGAGTTGGAGCCGAGGATCGGCTCCGAACCCAAACAGCAAGAAGGAAGACGGGATGAAGACAACTAACATGGAATATTATGGTAGGTACATAATTTCTTTTTTTCCTACTAAGTCAGGTTAGTGTGCATTTAACCTGAGGAACCGATATCTGGGCATTAAGTTTCCTTTGCTGATAGCTACTGCACCCATTTGTTCTTACCACTATGTTTATATGTACTTCAAATGTCTGGCAATGACAAAATGATGACACAGTAATCTCTTTCACACACTAGCACGGTAAAGCATTTCAGCTAGTTATAATACTCTCTAGTCCTGCATATCCGCAATATATCTGTTTAAGTGATACAAATGACAGCAGAGCTAGTTATGTTTAATCCATAGACAACCTTCATATTCAGCATTATAACCACGTTGTTGACTGTGTACATCTCAGATGTCAGATAATAATTAAAATGTGTATACAGTAATTTATTTCAACTCTGTTTCACATAAACTTGCAGTACCTAGCCACAACAAAGTATTCCTACTTGCTTCAGGCAGATATGCATTATCCATGCAAAACCAGAAATCAAAATGCAGGGCAGTTATTTTAAACACTTAGACAGATTGCTCACCAAGTTATTGACTTTGTACATCTCAGATGTCAGATGTAATTTAAAAGGATTGGTTTGCATCTAATGTATACAACTATGTTAAGAATTGCAATGATCAATGAAAGTAGCAAAAAAACAAACATTATTAGTGAAAATCTGATAGTAAAATTATACATATAAGGAATATTTGATAACTCTTTCAAACCAACATTTATTTTACCTTTCTCACAACTAAGCTGAAAGGAAGTGGCATTTTTGCTAAAAGAGGCCATAGGTGACATTGTAGAAAATTCTATGACTATGAGACTGACTTTGCAATTTGCTTCCATGTTTCTAACCAACCTCCTCTATGTGACAAATGCCGGTTATTTGCGTCCACTTGAGAATAAACTTTGCTTCACCCACATTCTCAATTAGCAGGGTATAGTAGGACTTCTTGCAGAGCCAGCATAGATAACCATTAAGGGGCTTTCCAAAAGACAAAATAACTATTATATACACATCTGGAATTTGAACTAACCAAACTGGCTCAAGAGAAAAATAAGAACTTGAATGAGCAAGGATTCATCAAAATTATTGCTGTTTCCAACCTTCCAAGGTCTATTTTATGAATTATTTTAACTATTATGGAATATAAGACCACATCTCTACATAGAAGGACATCTCCAAAATGTCTGATCTCAGTATCTAATTTTCTTTCCAAGAAATGCATAATGTCAGAGGTCTTTAATTTAAAGACCTCTAAACCTGAGTCACCTTGTTTTCATTTCTAAATTAAACAACTTCAATACTAAGAGAAGCATTAAAGGCAAACCATTGATTATATATCTAAGCTTGATATAGTGCCAACTTTCTAATGAAGAACATAAAGAATTTGCAACTCTTCAAAGGAATATAGGCATCCACCATCCTTGTCATTCCTAGCTAACAGATCAAAGTAAAAAACTAAACCTTTTTATATCCAATTCTCTAAAAACAAAAATAAAATTAAAAAGGCATTCATTTACTTTTAAGTTGAGGTGACACCATATCAAAACATCTTGGCCATATTTGCACTTCAGCCTCACTATTTTAAACAAGTTAGACAACACTCAATGCAGTACTTCTAACAAAAAAAAACAATTCCTTGCAAACTTCTATACTTTAAATGGAAGCCTGAAAATAGGCAATTTGAAGACCTACTTAAAAAAACAATTTCCTTTATTGACCAAACAGGAGGTTCACCACACAGAGAATTGAGTATATATAATACCCATGCTTCTATATAATTTTTTAAGTCTAGAATTCTCAACTCTCCTTTTGTGGAATAAACATCTAATACAAAGACTAGGAGTTCCCTCCTTCACTATTCCTCATAAAGTGAGAAATTTGTCTGCCACGGTGGTACAGCGGTAGCATTGTTGCCTCACAGCAAGAGGTTCTTCTGTTCAATTCACGGATGGAGTGCCTTCTGTGTGGAGTCTGCATGTCCTCCCCATGGTCTAGTGGCCTCCGAAAGGCATGCGTAAATGGGAGTGTCTTCGCTGAAGGTTGGGTGTCAGGCTGGCAACTCGGCACCATAAAAAAAAAAAATCTACTGCCAGTCATTAGCGGACCGGAGTTCCACTGTGGCAACCCCTAACTGGGAAAAGACAAACATTAGTAATTATCATATGTAAGGGGTAGATAGGCAGGTAGTGAATAGGATAAACAAATATTTGACATCAATGCCATTTTTAATAGAGTTCAAATGCACAGAAGGGGCATTTATAGGTGTCTCCAGATATGGAGAACAACGTAACAATAAGCCCATATTTTCTTTAAATTATACTCTACCATACTTGAAGGGTTTGATAATAGGTAAACACCTACATATTTAGAGAGGTGCAGTTAAATAAACTGAATGGATGGATTACTTGAATACCACATTTTTGCTGAAGCATTAAACATAAAGTGACCAGATTTACTGAAACTCACTTTTAAAGAAAACCATTGACGCCACAAATCTAAATGCTCAAAGAAAATAGGCAGGTCTCTATCTGCATTGTCATTTAAAAAAAATAGTCATCAGCAAGCAAAAAGATTTTTGTAAAGATTCCTGCATATGTCCATCCCTCTAGATCTTGTGCCAGATTAATTTACTGAGAAAATGACCAACAAAAATAAATGTGGCAAAATTGTTGAGTTACTCTTTGCAAGGAAATATGACAGGAAATAGAAAGTATAGATATTACAGAGGCATAACAACTGTAATAGAAGGGCATCATACCCTTGATAAACTGTCATAGATGACGAAAAGTTGCCTAAACTTCCTGCATATATAGCCATTTCACTATGTCAAAAAATGTTTTAAAATTAAGCAATACCACCAAAGCAGAGTTAGAAGAGCATTTAAAACCTTCAATACATAAGGGAGGAAGTAAAGGTGATCAGAACTTGATCACTCCTTAGGAAAATCTACTTGATTTTTTTAACCAATCTCAGCATTACCAGATGCAATCTGTCAGCTAAAATGCATGCATAAATTTCCATTTCCTGATTGAATAAATATTTGGGTCTATAATTTTCAGCTCTCATTTAATGCTTGTCAGGCTTAGATATAGGTTATGTGCATGACCTGGAAAATGAATAATGAGCAGAACAAGAGAGACATATCTGGTAAATAGCCATACACAAAGCAAAAACTGGAGTTCCTTATGTTTCTAACAAAAGGTGGGAATAAAGCCATTAGGCCCCAGAGTTTTACCTGCTGGAGATTGATTTATCCATGTGATTACTTTTTCTTGTGAGGTTGGAGCACTTAACTTGTATGTTTCCATAAGGTCAACTGAAGGAAAATTCAGGGATGACAGTCACTGCAATATATTTTTTTCCTACACTGCATTTGAAACCCTCCCTTACTTTCTCTATATAAATGTACACAACAATCCATAAAGCATTTATTAATAAGATCAGATCTCTCCAAACATCAGCACATTCATATCAAATTGAGCTTGCCTTGTCTTCAATATATATAGCAAAGAAGCTCCAAGGGGTATCACCTAATATCCATGATTGCAGGCCCACAAAATGTAAACAAAGATTTGATTTTTGCTGCAAAGCCTGAGCTAGATTGATTTTGAGTTGTTTATACTGAGTATTTAACTGCATTTATTTAATTTCACTAGCCTGCACTGAACATTCAGAGCTCCTAACTCCTCCATTAGACAAAGACTCCGGTCTAATTTCTGTAAATGCATTGCTTCAGCTGTAAAGGGTAGACAGTTTCATAAATAATTTGCATCTCTCCCACCATGTAAATATGGACATACTATTGAAATGATTGTCTTTAACAAAAGATGTTTGTGCATCCCTTAACATGCTAATTTCCTCTCCATCTTCCTTTAGTTAGGGGGGGTCCATTTTCCAACTTTTTATTGGGGAGTCATTAATACTATCACATTCAAACTGTAGGAAAATCCTAGAATGATCTGATAGTGTCCAGGAGATTTTTTTTTTTCTTTCAGAAAAATTGTCCACTATACAGAGAGTAATCCAATTTGATAACATCCTGGTCACCTTAGATCATATACTTAAAGCCACCATGGCTGGGAAAAAAAGTTCTTCCACAGGTCAACTTGGTGTAACAGTTGTAAAATAGCAATTAGTACCTTCCACCCTTGAATATTTCTCTCACTACTAGCAGTTGGTCTATCAACAAGAGAGTCAAATTCCACATTGGAGTCTCCATAAAGCGTAATATTATGCACCAAAGAATTGGTGTGTATACAATGCCACCACCATGAAAACAGCAAAATACTGAATAAAAACTCTAATAAAAAAAGTTGAGTGTTTTCATATCAGTGTATGTCAAAACTTCATCAGGTAAGACTATGTAATTCTCCTCCATCTTAGAAATAACAGCTAGAAGATTAGAAATGTGGTAGAACACTCTATAATCCAATTTATGGAAAGTCAAATCACCAACTCCCATCTGCATCAGTGATCCTTAAAATAATTTGATAATCTAGACTCTAGCCTACTGGACAACAAAATTGCCACACTTCTTTTATATTGTGCAGACAGATTTCACACCACAAAAAATGAGATATGTATTATTTAAACATCTTTGATTACCCTTGGAGATTTTGTCCTGCAAAACAATAAAATCAGACCTGTGTGCCTTAAGATCACAGTGCCAAGCAGTATCTATTTAACGTGAGGCCAGACAGCGCAAGCATAATAGACAGTAATCTTATAAAACAGCAACTAATAAACCAATACATGGCAAGAATCAATGTGATCCAATCTATAACACAGACTAGTTCCATCCATCCATCCATCCATCCATCCATCCATACCACCTTTTACCATTTTTGCACACAGGGCCAGGGTGGCACTTCAACAGTGACAATCATCTACAGATTCACAGACTAATTAATATAGTACATTAAACAGTTATTAATAATTGTACACTTTATCAAAAATTTATTGAATCAACTAGATTAACCCATGTGTTAAAACAAATAAATATCAAGTGAAAAATATCTTACTTAGCAATACCTTAAAATACTAAATTGCAGTATATTACTAAAACAAATATTAAACCTTATAATAAATTTACTAAACTGCAAGCACTATCAGTAATACTAATGAAGAACAAGAGTGCAAGAAATAAAATACCAAATAAAAATCTAAAAACAATACAGTTTATTTTTCCAAAAGAAAAAATGCCCTCACCTCCACAGTTAGAGAATACTAGGTTTATCCATTGGTCTGCTCTGGATTTAATTAATAGTACTAGGAAAGGTAATGTCTCACTGCTTTTATAGATAATATACACACAATAAAATAAAACAAGTCAACATTTTGTTTAGAAGACTGAGAATCCTTCTGAGGGGTAAGACCAGTAGTTCTCCTTGAATGATTAGAGTCAAAGAAAAAAAATCACTTTCTACTTTCCTTGTTTCCCTGCTTTGTCACAACACTTTGAACCTGCCTGACAATCATGCTCCATATCTGTACAATTCACAGTTATGGAGAGTGGCAGAACTCTATATTAATCAAAGTAAGATAAAGGTGGATAACTCCCCTCCTTTCTAGTTACTGGACTTTGGATAGCTACTTCACTGATCAATGAATATGCACATGTAAGACAATCTGTTAAGGCATTTTAGGATGGCCTTAGTATTGTAGCAAATTTAGCAGGGCCTTTCATTTTCTTGGATCAGCTTTGCAGAAATTAAAGGTACTTTTTCCCCAGCACTCTTCCTGTACAGCAAATATTTTTTCTACAAAATATGCTGGCATTGCAGAGTACAAAAATGAGTCTGAGATTCAGGAGTAAGAAAGATTTTCATGTACCTTATTAATTAAGTACTGGTGGGTACACTGTGGGAATACTGTGGTTATAACACCATTTATGCTCTTCAATGAACCTATCATTTGCATTCCATTGATGATAAAAGGTAAATGTTTTGCCTTTTTTCACCAAACTTAAAAGGTAAGCTTCATCCAAAAAAAAAATTAAAACATTTTGCCATAACCTGCCACAGTGGAATATTGTTTCTTGGCGGTGACATTAAATTCTATGTGTCCTTAAAATAACAATTGGAAGGAAGTGCCCAAAGATTATAAAAGTGAATTTGAAAATATTAATCATGTCCGTTCCCTATGAACTTTCCTTGAATCCCACTAAATTAATATTGTCCCACCACTAACTATTTTCCCGGTCTTCCAAGTTCCAACTTACTCTGGAGAAAGTTTATTAAAAATGGCTGTAAGCATAGTTGGTCATGACTTGTAAGATAACTACAGTCTCCTGAAAAGCCACATTAGACCCCAAAACCTGATGATTCTCACTATGGGTACTTATACAAATTTACTCTATTTAGCCTTATGAAAGAGTTAAGAAACTATAATGGTTAAATGACCAATCTTATTGTATAGAGCCAGAAATTATTCATCACACAGGTCCACCTCACATCTTTGGAGAACAGCTTCTTGAGTCCCAAGCTCCACACCACTGTCCACCACAGTATATTGTAGAATCATTCAAGAACCACAAAGTTACTATCAATCAAATAATATTAAGGGAAGCACTTTATCCTATTTGGATATTAGATGAATACCAATGGATTTTTTTTTAAATGATAGAACAATTTAGAGCCTGGCTAGCAGAGCAAGTTATGCTGTGGTCTTGCACATAGCCAATTCTGACTCCTACCCACACATAAATACAATGGTCCCACAAAGCCAGAGTAATGACTGTTTAACTTAAGCAAAGAAAAGCAAGGATAGCCCATGGTACACAGCAATTATAATCACTATGTTGACTGAGTACACCTCAGATGCCTGACTGTAGTAATTAAAAAGAATAGTATTGGCAATTGTTGTTTTAAAAACATAGTTGCGAGCCAACATGTATGCATTTCAAACATAATTCTCAGTCTATATGCACATGAGTCAGAGACAAAGGCAAGAATTATGTGGAGAGGGTGACAAAGGTCCGAAACTAGTGGCAAGTTTTAAATATTGCTTTTGCAAATTCATAAAGTTGCCAGAATAACAAGTTTTATTTTATTCTATTTACATTTGTTTACCAGGGTAGAGCACTGATCATCTATAATGAATTTCAAACCCAGCTCTGGTTTTAATGAACATTACTACAGAATACAATTACTACAGCACAAAGAGAAAATAATAAACAGATGCAAGATAATAACTGGTAGAGCAATGAGTCCTAGTGCATTTTACATATATTCACTATGATGCAATGTTTATATATATATATATATATATATATATATATATATATATATATATATATATATATATATATATATATATATATATATATATATATATATATATATATATATATATATATATATATATAAATCTGTGCTATTATCAGAGTGGAAGCAAGTTGGCTCATTTACCAATGGAAAGAAGAAAACAAGTATAGCAACACTAGAAAAGTACAGGATAGTCTAGTAGAGTGGTGGAAAGAAAATATGGAAAGGTTCAGCAAAGATGGAAGATTTATATACTTATTTCCAAGTTACTTTTTTGTACCTTAAGTTAGTGGTAGCTACAGATGAGTCAATATAAAGGGCAATGAGTGGGTAGAAAAGGAAATTAGATTTTTTTATGTGACTTGACCTGTCTCAGTACAGTTACAGTTACATTTCTCCTGCATACATCGTTTGACTTGGCAGCAACATTTTCTCATATTTCAGTAATGTGTTCAAATAGGAACTCCCATAGTTTGACAACTAGCCTGGATAAGCTGTGGTCAGTGGAGTGAAGGCTAGAGTTGAGGGTTTGGAATGTAGGTACTGCTTTAGCATGGCTTCTGAGGTTGTAATAAGGAGAGACTGGAATCAGTTTCATGGTGAGTTTTGATGGGGTTTCCCTCTTTAAGCAAACTGAAGAGTAGAGAGCTTAAAATAAGATGAGAAGATAAGGATATATATATAAATAAAATAAAATAAATAAAATAATTGAGGCTTGATTTGCCTTCTATAGGCAGCAACATGGCTTTTGATAGGGGAGCATAGTGATGTTTCATACATGGACAGGTGGTGATGAAGTGGCAGATGTTGTCACAGATTGATTAAAGTTTTTGGCAAGTGTGATTCCTTCCCCCAAATGAAGCTCTGGCAGGGGAAGAAAGAGAGGAAACAAGATATTTTGTGCCCACTATAAGCAAGGAGTTTTTCAATGCGTTCTTGAAAGCTGACAGATTCATCAAGTCAAATTCCTTCACATCATAAGTATTTTACAGCTTCTATGGAAATGTTGCTATTTTTTTTTTGACTCAGGTGGAGATGATTAGACGTTTTCCAATCATTTATATGTAGACAGTGTAATTGTAACTGCTTTTGTATGTCTAAGTGAATAAGACAACATCTGTAAATTATCACATCATCAGCATATAGTAGGAACTGAAGTTTAACTAGATCAAGTGTGACTTGGTTTATGAAAAGAGAGTACAGCAGAGGGGCCACTATAGAACTTGGAAGTTTCATCAATGAGAACATTTTGGAACCATTTGTGCAATCTGAGGACTGATTCCAACATCTAATTGTTACGTTATTAGGATGGCGTGATCAACCATGTCAAAGTTTGGAGCTAAGTCAATGAAGATTGTACCTGTTAGGTTTCTTTTATTCATGATTCAGAAAATTTGGTAGGTTAGTGTCTATAGAGCAGACTACTTCTCCCTGGCCAGAATCCATGCTACCTATTAGAGAGTAAGTGATATTTTTGGAAGTAGGTGATGAAATATACACTAATATGCTTTTCTAGGAGTTTTCTCAGTATGGGCAGTACTGAAATTAATCAGAAGTGACTGGTGCTTGTTGATTATGGGATTTCTGGTGCTAGTCTGAAGTATGCAGCTTTCCATATGGAAGGAACCATGTTTGTTGTTAGGCATGAGTAATAGGTCTAGACTTGAGGACAGAGTAGGAATTTTATTTTTCTTAATGGCATATGATCTATGGACAGAGAATGTCTGAGCCAATAAGAGAGCCAAGTTGTAATTGCTCAATGGGGCAATTTCACCTTATGGCTTCTCTAATTATAGTCAGTTTCCCACTCATCCAATGGGGACTGGAATCAAACATTCCTGAGTTAGAAAAGAGCCTTATGCCCCATATGTTCTGTTTCTGGTAAGGTCAATCAGCCTGTTTGTTCTTACAAAAGTAAAAAAAGGATGGCAGGGCTTAGGTGAACTTACTTGCCCTGATGGGAATCCAACCCTTTTCTTAGGTAAAGCACCTCCTTCCCCTTTTGCACCATCCCAATTTCTGCTGCATGCTGCATTTGAGGTAAGCATACCTCAGAATGCACAATTTCCTCAGCTTGTATGTCTGAACTAAGGCAGTGCATACTCCCTAGATTAGTATTTCATGGGTGTAACACCTAGTGCTCAGATGAGATCTCAACCCCGTGATGATTCAGATTCACCCCCCCCCCCCCAGGATAGTCAAGTCACCAATGGACACTTCCTCCCTTTCTTCCATACTACCTCTGACAGGCACCAGGGCTGATAATCAAACTTGAGTCATCTGCTATGTAGTCTGAGCTTTATCCATCTTTTCAGCTGAGCTAGCTCTTTCTTTTTTTTGAATGTTGCACAATATTCATTAAGTGACTGTCTTAAAAGATGTGTAAGAAAGTACCTATTAGTCTTGTTACTTTACAGATTTTTCCCAGACATATGAATTACATCCATGTTTAAAGTAACGCATGCTAAAGCTTCAGAGAGGTAGGGCAGTATTACGGATTGTGCAATGTTCTGGTATGTTGATTGGACTGTATACTGCATACAAAGTCTACACAACCTTGAATCAACATTATGAAAGTTGGTCTACATCTTCCAACAAAGCAGTCATTTGGTATCCCAGTTGCCTTGGATATTTTTTCCCAGCACTGCATTAAATGGCAATTTTTATTTATCATTTAATTGGACTTACTGAAAGAAGTGTGATACCATCACAATCTTTCAAGTTGCCAATAGAGTAGCTCATAGTTCATATCTACCCTGACTTGTAGTGAAGGTTTACAGTCTCATTAATGTTCATACTGAAATCTTTTATGCCTAGTATTCATATGCATTTATTTTATGTTTATTGATTTACTGGTATCATTTTGAATTTAAACCCATTCATCATTCCATTTTAGAACTAAAGTAGCATTAATCTTCATTATTTATGCTACTGTTCTGCTTTTTTATTCCTAATGACCAACTTTACAAGGCTATGACGGATGTATTAGTTGCAATACCTACCAGTAGTTAGAATTATGTTGGAATTTCTTCCAATATAACAAGCTATTATTCCAAGAGTGAAGCCCAGTAGATCAAAAATGTAGGAAATGGCAGAGCAGATCTGTATAACTATTACCTTTGGCTGATATTACACTATTATATCATGCTAAAACAGATTTCCAAAGTGTGGATCGTGACTCACTGGTGGACCACAAGGTGATTTTTGGGTGGGTCGCATTAAATATTAAACTAATAATTAAAGTATGAGAATAGTTTACAGGCCCCTTTAAATCCGAAAAAGCACTCCATGGGAGTAGCATCTTCTTTTTTAAGAAGGACCATGCATGCTTCACATGCACACATGCAGACACGTATGTAAACTCAGTCCGCACTTATCACAGAATTTAAACTATCTGTGCCAAGGTAAGTGTGAGTGAGCATGTGAGTGTGTAAGTGTATAAGTATGTGTGATAGTTAAACTGGCTGTTTGTTTCTCTGTATGAGAGAGAAAGTGTGTGTGTGTGTATGTAATTTAAACTAGCCATGCATATGAGGGATAAAGTGTGTGCTGTGTATGTGTGTGCCTGTGTGAGAGCAGAGAAAAGGTAGATGTGTGTGTCAGAGTGCGCGTGTGCATGTGCGTGTGTGCTCGTGTGTGTGTGTGTGTGTGTGTGTGTGTGTGTGTGTGTGTGTGTGTGTGTGTGTGCATGTGTATGTGAATACTACTGTAAACGTCTAGTTAATGGAAATGTTAACCCATGTTGTGAAATTAATACTCTTTGAGAACTTATAATGGAAGAATTTTATATAACTGATAACTCGGCTGGCTGATGCTGTGATTATAGAAATATCCATAGTACTTTTGAGTGTCAAAGAGCAGTGGATTGTGATCTGTAAGCCTCATCATGGCCAAATGGTCTTGCAGGTGAGTAATGGAAATTGTACCCTATTTATTTATTAATGCCCTTTGGGACAGAATATAAGAGAACCACCTGACACCCACATACAGTTTAAAATGTGAAATGCTGATCTGCCTTTAGTGTTTGACTTAAGCACTTTGAAATGTGTTTATTCACTTTTGGGATCAGTGTGATGGGCTTATTTACTTTAAGTGAGCTTGGTATGGGTGCATGTATACTTTTACAGGGAAAGATGTCATACCGTAAGGGGACATTTTCATGTTCTTTTATTATAGTGTATTTATTTGGTGTTATTAATTTCATTATTATGAGCTATAAAATTAAAGAATTATATTATAAGCAGTTAGCTCCAACCTGCAAGACAACCCTGATAATGACAGGAACATGGTAGATTACAGTGCATGTCTATTTCTCTGCTGCAGACTGACGGCAAGCCACGTGGTAGCTAGCATTTGCATGTGTGGTGTTTTTGGTATATTTTAGCCATTGTTACTATTCTATTCAAATGTCAAGCCCACATAGGTATTTCTATTATTATTATAGCAATAATTATATTAATTATACTATATCATATTAATATTTTTATTAATAAAAGTATTAATAGTAATAATGAGATTTCTATATGCATTACAAGCAAGCAGCGAGTTGCAAACAATTACCATTTTCGAAAGTGAGTCTCGGCCCATAAAAGTTTGGGAACCACTGTGCTAAAAAATTGTTGATTTCTACTTAGTTATTTCTGGTTCAGGTTATTTACCCTTTTCAGTGATAGATGGGAGAGTGAAAAGAATACGGATCCAGTCACATTTAGAGTAATAAGCTCGAAAGATTCTTTTAAAAGTTTTAATATTATAAAATTATTTTAATATTATAAAACTTTAGATATTTACATGCTGAGATGATTGCATACTGTCAGTATTTGCTGACTTATTGGGTGAGTGATTATGAGATTTTTGTGCATGACTGAGTTAAGTATTATGCAGCATTAACCTCCTAGCCCAGAAGCACTCTCTGAGTCACTGACTTGCAGATAAACTGATTGTAAATCCCAACATGATATAATTAAGATGATGAGCAGTATTCAAAACTATTTGCATAGTATTCAAGGATACCTTGCACACTATCTTGCAGTTTACTAACAAAAAAAGCAATGCTTAGGAGCTCACCGTGCTTTATACCATTACACAAAAAGCTCGCATCTGAACTGCACAGTGGCATGCAAGCAAGCACGATTTTCTTTTTTTTTTTGTAAACTAGGCCTCTGCATATCAGTAATGGGGCTGGGGTTGGAAAAAACAGTTTAGGTGTTTACATCACAGACACAAAGTACAGGGTTTGATTCTCACCTATGAGGGAAATTGGCTAGGCTTAAAATGGTCTCCAGGGGTATCTAGCCTAGTACTTACCTATGAACCTATGAACTTATGAATGATGTTGTTGCAGTAGGTAAGGCACATAGTATGGTGATGTAGTGAATGGTGTTACAGCTGTCAGTATTGCAACCATTTATTTCAATATGGAAAGCATGTTTCCATACTGAAGAGACTCTAGCTGTATAGCGCAGTGCTAGACAGCATCAGCCCACTTAATATCGCACTGGTGTCAGTTCAAAGATATTTGTAGCAGGCCTATAATGGGATGCAGTGACAAAATAGTTATTCATGTCTATGAATAGCATTATAACCAATCAGTGCAACTCTGCCAAATTGAGCAGAGCGACCCACTCAACTGCGACTGTTCTTTAGAACCTTGAAATTACATTAAAAGGCATGAAGTAAAGAGCACTTTACTATAAAAATTTTGTATACAGCAATATCAAAGTCCTTTCCTTATTCATTCATTTTATAATATCTATTAGTCACATTGTGTTCAAAGAACATATGACACTCGTCAATTTTCCTACAAGAATGTATTAAACAGTGACATCAAAATAATTTTACTATAAAACCTTACCAAACTGCAACATCAAATCCTTTTCTCATGCATTTATTGCATATGAAGCAAGTTAACTGATTTTCTACAACAGAAAGCATAAAGGGTAATGGTAAACAGCTTGCTTTAAATTGTTGTAAGATCAACAAGACTAGATTGCAGAATGTTCAATCATATTGGTTCAGATGTTTACTAAATGTGATTTTGTACAGGAATTTCAGGGTTTTAACTTGGTTTAGCTTCCCCATTAAATATTCTCAGGACTTTGCCATTTTACTTTAATAGCTTTACATTTATATACTTGGATTTTATTAGACACTCTGTTATTTGCTTGTGCCCCGGCTTTCAGTATCCCATAAACAGTCTTATTAAAAGTATGGTTTTAAAGAAGCATATAATGAATTTTCAAAGAGACATAAATGCTAGTGTTTAATTATTTGCCAGCACAATTAACATGAACATTGTCAAATTAATACTCAGAATTTGTTGCACAAGCAGTTTTCATATAATGATCCTCCCTTTGGCACAGAAGGTTTCCTGTACAGTTTTATTGCATTTTAGTTTACATTACATTCCCCCTACATAATTCACTCTATAAAGATTTTATAGACGCACTTATAAATTTTGTGCACTGTTAAATTGAGTTATTGAAATGAAGCAAAGGTTAGATTAAGCTGCAGTGTGTGTGGATAGTTTTGTATTCTAACTGCAGATTTAAGATGAGTAGAAGAGTGAATAGCTACCTGAATAAAAATCTTAAGTGGATGCTTCTTAAAATGGAGCAGATTCACTTTGAGTTTATTGTACCATCCCAGCCAAGAAGAATGTGAGCCCTTATTGTACAGATTAGCCTTTATCACACTGGTATGCTTGCTCAAAAAAGTAAAGTGGACATTATGCACCACTGTGAATGGAGTAGAGAAATAATTTAACTTTTACCATGGATTGGTGGAAACTTGTTTATTGTTCTAACTCAAGAGTCTAAGATAGACATGAGAGAAAAAAAAGACATGCTACCGTAGCAGGATAGCAGATAGTATTGATTCCATAGCACTAGTGTTATGAAAAATAATGTCTTGCCTATATCTGGAGGAGTAGAAATTTATTGTGTAATGACATTACCCACAGAATGATGAGCGCTGAAGGAGATGTCTGTCTTGTGACCTACATCAGAATATCCGAAATACCAAATTCTTTGCCACTGTCAGGCTTGCACAAGTCATCTACAGCGAAAGGAATACTGCAGTTAGTTTAGACAGAAGTCAATAAAATAATGACATAATATTATACGAGGTAAACAAGTAAATGCACAACATCATAACATTTTATACAATTAACAAATGTGTTGATACTGTTTCATTTTGACTTCTGTTTCTGTCCTATATGCTGTCTTTTCCATTTTTCACTTATCGCAGAGTACAGACTTACTGTGATACTGAGATGAGGGCATTCAGTGCAAATGTGTCAGTCGGGTTTTATACAATTCATTTATTTACCAGAGAGAGCGAGGACAGAGGAATGGTGAAGATGCAGGGAGTTGAACTGGCAAAGTGAATGAGCTTAAATACTAGGGATCAACAGTTCAGAATAATGGTGAGTGTAGAAGAGAGGTGAAGAAGAGAATGCAGGCAGGGTGGAGAAGAGTGTCAGGAGTAATTTGTGACAGATGGGTACCAGTAAGCGTGAAAGAGAAGTCTACAAGATGGTAGTGAGACAAGCTATGTCATATGGGTTGTAGACAGTGGCACTGATGAAAAGACAGGAACCAGAGTTGGAGGTGGAAGAGTTAAAGATGTTAAGATTTGCACTGGGTTTGACGAGAATGGACAGGATTTGGAATCAGTATATTAGAGGGTCAGCTCAGGTTGGACAGT
This sequence comes from Protopterus annectens, assembly GCF_019279795.1. Taxonomy (NCBI): domain Eukaryota; kingdom Metazoa; phylum Chordata; order Ceratodontiformes; family Protopteridae; genus Protopterus; species Protopterus annectens. Next base: position 1,175,556,664 of record NC_056732.1, read on the forward strand.
TTGGAGACAAAGCCAGAAAGGTGAAATTACATTGGTTTGAATATGTGCTGAGGAGGGATGCTGGGTATAATGGAAGAAAGATGCTAAGGATGAAGCTGCCAGGTAAGAGGAAAAGAGGAAAACCTAATTTAAGGTTTATGGATGTGGTGAGGGAGGACATGCATGTGGTTGGTGTGACAGAGCAAGATGCAGAGGACATGGAGAAATGGAAACAGATGACATGCTGAGGCAACCCCTAATGGGAACAGCCAAAAGAAAAAGAAGAATAAGAAGAAGTTTTATTTACCAGACAAGCCCACTAAGTACAAGTCTTTCATTCTCAGTTTTGACAGGATTGCTGCTTGGATCTTCATCTTCCTATTACACTGAGCCAGGCTGCCTCCCTTCCCACAGGATGGATACTCCATCAACGGATACTTACTCCTGTTCTTTTCTGCCAGATTCCTCCAGTGGCCATGCTGTTAGTCAAACATGGGTCATCTGCAATAAAGCCAGGGCCAAATCTCTCTGTGTCATAGGGCTTGCTGAAAAATTTTTCATCAAAATAAAATCATATAATGAATCTTTGTAATGTGTGGAGTTTCTGTGAAGTCTCAGTTACTCATCCTAAAAAGGTTAGCAAGCATTATTTTTTTTATTTTCCATTCACCTTTTTTTGCATATAGAAGACCCAACTGTAACAGACTCCTAAAAATACCTGGCAGCAACAGAAGAAAGGTAGATGAACGAAAACCACAAGACCAGTAAAATAAAGTCGATTTATTAGCTCTCTTGATGAAACAGACAAAACAGTTTGTTCTCTCTCTAGTGCCTCGGCCACAGTAAGCCTTCAAGGAGTAAACCTTCATAATTATAGAACACTTTATATACTTACATCAATTAAAACACTTAAAATTAATTATACAATTATACAATTAATCAATTACACTTTTCCAGCAGCACTCTGTATTCAATCCATTAGGCAACAAAGTGCCATATTTTAAAATAAAAATAGTTTCTTTGCTTAATAGTGACTTTTCAACCATATGGCCATTTGCTTCAGTATCAGCTACTTGTTGTAAAATAGTAGCCTGCAAACTATCACTTGAGCCATTATGATATTCACCAAAATGTAAAGCTAATGGGCTTTCTGCTTTTTGATTCCTTATGTCCCTTAAATGTTCAAGTAATCTTACTTTGAACATCCTTTTTGTTTGACCAATATAAAACTTATTGCACCCACATTTTATAGCATAAATTACTTTTTGTGTCTTACAATTATATATACCATCTGGAGTAAACCTAACATTATTAATACTTGTAAAAACTTTTTTTATATATCTACAAATACTACAGTTTCCACATGGAAACATTCCTAAATCAGAAATTTCATAATACATTTTACACTCTGGTTTTGAAAATTTTGTATGTACTACCATGTCTCTTAAACTTCTACCTCTTTTATATAAAAAAATTAATTTTTTCTCCATTAAATTATTAAGTTCCTCAAATTTTTTTAAAAATTCCCAAAAGTGCAAAATGCATTTTTTAATATCGCTACTAAAAAAATTATAAATAGACACTAAGAAAATATTTTTATCCAAATTATTTATATTGTTTTTATTTTTGGTATAACATTTATTATCATAACCAACATAACCAGTATTCTGAGAATTATATCTTAATTCTACTACTTTCCGAATATCCAATTCAAGCAGTCTAGCATCATATTCTCTTCTCAAAAACATTTCTTTTGTTGTTTGGATTTCCTGTAAAAATATATTGTCATCGTTACACAAACGCGAAATCCTTAGGAACTCTCCATATGGCAAAGACTGGATAGTTTGATTAGGATGACAACTAGTAGCCTTCAAAAAATCATGTGGCATACCAAACTTTCTATGTATACTAGTAATTATTGGATGGCCACTTTGTCCTATTAACCTAATATCCAAAAAATTCACTGTATGTCCACAGTGTAATCCTTCAAAGGAAATATTAAACCTATTTTGTTGAATTTCTTTTACAAATTGATTTATATTATTGAATCCATCATCACACAAAAAAATCAAATCATCTATGTATCTATAATATATTTTAACATATTTCTGTACAAATTCATTTTTATAGATACATTCTTGTTCAACCAGGCCCATAAATACATTAGCATACATTGGTGCGAATGGGGCACCCATAGCTGTACCTTGTATCTGATGAAAAAACATATCATTAAAACAAAAATAATTATTTTCTAAACAAAATTGAACTAAATCAAGAACATAATGTGTGTAAGGATGGTCCCCCATACTTTTATATATTGCTTCTAAACCAAATCTGTGTTGAATACTAGTATACAAACTCTTAACATCTAATGTGATCCAATACATACTTTCACTCCATACAATAGATTTTATTTTATTCAAAAAATCAAAAGAGTCTCTTATATATGATGGTAGACAAACAACTTCTTTAAGCAATACCTTATGTAATACTACTCCCAAGTTGTGTAAAAAATATTTTCTGGCTGAAACAATTGGTCTACCTGGAGGTTTACTAAAATTTTTATGAATTTTAGGCAGGCAGTAAAAGTATGCTGGACCTGCATCAGATGATATTAGTTTCTTTTTTACATCAGATTCTGTCCAATAACCCAGTCTCAAGCCCTTAGAAATTAAATTATTATAACATTCCTTAGCACATTCTATAACATCCTTTTGAACTACACAATATACAGATTCATCATTAAGTAGATCTAGACACATCTTTAAATACTGCGTATGGTGCATTATCACAATTTTATTGCCCTTATCAGAGGGCTTAACTATTAAGTCACATTGTTTAGAAAATTGTGTTAACTCTCCCCATTCTTGTTTGGACAAATTATATTCAATATTATTATACTGTAAATTTCTTAGCAAATACTCAATTTCAAAGTCTAACATTGCATGAAATTTTTTTATTCCTTCATGAATAAATGGAGGCATAAAATTGCTGGCTACACTTAAACAAGAAGTATCAATAGGGTAATAAGCATTTAAGTTACTGACACAGGAAACAAATGACTCACAAGACTCAATAGAATCACTATCACATTCTACACTATCCATATTAGCACACTCAACATCTTCACTAAATGTTCCATTACATATATTATTAAAATAATACCATAGATGAAATTTCCTTACAAATCTAAATACTTCTATTTTCCATTCATGTATTTTCGGCAATACTGTTGGCACAAATTTCAAGCCACAATTCAATATCAAGACAATATTATCAGACACATAACAGCCAGACAAATTCACCACAATATTAGTACAACAAATATTAGTACCATTTTGTTCTTTTAGTGTCTCTCCATTGACGTTGTTGTCCTCCCCTCTGAAATTCCTGTTCTCCATAACCTCTTTTCCGCTGTTGACCATACTCACCGGCTGAACGAAACTGGTCTGGGAAGCGTTCATGAAAAAAGTCCCGGTTGGCAGGTGAGGGTAAATCAGGAAAGTCTCTTAATTCCGAAACATAGGCTTGTCTATCTGGCGTCTGATTAACCACATCAGCACTGGTAGTACTGGCCCGTCTGTTATCGTCTCTATTTGAAACATTAGGTAGACGCACAGAAGAGCGTGATCGTTGATTGGCTCTAAACAAGTAAACGTTATCTCTATCAAAGTCACGGAGGTCTCTTTGAATTTTGTACATTTTTTGGTCTATGATTCTTTTTTCCAACACGCTAATCTTGTCTTGTATGTCTCTAAGACAAGAATCCATTCTAGTTCTGTCTAACAAAGTGGCAAGATTATTACAAACCATATTAATGTCTTTTTTTAGATTCACTAGTTTAATATTGTCTCTCTCCACTAGAATTTTTATCCATTCCTTTGAGCATTGGTGCGCTGCAGATTCCCACTTATGCTGGAAAGTTTTATCAGTGGGGCAAGACACAATAAAGGGTTCAGATGGAAATTTTATAGCCCTTAAGCCCCTAGGAATGATATCTAAATCTCGATATCTTTGTAAACTATTACAGTTATAGAACGTAGCTGTTTTTTGTTCATCAAATTAGTCAATTTAGAAACCATAGTCTTTACCTCAGAAGGGAAATCCATGGAGCGTTTTCCTATATTCGTAAATGGGTTATTAACACGTTTGCTCCGTGTTTCAGCTAGAAACCGCTCCCATGCTGGAATATCCCCATTACCATCTGTATTTGCAGTCCTTTTGGATCGATCAATATTTCGGTCAGAATTAGTATTGAAGAAACCATCCAGTGTTCGCTGAGAGGTACCACCGTTGTCCTCTCTAAACATACGTGGAACATTTAAACCAGGATCACTGGCCATAGATGAAAAACAAATCCAGCAGCAACAGAAGAAAGGTAGATGAATGAAAACCACAAGACCAGTAAAATAAAGTCGATTTATTAGCTCTCTTGATGAAACAGACAAAACAGTTTGTTCTCTCTCTAGCGCCTCGGCCACAGTAAGCCTTCAAGGAGTAAACCTTCATAATTATAGAACACTTTATATACTTACATCAATTAAAACACTTAAAATTAATTATACAATTATACAAGTAATCAATTACACTTTTCCAGCAGCACTCTGTATTCAATCCATTAGGCAACAAAGTGCCATATTTTAAAATAAAAATAGTTTCTTTGCTTAATAGTGACTTTTCAACCATATGGCCATTTGCTTCAGTATCAGCTACTTGTTGTAAAATAGTAGCCTGCAAACTATCACTTGAGCCATTATGATATTCACCAAAATGTAAAGCTAATGGGCTTTCTGCTTTTTGATTCCTTATGTCCCTTAAATGTTCAAGTAATCTTACTTTGAACATCCTTTTTGTTTGACCAATATAAAACTTATTGCACCCACATTTTATAGCATAAATTACTTTTTGTGTCTTACAATTATATATACCATCTGGAGTAAACCTAACATTATTAATACTTGTAAAAACTTTTTTTATATATCTACAAATACTACAGTTTCCACATGGAAACATTCCTAAATCAGAAATTTCATAATACATTTTACACTCTGGTTTTGAAAATTTTGTATGTACTACCATGTCTCTTAAACTTCTACCTCTTTTATATGAAAAAATTATTTTTTTCTCCATTAAATTATTAAGTTCCTCAAAATTTTTTAAAAATTCCCAAAAGTGCAAAATGCATTTTTTAATATCGCTACTAAAAAAATTATAAGTAGACACTAAGAAAATATTTTTATCCAAATTATTTATATTGTTTTTATTTTTGGTATAACATTTATTATCATAACCAACATAACCAGTGGTCTGAGAATTATATCTTAATTCTACTACTTTCCGAATATCCAATTCAAGCAGTCTAGCATCATATTCTCTTCTCAAAAACATTTCTTTTGTTGTTTGGATTTCCTGTAAAAATATATTGTCATCGTTACACAAACACGAAATCCTTAGGAACTCTCCATATGGCAAAGACTGGATAGTTTGATTAGGATGACAACTAGTAGCCTTCAAAAAATCATGTGGCATACCAAACTTTCTATGTATACTAGTAATTATTGGATGGCCACTTTGTCCTATTAACCTAATATCCAAAAAATTCACTGTATGTCCACATTGTAATCCTTCAAAGGAAATATTAAACCTATTTTGTTGAATTTCTTTTACAAATTGATTTATATTATTGAATCCATCATCACACAAAAAAATCAAATCATCTATGTATCTATAATATATTTTAACATATTTCTGTACAAATTCATTTTTATAGATACATTCTTGTTCAACCAGGCCCATAAATACATTAGCATACATTGGTGCGAATGGGGCACCCACAGCTGTACCTTGTATCTGATGAAAAAACATATCATTAAAACAAAAATAATTATTTTCTAAACAAAATTGAACTAAATCAAGAACATAATGTGTGTAAGGATGGTCCCCCATACTTTTATATATTGCTTCTAAACCAAATCTGTGTTGAATACTAGTATACAAACTCTTAACATCTAATGTGATCCAATACATACTTTCACTCCATACAATAGATTTTATTTTATTCAAAAAATCAAAAGAGTCTCTTATATATGATGGTAGACAAACAACTTCTTTAAGCAATACCTTATGTAATACTACTCCCAAGTTGTGTAAAAATATTTTCTGGCTGAAACAATTGGTCTACCTGGAGGTTTACTAAAATTTTTATGAATTTTAGGCAGGCAGTAAAAGTATGCTGGACCTACATCAGATGATATTAGTTTCTTTTTTACATCAGATTCTGTCCAATAACCCAGTCTCAAGCCCTTAGAAATTAAATTATTATAACATTCCTTAGCACATTCTATAACATCCTTTTGAACTACACAATATACAGATTCATCATTAAGTAGATCTAGACACATCTTTAAATACTGCGTATGGTGCATTATCACAATTTTATTGCCCTTATCAGAGGGCTTAACTATTAAGTCACATTGTTTAGAAAATTGTGTTAACTCTCCCCATTCTTGTTTGGACAAATTATATTCAATATTATTATACTGTAAATTTCTTAGCAAATACTCAATTTCAAAGTCTAACATTGCATGAAATTTTTTTATTCCTTCATGAATAAATGGAGGCATAAAATTGCTGGCTACACTTAAACAAGAAGTATCAATAGGGTAATAAGCATTTAAGTTACTGACACAGGAAACAAATGACTCACAAGACTCAATAGAGTCACTATCACATTCTAGACTATCCATATTAGCACACTCAACATCTTCACTAAATTTTCCATTACATATATTATTAAAATAATACCATAGATGCAATTTCCTTACAAATCTAAATACTTCTATTTTCCATTCATGTATTTTCGGCAATACTGTTGGCACAAATTTCAAGCCACAATTCAATATCGAGACAATATTATCAGACACATAACAGCCAGACAAATTCACCACAATATTAGTACAACAAATATTAGTACCATTTTGTTCTTTTAGTGTCTCTCCATTGACGTTGTTGTCCTCCCCTCTGAAATTCCTGTTCTCCATAACCTCTTTTCCGCTGTTGACCATACTCACCGGCTGAACGAAACCGGTCTGGGAAGCGTTCATGAAAAAAGTCCCGGTTGGCAGGTGAGGGTAAATCAGGAAAGTCTCTTAATTCCGAAACATAGGCTTGTCTATCTGGCGTCTGATTAACCACATCAGCACTGGTAGTACTGGCCCATCTGTTATCGTCTCTATTTGAAACATTAGGTAGACGCACAGAAGAGCGTGATCGTTGATTGGCTCTAAACAAGTAAACGTTACCTCTATCAAAGTTACGGAGGTCTCTTTGAATTTTGTACATTTTTTGGTCTATGATTCTTTTTTCCAACATGCTAATCTTGTCTTGTATGTCTCTAAGACAAGAATCCATTCTAGTTCTGTCTAACAAAGTGGCAAGATTATTACAAACCATATTAATGTCTTTTTTTAGATTCACTAGTTTAATATTGTCTCTCTCCACTAGAATTTTTATCCATTCCTTTGAGCATTGGTGTGCTGCAGATTCCCACTTATGCTGGAAAGTTTTATCAGTGGGGCAAGACACAATAAAGGGTTCAGATGGAAATTTTATAGCCCTTAAGCCCCTAGGAATGATATCTAAATCTAGATATCTTTGTAAACTATTACAGTTATAGAACGTAGCTGTTTCTTTGTTCATCAAATTAGTCAATTTAGAAACCATAGTCTTTACCTCAGAAGGGAAATCCATGGAGCGTTTTCCTATATTCGCAAATGGGTTATTAACACGTTTGCTCCGTGTTTCAGCTAGAAACCGCTCCCATGCTGGAATATCCCCATTACCATCTGTATTTGCAGTCCTTTCGGATCGATCAATATTTCGGTCAGAATTAGTATTGAAGAAACCATCCAGTGTTCGCTGAGAGGTACCACCGTTGTCCTCTCTAAACATACGTGGAACATTTAAACCAGGATCACTGGCCATAGATGAAAAACAAATCCAGCAGCAACAGAAGAAAGGTAGATGAACGAAAACCACAAGACCAGTAAAATAAAGTCGATTTATTAGCTCTCTTGATGAAACAGACAAAACAGTTTGTTCTCTCTCTAGCGCCTCGGCCACAGTAAGCCTTCAAGGAGTAAACCTTCATAATTATAGAACACTTTATATACTTACATCAATTAAAACACTTAAAATTAATTATACAATTATACAATTAATCAATTACACTTTTCCAGCAGCACTCTGTATTCAATCCATTAGGCAACAAAGTGCCATATTTTAAAATAAAAATAGTTTCTTTGCTTAATAGTGACATTTCAACCATATGGCCATTTGCTTCAGTATCAGCTACTTGTTGTAAAATAGTAGCCTGCAAACTATCACTTGAGCCATTATGATATTCACCAAAATGTAAAGCTAATGGGCTTTCTGCTTTTTGATTCCTTATGTCCCTTAAATGTTCAAGTAATCTTACTTTGAACATCCTTTTTGTTTGACCAATATAAAACTTATTGCACCCACATTTTATAGCATAAATTACTTTTTGTGTCTTACAATTATATATACCATCTGGAGTCAACCTAAAATTATTAATACTTGTAAAAACTTTTTTTATATATCTACAAATACTACAGTTTCCACATGGAAACGTTCCTAAATCAGAAATTTCATAATACATTTTACACTCTGGTTTTGAAAATTTTGTATGTAATACCATGTCTCTTAAACTTCTACCTCTTTTATATGAAAAAAATAATTTTTTCTCCATTAAATTATTAAGTTCCTCAAATTTTTTTAAAAATTCCCAAAAGTGCAAAATGCATTTTTTAATATCGCTACTAAAAAAATTATAAGTAGACAATAAGAAAATATTTTTATCCAAATTATTTATATTGTTTTTATGTTTGGTATAACATTTATTATCATAACCAACATAACCAGTATTCTGAGAATTATATCTTAATTCTACTACTTTCCGAA
>NC_056732.1:1175570624-1175680624 GCF_019279795.1 Protopterus annectens
AACACACATGCCTTTCTCCTCATTTTGATTTTGAAGCTGTATGTGAGTGTTACTACCTTCCCATGCTTATAGTGAACGAGCATATTCGTTTTCCACACTTTGCAGATTCTACATTCTCTGACATTTTCCATATTGTTTTTAGATGAAAAAGGTTGTTCTAATATTACATCATGGGTAAGATCAATAGTTACCAATATGAGGTATAGCCATTTTCCCAGAACTGTCTGAATTTTCACACATGCAATTTTCTTGGGTGACGAAAGCCAGGGAACCTTTTTGGCTAGGCTTATATAGGCCGCTATGAACCTGTATATAAGGGGTTATGCTTTTCATTCACAATAAATACACATTAGCACCACTTTTAGATTTTATATCAGGGAATGCTCAACAAGGAAATCCATGCTTCTAGAATTTAACACAGCTTGTATCTCTATTAATTCTTAACAATACAGAACATTTTGCAAGCTTGATTGCAAATTTTGGCAATAGTGCTATTACACTCCATCAGAAATATTTCTTCAGTTTTTATACTTATGTCAGAAGCACTGGGTTCAGTATTTCTAACAAATATAGTCCAAACACCATATACGCTGTTCCCTATGGCAATAGAACGGAATGAAGCTCCAACAGTGAAATGAACGAAATAGGTCACACCAAACAGTTCTTAATCTTCAGTAAAACTTTTATTCACATAAAACAAAGTGAGCGCTTTCGCCAAGAGGCTTCTTCAGACTTTCAATAATGAACACAGTTCTGCAAACATTTAAAAAGCCCTCCATGAGTTGTGATTGGTTACCAGATCTACATCTGAAACACAATGCTATTTAAAGTGCTAGGTGCATAATTATGAATTTCTTTTTAAAATACACTAAAGAAAAAATCCATAAGCTTAAGCAACAACATAAATACAGAGAATAAAAACATTATAAGAAATATAATAAAAATATATCGTAGAGATTCTAGTACATATAGTTATGTTGATTGTATATAAAAGAAGTCATGTGCCTACCATCTATATAAAAAATCATATATCTTAAAAAACATAATAAAAATACTGTGAGGATACATACACTCATATCAACCATGTATAAAGAACATGTAGAAAAGCAGTGACTGATCTCGCCATTCTCAAAAACTCTTATACACAAGCAAAAAGCATGAATGGCATAAGGAACAATTAGCTGCTCAAGTCACTCTTGGAAACTCATATAAACCAGCAAAAGGCACAAATGGTATTCTATACAAATAATACAAAATACACCATTTGGAGAACCTAATAAGAAGGTGGATTTAGTTGCTTTATTTCTTGAAACTATTCTTGCGAATAATGTGTTTGTCTTTGGTGATGATTTGTTCCTTCAGAAAGATGGCGTAGCTATGGGCACATCTTGTGCCAATAGCTACGCCAACTTAGTTATGGCTACATGGGAAGATAAGTACATGTGTGAGAATGCTCACTTTAAGGAATCTGTAGGTATGTACCGCAGATTTGTGGATGACCTCTTTTTTGTCTGGCTAGGGGACGAGGAATCCCTAAGAAGTTTCGTTAATTACATGGATGCCTCCACCAATTTTTTGAAGTTCACTTTGAACTTCTCCAGAACTAATATTTCTTTTCTGGATGTAGAAATATATAGACTGTCCAATGGCTTGCTGAATACGTCTATTCACAGAAAGGGGTGCTATAGGAATACTTTACTTCATAGACAAAGTATGCACCCCTTACATGTCTTCAACAATGTTTTGAAAGGACAATTTATGAGAGTGTCTAGGCTCAACCCTAGTGAAGAGCATTATAGGTCTGAAGTACAAGAACTCAAGAAAAGATTTTTAGATAGGGGGTATGATGAACGTAATATTAATGAGACAATCACTGAAGTGGACCTATTAAGATCTAACAGGGCCAGACCATATTTTTTGGAGCAATTGGAACAACTTGAGGTAACCACAGTATCCACAAATGAGGTTAGAGCTACCATGTCTTTTAGTCAAGCTAGTTTAGAAGTAAAAGGGCTCATGTATAAGCACTGGGACATTCTACTATCTGACAAGGAAGTGAGCAAGGTTGTAGGTCCCAAGCCGCTAGTGGCATTTAAAAATCACCCTAATTTGAAGAGTCTACTATGCAGGCCTAAATATGCTCCCAATAGGATGAATAATACAGGTGTTGATTCGAACACTGTACCTTGTGGTAAATGTAATCAATGCAATTTTATAAATTTAAACACTGAGTTCATACATCCGAACACAACACGTAGGTTTAGTTTTCACACCAATACCAACTGTGAAAGCAGAAATGTTATGTGGCCACCTGCAACTCATGTCCGGCCTTCTACATTGTGAAGACCAATCGTACCCTAAAGGAACGCATTAGGGAACGCAATTACCACATTAGAATAGGCTCGGATGTCAATGCTTTAGCAAGACATCATAAAGCAGCAGGGGCCGACCACACCTTTAAATTTTATGTCATACAGACACTCATACAGGGTTTAAGAGGTGGTGACCTTATAAATAAAACATTGGAATGTGAGACCAGATGGATTATTAGATGGAGAGCAGATGAACCCCCTGGTCTCAATGATAAGGTTCAGATAAAACCTTTTCTGAAGAGTAGGAGGATATATAGATTGAGGTAAACATGTCTTTATTATTAGGTTCTCCAAATGGTGTATTTTGTATTATTTGTATAGAATACTATTTGTGCCTTTTGCTGGTTTATATGAGTTTCCAAGAGTGACTTGAGCAGCTAATTGTTCCTTATGCCATTCATGCTTTTTGCTTGTGTATAAGAGTTTTTGAGAATGGCGAGATCAGTCACTGCTATTCTACATGTTCTTTATACATGGTTTATATGAGTGTATGTATCCTCACAGTATTTTTATTATGTTTTTTAAGATACATGATTTTTTAACACAGATGGTAGGCACATGACTTCTTTTATATACAATCAACATAACTATATGTACTAGAATCTCTACGATATATTTTTATTATATTTCTTATAATGTTTTTATTCTCTGTATTTATGTTGTTGCTTAAGCTTATGGATTTTTTCTTTAGTGTATTTTAAAAAGAAATTCATAATTATGTACCTAGCACTTTAAATAGCATTGTGTTTCAGATGTAGATCTGGTAACCAATCACAACTCATGGAGGGCTTTTTAAATGTTTGCAGAACTGTGTACATTATTGAAAGTCTGAAGAAGCCTCTTGGCGAAAGCGCTCACTTTGTTTTATGTGAATAAAAGTTTTACTGAAGATTAAGAACTGTTTGGTGTGACCTATTTCGTTCATTTCACTGTTGGAGCTTCATTCCGTTCTATTGCCATAGGGAACAGCGTATATGGTGTTTGGACTACATTTTTATACTTTCTTAACGCTTGTTCCCGTCTCCGTTGGTGTGCTACTCTGCATTTGGATTATTTCTAACAAATAACTTAATGATGAGACCCCTGCTCCTTATTTGTATAAATTAGCATATTCTTTGCTGCTTTCTGTTTCATAAAAATGTCATATTCCTTATTGTAGTTTTCTCCTTAGAAGCAGAAAATTAATTCTTAAACATAATTTTATTAATTAATAAGTATTCTATTAAAGTTACTAGTTTATCAAAGTTTTGGGAATCATTTTGCATTAACCATTTCTTCTTATTTTGCAATTAATTGTGCTCTTAAGTCTGTCTCCAGCTAACATTTCTAAAGCTAGATTTTTAAAACATATTTTAATTCTCACATCCGCACACTTACTGGTTTATTTACATTAAAAGTCTATTTATTAAATTTTATTGTTTGTTCGTCGGAGTTCGCTCAAGCCCTATGCAATCAGTCTCATCCTTGATCATGAACATTTTCAGTACCTCTCCTGTCAACTGAGATGGCAGGATTATTAATTATTCTGCTAAATTGAAGTTCTCATACCATTCAAATATCAGAAGATAAGCCTTTGGGTCATCTTCCCTGGCTAGTTTCTTCAGACGTGACACAGTTTTTGAGTTGACAGCCATGTTTGCCTACATTATCAACTGCAGCTGAACTGATTTTCATCTCTTTCATTAGTTGAAAATTTGATTGTATATCTTCAAATGTTGTGCTGTATTTTACAATTAAATAAAAAGCTCATTTTATGGTACATCCTGCTGTGTTTTGATAGCTTGACAGTTTCTGCTGATTTTTGTTTTCTAGTCAATGTATTCTTTCAAATTGATGCCGATATCAGCTGATCTTGTTACAAAAGATTTTAATATCAAATTTGCCATTCTGAATAAATATTGCAACTCCATTACATGTCCCCTAATTTAAAACAGTAAAAGCAGGGTTTAGCCTCTCTGGAAAGCATAGCTCTTAACCCAGAGACACGGAAAATAAGAAGATAACCCCTTAAAAAAGTAGGGACATCCAGCCAAAAAGCTGTAATGCAATTAGCATAAAATTTGAATATCAAGTATCACACAACTTTTTCAGTTACAGGATTATGAGACAGTTGAGAAACACATTTAAAAAAGAAAGTGACAAAAGATGATGGAAAAATAAGCACATTATCAAAGCAACAATGTAAAGTCTGTAGACTCTAATTAACTGTATTGTTAAATTCTACCAGAAACATTTTTTTTTATTATTATTGTTGCTTCTGAAAAAGGGAGATGTAAGATGCATACCCTCTTTCTTTAAATTATTGGTGCCTCTAGTATGATGGTCATGTAGTGTGGCTTTCTATGTACTTCAAAAATCATGTGTGATGAGGCAGGAGTCAGAAAACTATATGAAAGAGTAATCCAAGCCTGAAGACAGGTACATACCTCCACAAATAGCTGCATTATGTGCAGGGATAAATTAGGCCTGAAAATAGGAATGTTTCTCCAAAATAGGGACAGCTGATAGGTCTGCTGAAAAAAAATTGCACAGGTTGCCTTTGGGACCCTGTTTCAACAACATTACAGACTTTTTTCTTTCTGAAAAGAACAACTTCTAGAGATTTCTGAAAGGAATTAAAAGGAACCATAGACATGGGAAAGGAAGAGATCCCTGATATGATGTAATATTTATGCAAAGGAAAAAGCTAAATTAATCAATAAAAAAAAGCAGCTCCAAAGATATTTGAAGAAAAATACAGGCAAAGGAACCCAGATACGAAAAAAACTTCACAATACAAAAAATAAGAACCCAAAGAGGGAATGTAGAAGAGAAGATTAGAAAAATAGAGGTTAAACAAATACAACCTGAAGTTATGGAATACCTGCAAAGAGAAGGATTCATTGTAGAAAGGCTAACACAGGTTATGTCAAAGCATGATGGGACAATTAGTCACCAAACTAAGGTGAAACAGGTGGTGTGGGAAACATCTGAAGAAGAGATATGGACCTGGGAAGGAAAGAAAGAGATTTAATATGGTACAATATTTATGAAAAGGAGAAAAGCAAATGTAATCAATATGAAAAAAGCAGCAGACAAGATATTAGAGGAGAAATACAGGCAAAGGCATCAGGATATGGAAAAGTTTACAATTCAAAAAAAATAAGAAAACAAAAGAGCAAAGTAGAAAAGAGAATTAGCAATGGAGAAGTTAAAGAAATCGAAACTGAAGTTATTGATTACTTGTGAATGAAGGATTTAGTCTAGAAAATCCAACTCTGGTAATGTCACAGCATGATGGAATAGTGAGTTCCCAAATTAAGGAGAAATATGTGGACCAGGAAGCTTCTGATTAGTTTCTACATGAAGATACTCTTAAGCCTTCAGCAGGAAACCAATACAAAGGTTCAATGAAAGAAATAGATTATAGAAAGTTAATATAACCCAAAATGTTAGAAGTCTGATACAACAAATTTACACAGTATTCAAGACTATTAACTGAGATTCACTTGATATAATAGAGGTAAATATGATTTATTACTGTGCAGCAAAATTAATAACAGATAAACTCTTACCACAAGAAATCAAATGCAATCATGGACATAGCAAATAGAGAAAGTAATAAAGCAAGTAAGACTAGAAGTATCATTGTTAGTGTTAGAAGAATATAAAACAGGGAACAGATCAACAAAATATTTAGAAAGAAAGATGTGATAAAAGCAATACAAAGTATTAGAAAAGACTGGGATCTATTGTACACAACTGCAAATTATAAACTAAAGATATCAACACAGGGAGAAAAACTTAGAAGATATGCAGATGAATATGAAAGAAAAGTACATAATAACCAATTCATTGATAACCCAAGAACGTTTTATACAGAATTGGGAAATAAAGCAAAAGAAATAGAAACACCACCAAAAAAAGAAGAGAATGACACAGAAATATTTATGAAAACCCTGTAGAACATAACAAAGACACTGAATGGATACAAGAAGTACAAAAACAGTAAGAAGTTCCAATGTACAATATATGAAATGGGATGCAATAACAGCCAGAGAAATTGAAACAAAATTAAGAAAATCTTTAAATGGAAAATACCAGGCCTAGATGCAGTACCTAACCTCTGCCTAAAAGTATTAACATTGTTACATGCATACATAGCCCTGAGTAACAACTACTTATATGCATACCCCAAACACAAACCAACCTGGCAACTGACAAGAAACATGATACTCATCCTTATGAGTGAACCTGCAAGGATATCCTAAAAACTATACACTGATAACTTGCCTTCCAGTAATGTATAAAGTATATACTGGAATCAATGCAGACAGAGTTTATAGTCATCGAGAAAAAACTCAATCATGGCAATAGAACAAAAGGGTTACAAAAGGAATTTGTCTGGAACAAAGGATCATTTGTTGTTAATAAAGGTCATAATTGAGAACTGTAAAAAGAGAAATCCAAGTATGTCATGGATAGATTACAAAAAGGCATTTGACAGCATCCCACAGTCATGGATAAAGGAGTGCCTACAGATGTGTAAGACATACCCAATATTGATCAATTACATTACAGTGACCATGAAACAGTGCAAACCACTTTGCAGCTAAGCCATGATAAAGGACAAATTATTATCCCAGAGATAAACATTCAAAGCGGGATATTCCAGCATGACTCTGTCACCACTGCTCTTTTGTACTGCTCTTAACCCATTAAGCTGTCTACTAAACAGATTAGGTCATGGTTACAATTTGGCTCCCAGGGACCATCAAAGTGTAAAGACTTCTCATCTTTTTGTGGAGGATTTAAAAGTGTATAGTTCATCAGATGAGGGGATGAAAGCACTGCAAGTGCTCAAAGCTTTCTTAGACAATACCAGAATGCCATTTGGTCTTGATAAATGTGCAAAAGCAGCCTTTAGAGCAGGAACACTGCAGCACCAAGAAAATTTCAGTCTGGGACAGGAATATGACATAAAGGAGCTTGTGCAGGACAGAATGTATAAATATTTGGGAATTGATGAAAGATCAACAATAAAACGAACAAATGCAAACAAAAACAAAACTTTGGAACATTTTAGAAGACTAAAATTAATACTGAAAACAGCCCTGACATCTAGGAACAAAGTACAAACTATAAACCTATTTGCTCTTCCTGTCCTAACTTATATTTTTGGAGAGATTGACTGGCCCCAAAAGGTATTGGATTAGTTAGACAGGAAAAAGAACAATGTTTCAAGTTTATCAAATGATTTATAAAAATCAGTGTATATCAATATAGCTATATATATATATATATATATATATATATATACACACACACACACACACACACACACACACACACACACACATATATATATATATATATATATATATATATATATATATATATATATATATATATATATACTCCCCATTTTGAAGGAGGTATGGGCCACCTCAAAATTGATTAAATGGATAGACTTGCAGTCATAGAACTGTATACATCTCTGTAGACCTCACTAGATCCAAACATAGTGAAAGTTTTAAAGGATGAGCAGAACAAGTCTATAATGGTTTCTCTGATTAGTTTAGCAGAAGCATGTCAGTGTCAGGTGGGAAAGGAAGTAAAACCAGAAGTAGCCAAAAATCAGGCAGCAATTGAATGTGCCAAAAAGCAAAAGAAGGAATATAAGGTGAAGGATCAGATAAAAAGCCAAGACATGTGGAAAAGGCATAAATATAGTTGCAAGTGCAGAAAACTCCTGGAACATGATCTGACACTGGAATGTTTGAGGAGAGGTGAATTTAAACCAAAGGATGAAAGGTTTATATTGATGGCTTAGGATAGTGGACTACATACACGTTGGTCTAAAAAAGTCCATTGAACATGTTGGAAAAACAGATAAATGTAGGTTTTGTAAAACAGAATTGGAAACAGTAACATATCTTGTTGCTGGGTGTGATATATTAATGACAGACGGATGTAGTCAAAATTCTGAAAAGGAGTTACACACGATACTGTCCACACAACAATGAGAAGTACAATGTTAATGCTTCATTGACAAAGAAACTGTTTCCATCATGTATTATACACACTGTCCCAGAATTGAACAGTAGTCTATCTGTGTAAGTAAGCTGTACAAGACAGTTCTCAATGCATGTGCCACAGGAGCAGTCACAGCATGAAATGCACCGAATAACCATTTCACTGCCATGTAATCACAACCTGTGATGATATATCATTGTCCAACATAGAAATGGATAAAATAACTAGATACAGTGTCTTTCATGTAGCAAGAGTACATCCATATAATATTTGCCCTTTCAGGAGCTGACTAGCAAACAAGGTGACTCTACTGACTACTGACATACATGTGGATGAACCAGTGGAAGTGCTAATGCAACTGATATTCTACCTATGCTAATTTATCAGATCAGATGTATGTGTTGTAAACATTCTGACAGAAAAGTGATGGTGGAGGTATCTCCCACATTAAAAGGACACATTATAACTTTGGTGGATGTCATTCATGCATTATAGTATAAGGCCCAACAATGCTACACATGCACTGAATATTGATATTGAACACGAGTATTTGATGACAGAAAATACGTAATACTGTACAGGATGAATGCACCATGGTACAATAGCCACTACAATTATGAGATATGTTGTTATGTTAAGGCATTACATCATGTTATTGTTGCAAGGGAAGTATGTGCCTGTAATTGCAACATACAGAAGTCAACAAATACAGAATGTCATCTCATTCCTTTTTGCCAGCAGTTAATGCTTCCTACATCTGTTATACAAGGAAAATGTAATCACATGTCATAATTAATCTGAATAAAAGCATTGTTAGAAATTATCATAGTTTTTTGTATGAGGAATCAACATCAATACCTGTGCTCAGCAGATGAGTTTGGCAATAATGCTAGCAACATGTACAGTCACAATAAAACTGACACAAAGCAGCCTGAGCAATAGTGGTTGGATATGAACTAACTATTAAAGATGATAAGCTGCAGATTAGTGCCGGAATTGCAAATGCCACACAACATGTTGAGTACAACTGGGACAGTGCACATTTAAATGGATGACATCACCACTGTTTATTTGCTGGATGACCATGCTAAAAAGTTGTCGACGTGCACAATAATACTGTACAGCTACACATTGTATGCATATTTGAAAAGTAGTATATACAGCACAGTATGGGGGTGTAAGACACACTCACAGCTGGTGTCATAAATCCTGCATACGTAGTTACATAATGTGCAAAAAACAGTATCAAAGTCACACAACAAAGGAGAATTCACACCACAAATGTGCAATACTGCATTTATGGTAGCATTATATAATCACTGCATGGCAAAGCAGGTATTTTATTTGTGGATGTTAGGATTTTCTACTGTAACAGTGTGCCACTGTAAATCCATCTTATAAGTAGAAGTATTAATAAAGGTGATTGTGATGTGGCCAACAGTGTACAGCAGTAATTACAGGTACACCACTTAAGCAGTGATGGATTTGAACTACCTTCCTACCCATTTACACCATCTATACAGCATATTACTAGCAGTCAGCACAACAGTGATGATCAGCAGACAACAGGAGAATCCTGTGTACAAGTGATGTAAACAGCATCTATGAAGGGATGACAGCAGTGTATTACCAAGGAGATGCAGCTGGTAAAATGACTTTCACAGCCATTAGAGATTGTAAAAGTTGTCACTGCAATGTGTGTAAACTGATCCTGAATATATTTGCAGTCACACACACACACTTGCAGAAGTTAAACTCTGCTGTATGTGAGCCTCATACATATCTATTTACACAATCGAGAGAATAGTGTAAGCAATGCAAGTACCACAGGATAAGTCTGACATTTAAAGTGCAACATTTCACTTTGGAAGGAATCACCTCATCAGTGTTGCATCAGGGTGTAGACAAAGAATACAATTTTATAATAATTTGCTCTTATTGCTACCCCACATACCACATGTCATTTCAAAAACTGAAATTCCACCTCCCACATAACAAATGTTTGCATCTCTTTGCCTCTAAATGATATTTTTTTTTCAACTTATGACACTCTTATTGGAAGCATTTCTTTATACAATTGTGGACATAGTATGGACAAAAAAGCCATAGTTTATTTGAGTAATGCATTGAAAATTGTACTCAGTAGAGTACAAACAGTATCCCTAGTTACACCAAAGTGTTGCAAAGAAGTTGCAGTAGTGAAAGATGGGATGGTGGACTCCTCTAACAGTTTAAAATGTTTATGCAGAGTGGACATTGATTGATCACATGCTCAACTAGCCATAAACACCCCACTCACATAGGTTCATAGGTTCATAGGTAGATACTAGGCTATCTGCCCTAGGGCATTTATAAGCCTAGCCAGAGTGTATTTGGCTTATGCCTCCCTATTAGATTAGCCTACTGTGCCTCTGTAAGGTAGGTCACAGAATGTACCCTTTTAAGACTAGTTTACTGTGCCTCTGTCTAGCAGGGACACAGAAGAGATCCCAGGGGTGAATTTGTGATTTCCCATCCACACGTCCAGATTTCGCTTGAAGAGGGTCAGCGAGGGGCTATGTCTAACATGAATTGGGATTTTATTCCAGAGTGAGGGGAGCCTCTGGGAAATGAATCTGTCCCTCCAGCATGTCCTATTTATTTTTGTGCTGAGGTTTAGGTCCCTGGAGCATGTAGCTCTAAGGGACTTGGATTTTTTGAGGTGGAGCATGTCCATTAATTCTGGGTTTGACATGGATTTGTATGTCAGGCATAGATCGCCTCTGAGTAGGCGGTAAGCAACTGAGTAGAGCTGGATTTTCTTTAGTCGAACTGCATAGGACATCTGTTTGTAGCCCATGATCCTCTTGGTGAGGTACTTTTGGGGTTTCTCCAGTTGCTGCAGGTGTCGGGTAAGGTATATCCCAAGAGGGGCATTTTATTCAATTATGGGCCTGATGAGTAATGAGTAGAGGGGCACAATGACCTCTCTTGATCTAGATGTGAACCCTTTTGTGATAAGGTGGGCTATATAGAAGGTCTTTCTAACCACTTTGGCAACGTGATTATCAAAGGAGAGATTACTATCTACGTTGGTCCCCAAATCTCTAATTATTTCTTCCGTACTTAATGGATTACCACCTATGTGGTAATTTGTGGGCACCTTGTTTTTCCCAAAGGGGATGACTATGCACTTTTTAGCATTTAGCTTGAGGCCATGGCTCTTGCACCAAGCATCCGTCTCTGTCAGACCCTTTTGGAGGATGCTTGTGTCAGCTGGAGAATCGATTATGGCCCCCAGTTTGCAGTCATCTGAGAACTTTGTCAGCCATAATCCCCCAGTGTTAGCCTGAACCTCAGAGAAGTATATACCGAACAAAAAAGGTCCCAGAACTGAGTCCTGTGGGATGCCACCGGTAACTGGTTTGGATTCGGACATGGCACCTGTGAATCTGACCATGTGGGTTCTACCTCTGAGCTAGTTTGCAACCCATCTTGTGATATAGGGGTTGATATTTAAGCTGGTAAGCTTATTTATGATGCCCGAGTGGGGTATTGTGTCAAAGGCTTTTGCGAGGTCCAGGTATGGCTTTGGTAACTGTTTCAAAGAAATCAACTAGGTTTAAGAGGCAAGATCTGCCCTTAACAAAGCTGAATTGGGTAGGGTCCAGTGTCTGGAGGCTCCCAATGTCTTTGTTTATGAGTTCCATGATAATACGCTCCATAGCTTTACAGACCAGACTAGTCAGGCTTATGGGGCGATAGTTTCCGGGGTCCATTGTGTCACCACCTTTGTGGAGTGGGACCACTGTAGCTGTACGCCATTCTTTGGGTACATATCCAGTAGTAAGGCTAAGTTTGAACAGGGACTTAATGTGAGGGTTCAGTTCTTCTTGGAGCTTGTTTAAGACACAGCCTGGGACACAGTCCAGTCCCATAGATGCTGTGTTTTTTGCTTTGGAGAGGGCAGCTTTCACCTGTGCATCTGTGATGTCAGGGAGGTTACATTCAGTTGGGATAGGCATTTGCTCCTTTGGGAGGGAAGGGGGGGGAGAGGTTTGTACTGAATCTGTCTGCCAGGATGTTGGCTATGTCTGTAGGTTTGGTATATTTTGTACCGTTATGCAACAATTCAGAGCATATCTGGGAGTTTCCGCCCATTTTTCTGACATAACTAAAGAAGGCCTTGTGATTATCTTTAGTGTCTAGGGCAATTTTTCTTTCGAAACTGGCCTTTGATGATTTTATGAGGGATCAAAGTTTCTTGCTAATAGTGATCAGAGATGCCTTCCCTTTTTGGGATTTTGCTCTGTCATGTAGTAGCTTACTCCTTCTGTTCTATAGCTTATTTATGGCCGGGGTCCACCAGACCGATCTCCTGTTTTTGGAGGAGTGAGTCTTGGTTTTATTTGGGATAGCACGATCCATGCATTCCTGCAGGTGCTCATAGAATGCATTTGTAAAGGATTCTGCAGATTGAGCTGTATTATCCTCTGGCCCAGGGGCTTTGAAGGATTCCACCTCAGTCTTGAGAAGTGCAAAGTTGGCTTTTGAGAAATTCTTTACAGTGATTTCCTTGGCTGGGGGTGGGGACGGGATATGGATGTCCAGGGAAATTTGTTTATGGTCTGATCTTACCAATGAGGGGTTTACCTCTGGTGTGGAACATAGAGTCCCCATGTTGGTGACGACCAGGCCCAATATGTTGTTCCCTCTTGTGGGAGTGGTGACCAGTTGTTCCATTGCATTAGAGTTTATAAATTCAAGGAACCATTGGGCGAGGGTGTTTGGGCTTGAGTAGTTTTCCCAGTCAGTGTTTGGGTAGTTGTAGTGACCCAATAACAGTGTTTGGAGAGACCTTCATATTCTCCAGTGTTCTCAGGAATGCCAAGTGGGGTTCCTGAAATAGGGAGGGTGTTCTGTAGCAGGCTACAAACTGAAAGGCAGTTTTGCCCGCTGTTAGTTGCACATGGATGGTTTCCAATGCTTCGTGCAGTGCCACTAACCTGGAGGTGTAGGTATCTTTGATGAATATACATAGTCCCCCTCCTTTTGTGCTTCAGTCCAAGTTTTGGGGACGAAACGCATGGTATGAGTTATAACCTGGTAGTGCTGGGGTGCTCTCAGGAGCCTTGAACCAGGTTTCTGTTACTGCGCAGACATCAATTTTCTCCATACTGAGGAAAGCCTCGAGTGCATGCATCTTGAGGTTTAGACTTCTGGCATTGAGTAGCATTACCTTTAGCTTTTTTATCCTTGGGTTGTCTATGGAGGTGGGTTTCACCTTTGAGCCTTGCCTAAAAAAGGCACTATGGGGGTGGCAAGAGCCTTGGCCAGTATACGAAAGCCTAAGGGTGACAGGTGCAAGCCGTCCCTAGCGAAGCAACATGGCTTGTCGAGCATGTCATCCCAGGCTGACAGACACTGGATCCCCTTTGAATGACACCAATACTTTAGCCAATTGTTGAAACTGATAATTTTGTCTTTATACTGTGGCATCATTCTCGGTGAGGGCAAGATGCTACTCAAGGTCAGGGTCATACCAGCCTGGGCTACATGGTCAGAGAGCTCCTCTATGTCTCTTTTCATGTAGTCCAGGGAGGTACATCTCAGGTCATTCACACCAGCATGGACAATGACGGAGTCATACCTGTACTTGCTTTGGAGTGACCTGAGTGCTTGCATTATGTGGTGGATCCTGGAACCCGACAGGCAGCTTACAGTGACCTTCTCCTTATTTAGTCAGTGTGCCGGACAATAGAGTCCCTTATAACAAGTGTATTTGGTGTGTTGTTTGGCCTTAAGGGCTGTGACTGTGAGGCACACTGATTTTGTGAGATATGTGATTCGTGGGTATTGTTGATGGGTGGCTGTTGCTTGGATATCTGCTTAGGAGGTCTTTGCTGTTTAGGCAGATTTTTATTTAGAGCCTCCGAGTATGTTTTTGTGTGTTTATGTGGTGGGTATGCAGATGCAATAGGTCTGTGTGAGACTGGATTTGTGGTGTGGGTGGTTACCTTTTCATCCTGACTGACTGTGCCAGTCTTCTGTTGAGAGAGCTCTGCCTCCAGTTTGGCTGTGTAACTGCATCTCTCACATGTATTAGAGTTTGATGGAAGGAGGAGATGATTGTCTGTGTACATAAGGCAATTCTAACATTGCCTCAAAATTCCCAGATTCACCAGCTGGACTGGAGAGTAACCTTGAAACTGACCCTTGGACATACCAGATTAGTATAGGGAATTGTTTTTTTACTGATCAGATTAGGAAAGGGAACTGATTTTTCACTTGATCAGGAAGGACCAATCGGGAGCCTAATACTTATGAGAAGTCAAGGAGGGTGTAGTGTTTTAGTTAGTTAGTGTTTCCTTATAAGAGCTGAGCAAGTGCAGGGCTTTAGAAAGAGAATAGAGTGATTACTTGAGAGTGAAAAAGTGAAGAGCAGACTTTGTGGAGCCTGGAATAGTTTAAACATGCACATATGTTCCCTGCAAAGAAACTCTACCTATCTAGTTACACAGTGTAGAAAGCATTGTACCAATTGCAAGCACCACAGGACAAATCTGACTCTTAAGGTAAGAGAGTGCACTTTTGTCAGGATGACCTCATCAGCGTGTTTCAGATATTGATACAAATGACAAGGCTGTAGAGCAAAGGATATACTTTATTAAACAATTCTCTAACACTTCAACACAAAGCCTTCAAGATTAAAGATTTCTTAAAGATTTATTTAGTATTTTATGAATATAATTGATTTATTTCATTGCTTGTGTTGATTGCTTTATGTATATAAAATGCCACAATGTTTTTTCCACTATTTTGCTCCTTGAAGGTTTTATGCTGAAGTGCTACAGAAATGTTTAATAAATTATTTCCTTGAGTCTATAGCCTTGTCATTTGTACATTGTCTCCTTCAATTTTTGGTTGCTTAAGTATTTTTTCCAATATTATGTTTCAATAAAAAGTAATATAAGGGAACTGTGTGAAGGGTTAACTGTAGACCACTCAGAGGAAATTGATACAGCACCAAGCATTACACGCATGCACATTTTCAATGTTGGGCACTGAAACTCCTACTTATCTAATTACGCTCTCTAGAGAGCACTGAATTAGACATAAGTGCCACAGGAGATAGCTGACTCTTAAGAATAGAGGGTGCACAATGGTATCACTAAATGTGGTTAAATATGTATTCAGACTAACCTCTGAAAAATTATCAATGAAGTAGATTCAAAACAAGCATCAGTGGTATCTCTTCTCTAAGCTCACTGCACTTACACCTTGTACCACAGAGAAGGTTACCTGGCACTTGTATTTTCTTCACTGAGTGCTATCCATATTGCTGACAGCCATGTAATGCTGTCAGGCTGGTTTGCACTACAAAAGGCAGCCAAAACTAAATGTTTCACTTTTTTCCTTAAGCCATGAATGTGAATTTCATGCTTCCAATTGTCACATAAATGGAGAAGGCAATACTTATCTGAAGCATTTAAACAATTGTCTTGTTAATAACAACTTGAAGACACATAAAATGAATCACACTGTATATGAGCACAACTATTACTGCATTACATTGATACATGCAGTAGTCTCACATCTCATTGCCACATCAGTCACAGCATCTGGACTTCAGTTATTGCCATGGAAATGGAGAAGGGCACATAGAACACAAGAAATGCTTTCATTGTTCACACAGCTACACAATTAATATTGACATCATTTCAAATGAAATGTCAGTCTATCATTTTTAGTCAATACTGACCTTACTTGAGTTTTCCACATCAATATATTCCTATATTAAATAACTGCCAAGATTTATTAGGTACTCCCATAACAAAATGATCTGGGAACAGGTTTTAATCCCTACATCACCTGCACTTTTTCTCTAAGTTCAATACCATTGCACATTATGTGACAGAGATAGGATTGTGGCAATCTGAATCTCTTCACTTAGTACTGTCCAGATTGCTGAGGAAAGAACATTAATAACAGTTCTCATTCCACTGTTGATGGCAGTCCAAATATAATTTGTCACTTTTCACCTTGGACAGTGAAATGCCATTCACTGCTGTTGACCACTGCTAGTCAACAATGTGCAATGCCAAATGGGATGCAAGAAATAAAGGAAAGGAAATGTTCAAATACTTTAAACATACATTTCACATGTCTAAGTAACTCTGATATCTTGCTACAGGGACCTGTATGGATTTGAACACTCCAAAAATGGCAGTGAGAACAAGCATTTAATAATATTTTCCATAGTTGCCACAGGCAAAGACATACATTAGTAAGGAGAAAAAGTGTTTAGATGTAATGCTAATGTGGCATTGTATCAAGTCACATTAAAAGAGCAACAGAAATAAGTTCTAAAAGTTTTCCTTTCTCATTTGACAGCAAGTATCTGGATGATTGGGATGTTGCAGGTAGGATACCTATATACGTGCACAATATTAAACAAAGACTGCAAACACTGCAGGTGAAATACTTTCTTTTTGCATGGTTGTTTTATTCCCTTATCTCTACTTTCTTAATAGAAATTCCATCTCTGTTCTATTGCATATGTTATCTTTATTAATGCTTAATGTACTCCCTTGAATATGAACATTTCCTACTGAAGGACAGTAACTGTGGTCATTAATGACAGCATTTGAATAGATTCATAGATTCATAGATTCATAGATTGGTACTAGGCTAATTGCCCTTGTGAGCCATTTTAAGCCTAGACAATTATCCCTTGTGAGACTCAAACCCTGTACCTTGTGTTTCAAAGGCAAACACCTTAACCATTAGGCCACCCTCCTAACCCAATGTCAGGAATGTTCTTCTAAATCAGTCAATATGCTTTCAGACTTTTTGGTTGGTCTGTTCTCCCTGACCTACCCTCAGTAGGTGTACATTAAAGAGGGGAGACTGCAAAAGCTGGTTGTTCCTGCAGTCAGAGTAATCATAGACACCTGCAAGACATTAGTAGGGAACACTTCTCAATGCTCATCCTTGCACTTTTAGGCATGTGGATGTAACTGTGTAGGTTCTTACATCATGTTTACATTGCCTTCACTTAATGCAGATTGTGGTATTCAGGAATGCTAATGATTTGACAGCTCATGTGCATACTGACAGTGTTCACAGGGCTGACTCTGCACTGTATAAAGCTAATATTGAAGTAGCTAAATGGGTAGTTACAGACTTATGTGTAGTAGATCCTGGATTTGAGTCCATAGCTGGCAGAACAGGTCTGTAATTTAATATACTAAACACATGATCCCACACAGTTGGGCTTCATCAAGTGGTCATGTCAGTTAAATTAGGTTAACTTCTTTGAGACAGTCACCAAAACCCTGGATGAGGGGAAGACGATGCACACCACCTACCTTGACCTGGCCAAAGCCTTCAACACTATTCCCCACTCAGGTATAATTGATAAACTCTCTCAACTAGGCATCAATCCATATATTACCAGATGGGTAATTTATTACCCATCTAGTAATATATGGTTTGATGCCTAGTTGAGAGAGTTTATCTATTACTAGATGGGTAATATATTACCCATCTGGTAATATATGAATTGATGCCTAGTTGAGTTTATCTATATATTACCAGATGGATAATATATCATAATACATTACCCATCTGGTAATAGATAAACTCTCTCAACTAGGCATCAATCCATATATTACCATATAGGTAATATATGATCATATATTACCCATCTGGTAATATATGGATTGATGCCTAGTTGAGAGAGTTTATCTATATATTGCCAGATGGGTAGCTAACTGGCTCACTGATAGAAACCATCTAGTCAAAATAAGGGAAGCCACCTCAAGCAGTAGACCCATAATGAGTGGCATACCCCAGGGTTCAGTCTTGGGACCTCTGCTATTTGGGGTGTACTTTTCTGAGGTGTAGACCAAAACCAGTGAGCTATGGCTGATCAATTTTGTGGATGACTGCAAGCTGGGCACTGTCATCAATTTCCCTAGTGATATGGATATCCTCCAAAAGGGTCTTGCCTAAAACAAATGACCTGTGCTAGAAACATGGCCTCAAGCTGAATATCAAAAAATGTATCATCATCCTCTTTGGGGAGAGTGATGTTCCCACAAATGATCACATTAATAACAATGTCCTAAGCACACAGTCAGTCATGAGGGATTTGGGCACCCAGGTTAATAGCAATCTGACTTTTGACCACCATGTTGCTTCCATTGTATGGAAAGCATTCTACATGGCCCACCTCATAAGTAAGGATATACCATCCAGGGACAAGGAGGTTATAACATCCCTGTATTTTTTGCCTTATAAGGCCCATTATTGATTATAATGCCCCATTCAGTAGGTACCTCGCAAGGCACATGCAGCAGCTGGAGAAAACACAGAGGTTCCTTACCAGGAGAATCCAGGGCCTAAAAAATATACCATACACAGACAGGCTGAAAGCACCATCTCTCTACTCAGTTTCATACAGACTCCTCAGACATGACCTCTGTCTGGCATACAAGGCGATCTCAGACCTTGTCTTGATGGGACTGCTGCATATCCACAAGTCAAGCTCCACTCGAGTAACCCACACATGCAGCCTCAACCTGGTCTATGACATCAATACGACTTGTTGGTGGGGCAGATTTATGTCCCAGAGACACCCCCATCTGTGAAATAGACACCGTTTTCATGTCAAGCAGAGTACTGCTTTACCCCGTTTTAACCGTAACCTGGATAACTGGGTGGGAAACAGAAAATACATCCCTGGGATTCCACCCTTGTCCCTTCTTGAGAGGGGCATTGGGTGCTAACTTGTCTATACATGGGCTAAACTCTTGGCTAGGCTTATAAGGGCCTCAGGGCCAATAGTCTCATGACTTCCTATGATCCTATGATCCTACGAATCATGAAGATAATGCTCTTGAATCATACTGGGGAGACTATTTTGTTCCAGAGATCTTGATAATGCTTAAAAACATATTTTTGGGAATTATCTATTTTCTGTACTGCTGTATTACATGTTGCTATTTCTTACATGATGATTTTAGGTTAACATTAAAAGGTGAGTTACATGTTCTGGTGAAAATATTTTTTATTTTAATTGTTACTTCTCTATCCCTTTCTTTTGGCATTACAAAAAAGTATGCTATATAATTCCACTTGACCTATTCTTTAGTTTGTACTTAATTTGACATTTATGTAGTTATTGCAGATGAATGTATTTAAACATTCGAGGAAAGTCTGTCATTTTTTCTGTGTTAGCCAAAAACTAAAAATGTGTTCTGTTTGTGGATTTCTACCTGACTACTTTCTACAGCAGTGAAAATGATGGTTATAATAGTTTTCTCTTACAATTGCAATGCTATACTTTTAATTGTTATTGTTAATTCTGTCATGTATTACACTGTTTGACATGTGTTATCTGCATTACAGAACTGTTACAGATTGTTGCTGATTTAAATTTTCTGGGGGGAGGGGTATCCTAATTTGTGTGTAGTCATAGGGAGCATTAAAGTTGAAATCACTGTGCATATTGGATGTCTGCACACATAACTGAGCTCACAGCCATCCTGTCTATGTATTATGTATGCAATTATATGTGTCTGTTTTTTTGTTTCATATTATACAGGGATATGACACTGGAGAAGTAATCTGTACCCCAAAAGCCACTATACACTGATGCAGAAAATGAGGCAAATTATCGAGGTCTTATGTTGCCATGGAACTGTTCTATTAGGGGAGGTATAGGTGACCAATCTGCATATGAAAGGATGGATGAGTGACATGATAAACACACACAAACAGTAGTGTGGCTGCAATTTACCAGGAACAGGTAGCTAAGTAGGGTGGTCCTGCTACCAAACCACCACTAACTGAAATAGAGGAGTTCCTGTCTACTGTCAAAGATCCAGATAGCCTGGCAGAGGGCCACCACAGAATCCTCGATTTTGGTGCAGATGTGGATGACAGACCCAGAGTGTCAAAAACAGACCTTCCAGGTATGCAAAATCTAAGTGTCATTGTTATATCCTTATATACGCATATAGGTACATATATATATATATATATATATATATATATATATATATATATATATATATATATATATATATATATATATATATATATATATATATGGGTCTACCTGATAACACCGACATTCCAAAACACCAAGAACAAAATAACCGACACCACAAAACTGAAAGTTCAAAAACATGAAACTTCACATGCTGGACAAACCACAATCCCAACAATCAACAAAACAAATACCTTTTCCATAAAACACACACACAACAAAAGCACACCAACAACCTTACAAACATACACTAAACCTTACATACACAACTATCTATGCACTAACCTTAACCCAAACCCTAAACCTAAGGTCCTTCACTATCGCACACTTACCTTACCCGCACCCTAACCCTAACTCACTTAATCTGCCCCTAACCCTTAAGTCTGTCACTATCGCACACTTACCTTACCCGCACCCTAACCCTAACACACTTAATCCACCACTAACCCTTAATTCTGTCACTATCACACACTTACCTTACCCACACCCTGACCCTAACATACGTCCCTATCACACACTTACCTTAACATGTTGGTGTTCTCAGCGTCGGGATTTTCAACTGTCGGTCTTCTCCGTTGTCAATCTTCTGGTGTCGGTAATCCTGTTGTCGTTCTTCTCAGCTTTCAGCGTTATCAGGTAGACCCATATATATATATATATATATATATATATATATATATATATATATATATATAGAGAGAGAGAGAGAGAGAGAGACAATGATAACTGAGTCAGACTACAGTCATAGAGAAATAGTGGAGGTTGTTTTTTGGGGTTAGGGGGAATCTAGCATTCCACTACATTTCTGTATGAGAAAATTTTTAATCTGCACTTGGGAAGGAGGGAGTTCTCTTTTTCTTGTTTCATTTGCATTGTGATACTTTTCAGACTTCTTTCCTTTCCATTCTTCACATACAAGCACTTGTGAATTGCAGTCTACCAGCCCACCTGCACATGTTAAGAACACATTTGATTATTTTTATTATTACATATAAGGTAGATTTGTGTCTGTTTGACAGAAAAGTTGGTGTTGCTTTAGACTATGTGAGAGTTAAAGATACCTTTTGTAGAAGGAAAATATGTGATCACTTTTATTGTCTCTTTTTCTTTTTGTTGTGTTTATTGCTTGTTATCATGGGTGGTCCTAAGAGTGAAGCTATGGGACTCCTACCACTTGATGTCAGAGTATCAGTAGCCTCTGATAATGACAGTGGCAATGAACAAGCATAGTCTGGGGGTGCAAAGGGTTAGTCTGACACTGAGGTTGTGGCTCCCGCAGCCCTTGTCCATATTTCAGACACAGAAACTTCTGATATTAGACAGAATGAGGATGACAAAGCTTATCATGGTAATGTCGTTACTCTGATTGCAGAGCTGGTTGCTTCTCCTGGTAGCCGTCATGAAGGTGTGGTGCCACACAGGAGGGTTGTGAAGTGTGCTTGGAATAGGCCAGCTGTCTGATCTCATCCTGATGTTGGTGTGTCATTAAGTGCCACCAGACATTTGTGTAGGGCAGTAGTGGAGGCACAGCCATGTTCCACTAAAGCCTCGGAGCAGATAGTACGAATACTAAGCATCATGCATTTTGATTTGAGTGACTCCCTGAACTGTGTGGGTAATTTCTTGGTCAGGATGAATGACACACTAAATCAGTGGATCAGGCAGTGTATTTTATGGATCATCTATTGAGGGAGGGTGGGCATTCACATGGCTGGAGAGCTGCTGCATCTTCTGATGTTAGTAGACATGGTCGTACAATATCACCCTCACATAGTGCTCTGTCAGTGATTGAAGTGCCCACACCCAGATGTGGTAGCTCATTAGGTCATGGTCCTGAACATAGCCATGAGGACAGCTCATCCAGCAGACATTGTTCATATTCAGGTAGCACCCCACCTTTTAGCTACATGGAAGTAGCAGTGTAACTGCAGTCAGAGATGGTTTTCCTGGTCAGAGGTGATGACAGGATACTCAACTGACTACTCTACCATGTGTGGCTCACACTGTCCAAAATGCCAGAACATAATGTCATCACTGTGCTTGATTCTGTTCATGCAGACACAAATGCATAGAAAAAATTTCACTTGCCCAAACCACTTCACAGACATTTTCAGGCTATCGAAACAGTACTGTTGAGTGTTATACATCTGTTGTTACTAGCCATAAACAATGTATACGTTGAGCGACACATGTCGTTCTTACTTGCACATTCACTTCTTGGGTGTCGGCCTTGCCCTCCTAACCCTCTACCTACCCTGTGTAAATGATGATGACTGTGCCCTACTCTTTACAGAGGTCTGTGTGACTTATGCTCCATAGATGTCTGATGCACACAGTTGATAGTTAATGTTTGCTTATTCATAAGTTTGCATTTTTAATATGCATTGCACAAGAAAAGTTGTTGATTTTTTGCTGATACTCATTTGTGAATAATTGTTTCTATAATTGTTGAACCTCATTGTAATTCAGTTACTACTGTCATTAGAACATTGGAAGCATTCACTAATTCAGCCTTGCTTCTTGGTATATTTGTGCCAATGAGGGCATAATTGACATGTTCCATGTTTTATAGATGATGGTCAGTTAAAATGCCTGATGCACAGTATTGTTTGTAATATGTATATGATTATAGCCAAAATCTGAAAGAGGCGATATTACAGAAATAACTGTGCACCTCTGACAAATGCTCTGCTTAGGGGCATAAACATATTTCCAAATGGAGTAATCAGTTACATAACTTACTTTTTTCTTTACATGTTCCACACTTATCTTTTCATTAGTACAGGTACAAATTGTGTCCTTGGGGGTTGTCTGATGCTATCAGTTCACAGCCATTACATAGTTAAATGAAAGTTGTGCTGTTTGAAAGGAATCAATTTTCCTATTTGTGGATGGTTGGGATCTTAGGCTTTGAGCATGGTAGTGAGTGTGTGTGCTATCCTTTATCACCTAGCCAAAGCCAGGGCATACTGTTCACACCTCCATCTGCCAGCATCATCTGCAGCTGGTGGTTCTCCCTTAGACTCCTCATCTATACCTGCTGCTACTGCTGCTGGCCCTGCCTGTGGTCCCTGAAACTGAGGTCCAGCCCCTTACTGTTCTTGTTGAAGTTGTTTGCTAAGTATTACATTCTGTATGGCACCGGCTGGAGGTATTTTAGCAGAGGTGCTTGGGTCATAATGTAGTGCACCTCCTGATGTGTCTAGACAACAGAACCCTGATTTCAACAATCTAAGCACATGTTCTATAATATTCCTAGTTTGAGCATGGGCTTTGTTGTACCCTTGCTCAGGGGTTTATGTGTGTTTCTCATGGTTATCATGAGCTGCCTGCATCCCCCACTAGATGACCTTGAGGAATGTCACCTATAGCAAACTTGGAGCACAGCTTACAAGTGTACCATATGAGCGAGACATAGAAATGTATTGGGTTACCTGCACGGACATCTCTTGGGCGTTACACACAACCTGACAGTTTATAGAGTGGAAACCTTTTCTGTTGATTTACCTCCTTCCTTGTTGCCCAGGTAGGGCTTTCATTTCTTTGTGTGTCCAGTCTATGACCCCAACACATCAGGGACATTTGCTATTGCATCAAATCCCTGTGTGGTGGGTGGGAAACAGATATGCTCTCTTCCATGTTGTAGCATTGTATTTAAAAAAATGATGTAATATTCTAGAGACTAATGTCTGTGACACCTCTAATATATCCCCTGTGGGTCACTGGAAGGTAACAGTAACTAGTATAAATAATGCTAAACACACCTTTGTTTGCCACAATTTTCCTTGGGTCTACATTAGGGGTGGCAGAGGTTGCATATTTCCTTCAATGTTTCCCTGTCCAGCCTGCATCTCTCAAAAATTTCTATGTCATGCAGTCCATGATAAGTCAAACAAGGTCTAAATAACCTTCTTCTTCTTACCTGAGGTCTGGCAGCAGCAGCAGTACCCTGATTTAAAGACCATTTTTCTAAGTGCAATCATGCTGTATTCCAAAGAATGTTGGTGTACGAGGCAAATGCCTGCATAGGAAGACATGATTGATTCATAGCTTCTTGAATAGTTCTGCCATGTTGGATTTGCTCAACAGCATGTACTTCAGATCTTTATACTTCCATTAGCATATTCTGCCATTTTCCATTGTGTAGAGCTACTTAATGAATAATAAACAATGAACTGCAGTGTAGCTGTTAATGAATCTGGCTCCCTGTTTTTTTATGGATGTCTACAACTTTGTCTCATAATTTTATTTTGCCCCTAGCTAAATTGGACATTGTTTTGAAAAAAAAATAAGCCAATAATATGA
The DNA here is from genome assembly GCF_019279795.1 of Protopterus annectens. Classification (NCBI taxonomy): domain Eukaryota; kingdom Metazoa; phylum Chordata; order Ceratodontiformes; family Protopteridae; genus Protopterus; species Protopterus annectens. Next base: position 1,175,595,354 of record NC_056732.1, read on the forward strand.
ATATTTCAAAAATGCCTCTTGAATGGGGCCTTTTCCTGAATTATTTTTCCTTAGTCCCAAATGAGGAGGCAAAATTGAAGAGCTACACTTATTGAAAAATGGTAGTTTCTGTAGTAATCTCTTATTTTGACTGAAACTGTCCAGAACATTCTCTTGATTGTCTCTACATTGCTAGAAGGGAAATGTGCCATCTTATCCATGTTTACTTTTCAGTTATATCAAACCAGTGTTATGTGCCTGGGTATTCGGTTTTCTCCCATACCAGATCTCTTTGGAGACCTTATCTTATAGGTTTATAGGTGTTTACTAGGCTACCACAAGGGCCTTTTTAAGCCTAGCCATTCATCCCAAATCTCTGACAAGTTCTGATACACTTGATAAGTGTAATCATAGGTCTGAGAGATTAACCACTTACAGGTTGTCTATGGACATTAGAGACATAGATGCCAAACCAGAGATAAATTTCCAGTTTCCCATCCAGTTGTCCAAGTTGCACTTGAATTGGATTAGGGAGGAACTCTGTTTCACATGGATGGGGAGCTTGTTCCATAGACTGGGGACTCTCTGGGATACATACCTGTCTCTCCAGCAGGTCCTATGTATATAAAAAGTTCACCAAACCAGCAAACGACAACAGAACAACAGCACAAGTGAGCTGGTATCACCAAACGGATGCACAATAAATGAAAACCGAATGAAAAGTAAAGTAACAAACTTCTTTAATAGACCATGGAGTTGTGAAGTAACATTAAGCGCTTTCATCCACTAATGTGGACTTCATCAGAATGCCATATGGACTAAAAAACAATAAATTTAAAAGCTTTTTGGCGCCAAACTCCACCTTCTTTGCAATAGTACTTTAAAGAAACATTGCATGTCAATACAATTACTTGCAATGTATTCACTAGTTTATAACAAGTTTAAAAACAATATAAAGTCTATCAACTAGTAGTATGAATAAATAGCTATCGCTCATAAATAATATTACTAAAAAATATATATCTATACAAATATGACTAAAATAATATGTGTTTGGAATTATTACAAAGCAATAAAAAATATATATCACAATAACTATTTGCTTGTCAACAATATAGCTAAAAAAATGACAATGTTACTAAAAATATGTATATGTGTAAAGTTAAATGAGGCATGGAATATACTTTAAATAATAAATGAGATATTTAGTAATGGTACAATATTCATCCTCAGGTTATATTCTAATAATAGAAATAACGCAAATGGAAAGGAAACAGTGTACATAACACTAGTTCCTAATTTCATCTATCATAGTAAATGTTATAGGATGTAAGTAAATTCCTATAGTGAACCATTTTAAATGTAATACTAACGTAGTTCTAATATAGGTTAGATGGTAATAAAATATTTTAATCCTGGTTTCCTTCCAGCATCCGTAACAATTTGCCATATTATCTCCTTTCTTTTCAATAGGGCTTTAAAATTCCCTCCTTTGGAATCTGTTTTCAAGTGGTCTATAATACCAAATTTGAAAACATGTTTTTCTCCATTGTCAAATGTATGTCTACTTAAAGCATTGTTCATGTCTTTGGTCTTTATACAATATAAATGATCGTAGATCCACCTTTTAAATTGGCTTTCTGTTTTCCCAATATAAAAACCAGAACATGACATGCATTTGGCCAAATATACAATGTTTTTGGTACAATTACTCTGTTTAAATTTTATGATTGTCCTGTTAACATTATCCAAAATGACACTATCTGCTTCTAAAATTGTATAGCACTGGTTACACGAACCACATTTCTTCGTGTGACTATTAGTGCTAACGTGCAAACCAGTGGAGTGTCCTTGTTCTAGTTTCTTTTTTAAATTAGGTCCAGTTTTATATGCAAAAATTGGAGACATACCTACAACATTACTAATTTCTTCATCGACAACCAACATATTCCAGTTATTTCTTACTATTTTTTTAATATATTCTACATATGGTGAATATTCTAATATACATGCCCTTCCAAATTTGGATATATCAGTTGTTTCTGTGGTATGTCCCTTTTTGTTAAGTTCTCTACCTAATAAAGGGGGAAATTTATTGCCCCATTCATTTACTACATATCTAGAAATGTTATCCAACATTGCCCCTTGGTATCCCCTTGATCTAAATGGGTCTATATTATGAGAGCGAAAAGACGTTTGCGCGAATACGTAAACGTCGAACCATATAGCGTGAAGTGGACTTAGAGCAAAAGTCAAAAACCGCGAAAATGGAAATATTGAATTTCCATGGTTGGCCCATCTGGATTAGCTGCATAAGGTAAGTGCTGGATAGTTACGGAGTTTAGGATAGGGTGCGGGTTAAGGTAAGTGCTTAGATAAGTAATGTATGTTAGATTTAGTGTAGTGCTGGAGGTAGGGTTTTGTTAAATGTATGTATGTGGATTATTTGTTTTGTTTGGGTGTATGTCTGTAGGGGACATGTGCTGTAGTTACGGACCTTAGGGTTAGGGAGGGGTTAAGGAAAGTGCATAGTTAGTTGTGTATGTGGAGTTTAGTGTCAGGTTAGAAGTAGGGTTTTGTGCTTTACTTTATGTTAGAAGTAGGGTTTGGTTAGTGTATGTATGTGCTTTATTTATTTTATTTGGGTAGGTAGTATATAGGTAGTGGTGGGGTTGGCCGACTATGACAGTTCAATTTTTTTCTTTTCGCTGTTTAGTGCATTCGGGATTTTCATATTTCGCGGTATAGGGGTCAATATTTTGGTATTCGCTCATAGGGTTTTTTGCTTCATAATATAGACCCAATCTAAACATAGCACTAATAAATTCAATTTCTCTCACAACATCAGTGTATTTGGAAGTCATCCAGGCTGCCTGAATGCATTGACCTTTATAAATGCTTTTCATCATATTTCTAGGGTGTCAGCTTGTAAACTCCAGATAACTGTTCAAAAATGTTTTTTCTGGTGTATATTTGATTTGAAACCAGTTTTGGTCTTGGAAATGTATATATCTAAATATGCAATACCATCATCATTGCATATATGTGTGAACTTCAAAAATGAACTAGAAGTACTCAAACAATTAATAAAGGAGGAGACACTGTCCTTGTCACCTCCCCATAGGACAAACATATCATCCAAAAATCGCGAATAATAAATCACTTGTTTGTAGTATTAGCTGGTGAATAGCTGGGTAGTTTCCCATTCTAACATAACCAGGTTAGCGTAGATGGGAATGCATGCCACTCCCATAGCTACGCCCCTAATTTGTTTAAAGTTCTCTACCTCAAATTGTATATAATTATGATCCAAGACCAGTGACATTAATTCCATTATAACCATGATTTTATCCTATTCTAAATCTGAATATTTAGATAAACTATTACAAAAGTACTCCAATCATATTTCTTTTGGTATACTGGAGAATAAGTCCATGACATCAATAGTTATGAATGAACTATTTTCACACCATTTGTCAGTCATCAATTTAGCTAAAAATGACCAAGAATTCTTGACTAAATGTGTGATTTTTTCATAGATGGGTTTTAGCCATCTATTTATTACCACTCCCAGGGGATATGTCTTCGATCTCCTTCCCGAGACAATGGGACGAAAAGGTGGATGTTCTATACTTTTATGAATCTTAGGTATTCCTACTATACTTGCTAAAATTGGATGCTCTACTTTTAAAAATTTGTATGTGTCAATGGTAATACGATTGTCCAATAAAAGTTCTTCTAAGCATAAATCGATGCGCTTGTAACCAATATTAATCTCGTTGATAGATACTGTTTCATAATTACCTGTTTCATATAGTATTTTATACATTTCATTAACATAGTCATAAGTATTATACAATACCACCCCTCCACCCTTGTCTGGTTTCATCACCCTTATGTCAGTGTTTGTTATTAATTCTTCTAAAATTTTCCTTTCATCTGTGTACATATTGTCTTGACTTTTCATTTTCAATAATTGTCTATTAATGTTGTACACTTCATTAATCACAGCTTTTTCAAAATACCTACACTAGGGTAAGTGGGGGGTACGTAATTACTTGTTTTCTTTATCTCTACTTTCTTATAATAATAAGATGAATTCTTAAAGCACATAGCTAAATTCAATTTGCGAGTGAATAATTTGATTTCTATTATAGTATCAACCAAATTGAATATAGGCCTGTGTATGAATGTCATACCATTAGCTAATAATGAAAAATGTTCAAATTTCAAATCCACGTTGGTGTAATAGTAAATGTTGAAGTTGTTACTTTATGTGATTTTATAAATTTTGTCAGATCGTCTGTCATACCCCTCCCTAATTCATTACATTCTAATTTTGATTCCAGTTCCCTCTCTGTTTCCTCCATTTCGAATTCTTTTTCTGTATGGTGTTTGTCCCATTGTTTCTCTCCCTGTGAAAATTCCTCCCTTTCTGAACGTTTTGTTCTTCATATCTATCACTATATCCATTGTTATTTTGGAATTCATATCTATCACTGTTTCCGTTGTATTTTTGAAATTTAATATGATCTTGTGATATACTTTCCTTCCATATATACACCTTGTTGTTATTATACTGTCCTAAATCCCTCTGAATTTTTTATTCTTTTTGGTGTATATATTTTGTGCTTTCTTGTCAGCATATGTAAACTGCTTATCATACAATTCCTTTCTTTGAGGAAATAATAGATCATGAACAATTAAATTATTCAATTTCTCAACTTCAGCTAATAACTTTTCATCATTTTTCATAATCAATGTTCTCATGAATTCCATGCCAAAACCATCAAATAACTTATTAAAATCCTGTATATTCTTATCATCCATTAATACTCCCATAGGGACCTAGAAAAATCTTAGTCCCATGGGTACAATTTTTAATTCAATACATTTGTTAAGATATGCATTGTCAATTTTTAAGCCTTTAATGGCTATCAAATTTTTACCCAAAGTAAATATAGAATCTTTCAAAGTTCCTTTTGTAGTGGTAATATTGTCTTTTGGCCGAATGTCAGGTAAAAAGCCAGTACCATAATCAAAGTCCTTGGCCAAAAACAAAGGTCCTATTTATATCACAGACAAGGTTTAAGACTTTAGAATGGGTCATTCTGGTGCTGTTTGTTCGGCAGATATGCAAGAGGTCCATCAATGTAGGGTCTGACAATGCCCTGTATGTAAGGCATAGATCTCCCCTCAAAAGCCTGTAGGAGACAGAATACAGGGATAGGGCCTTGAGACGGTCAGCATAAGACATTTTACTTACACCATGTATTATTTTAGTGAGGAACCTCTCTGGACATTCCATTTGTTGGATATTCCTGGTTAGGTACATACCAAAGGGGCACTGTACTGAAGAATACATCTGATGAATGCTGAATACAGTGGAACAATGAAGTCCTTGGACTCAGATGCTATACCTTTGTTTTTAGGTTGCGCAATGCAGAATGATTACATGTAAGTGCTTCAGCATATGTGGGTTGATATGTCTGCTTTGAATTTTGTGTGATGGTGCAGCATGTGTACTACTGACAAACATATTGACATTAGGAGTACTTTTTTGTGAGAGCTTTGCCTCCAGTAACATTGTGTAAATACATCTCTCACATACCATATCAGTTTGTTTGAGAATTAACTGGTTTTCGTAAACATGAGGCAACTTCTACATTGCCTCAGGATGCCCATATCCACCAAACTGGTAACGGAGACAGTGGAAAAGTTCAAATCAATGGCAACAGACACTTTTTTATTGATTAGACAGTTGGAGTGAGAATATCCGTCACTGACAGGAGTATCTGGTTTGCTATGGGGACAGTGCTTTTCGCTTCAAACTAGTTGCCCTGTGTGCAATTAGGCACTGGAGAAATTTTGATTGTGCTTTTAAAGGAAAAATGTCACTCAAGGTGTCTGAGTCTGTACAGAGCACTGCCAAATACTTGGAGGGAAAACTAATACGTAGATCCTGAGAATTTAAGGATCAAGTATTTAGGCAGATGTTCTGAAGTTATACACAGATCAAGCAATATTTACTGAAAACAAAGAATTATCACGTCAAGAATGATGAAAAGAGGGGAGCCACATAAATGGCTACTGTCTGGCTACTACTAATGCTGGTTTCACCACAGATTCACTCTGGTGGGATACAATGCTCCTTTGCTTTTTCTCTCACCAGAAGCAAAATGTTAGCACCAATCCCAAGATGAGAAGCAGGCCACAGCCTGTTTGGTAATTTACAGTTTTGTCCCAGATGATGCAAGGGTCTGTAAGCTTGTAGCATCTTCCTGGTAGATGCCTTGAATAGCAACCAGTCCCAGGTGATACAAAGGTTGTAGGCTTGTAGCCTTTTCCTGGTAGATGCCTTGAATAGCAAACAGACCAATCAGTAGTGTTAAGCACAGACACTCACTCTCCAACCAGAAACAGTCAGGAATCAATGTCTTCTGCTCCTTTTCTCACCAGTACCAGAATATAAGCAGATTCCAAGCTACCACATATACAACAGTTATTAGGCATTCTGGTGATCAGCAGTCTCCAGGAAATAATGTCCCTGTACTCCATCTCTCACCAGGAGAAAACAGAACACTAATCCCAATATGACTACTGAGAGGCAGAATATGGGCTCTCCAATAGCTGGTGGATTTGCAATAGATGTTTAAAGTTAAATGAAAAAAAATGTTTTAATATCCTAAACACTGCAGTGTGCTCTAAGCAGTTAGATATGAAAGGGGGTAACTTAAGTTTTAGCTGTCTAAGTGCAAAGCCACTATTTTTAAAAGAGCAAGATAGATCTGGGCAAACCATTCATTAAATAATAGTTACATAGCTTGAAGAATAGGTTAAGTACTACCTACACTGCAGATTTAGGATTATCTAATTAAAATGAACTTAAGGCTGTGCTTCTACATCTGACCAACAGTTTACCTGTGAGGCAATCATAGTCCACCATAGTCACATGATAAGTCATCCATCAGATCCTGTCATTCTTATGGGAAACAGGGTGCCCCCCAACAATGTTCACTTACATTATGTTACCAAGCACAAGGGTAGCCTATGCAGACCAATCCTTTCTATGACTCATAAGGCCTTAATCTTAAGGGTTATACATGCACAAGTTTTGAATGTTAGAAACTCCACACTGGATGTCATATCAGACTGTAACCTCACTTCCTGACCATATCTATTTTTTGATTAAAACTCAGTCCTTGACTCTTCACCTTCTTTTACTCAAAGGTCTAGTCTTAGTATTCATTAGAAATCTTTTCTCTGAGTTCTCTGCAGTATTAAGAATATAATGCAAACTGTATTTCAGACAACAAACAGAATGCCATATCAAGGCTGTTTGATCTTTCCAACTATTCCCCATTGATAGGCTTCCCGGACTGCCAAAGGCTGCAGCATATTCCTGGCCCCAGTCATGAAGACCTGATAACATTCCGGATAGACCCCTTCCACTCATGTCATACTATGCTCTCATTCATACTTATTATAGCCTTAGCAGTGAAAAAAACCTATTGCTTATAGCTGGAAATCTATTTGCCAGAACACATGCCATGATTTTTGAAAATTGCTTACCTGATGTAGAAGGCAGAGCTGAGTGTGTCAAGCAGTGAGATCCCGAAATGCCTGCTTGTTTTAATTGGCCCCTACATCTTAACTTTCCTGTCCAAATACTATCTGATTCATTTTCTGCTATGCAGCATTCTTTGAGCAAAGCTGACCATTTCTTAGTTTACTGCATTATTTTCTTTTTCTTCCCTCAATGCCTGCATATTAGGAGTGTCATCCTTGGAAACCATCTCTTCTGTCAGGTGGTTGTATCACTTAATTGAACTTCACTTTTATTTCTTTCAGATTGCCCATTTTTCTCCCCTACTTGTAAATTTGGAAAATCTTATTTCTTAGGTTTTCTACATTGCTTGTATACCTAAGTAACAGTTTGGACTACAATTAGAGATAATCTCAGTATGAATGTGGACTATGATTGCCTCACAATAATAGAATATTTAGATTATGTTTGCAAAATGTTTACCAGTTACAATTATTGTTTTATAGGAAATGGCAGCACATTCTAAAAATGCTTACCAGTTACAATTATAGTTGTATACGAAATGTCAAACTGTGATGCGTTTCATGATCACTTGTTTCTTTAATGTTGTCATAGCTGAAAAATCACTACTTATTGCAATCAAGACATTTTTTTCAAATCCTTTTAAGTTTCATGGATTGGTTATAATGGAGCTAGTTACGCATTTTAAATAAAATGAATGATCTTGCAGCATTTAAAATGAATATCTAGCCACATTCCATGAAGCCTAAGAAAAATATATAAAAATGAAAGAAAAATGAAACACCCAATTACATCTAGTAATGTTTCACCAAGCAATGTTTTCTGAATCCGCCGTCTAAAGTACTGAAATTGCTTGGGAGATTTATTTGTAAATAAATATGTGTACATTCTAGTTCTTTGCATACAACTACTTTATAGGATAGTAATAGGTGGTACCAAATGAAGATTTTAAAATTAAGCTACAGAAAATATTTCAAATTGTAGGTATTGCAGAAAACAACTAGTTGGTGTGAAAATATGAATGGGAGGGTGACTGAAGTTTGATTAGTTTAAAGTGAGGGTCTTCAAATATGATGCTATACTGGTCAATAATAGTATGTAAGATGGAATTGTGGACAGAGGGCAAAAAGGTGTGCTGTTAAATTTGAATAAGATACGCTACTTTAATATAAAATACCTTATGGACAAGACTTTCTTTGGTTGCAGTGTGACAGACACTGCAACTTAAGGATGTGAGTGTGGAATGTGCAAAATGCAGTCTTAGAGGACACTATTTCTAAAGATGCATTCTGTGCCTTAAGGTACAAGGTCTGTTGGTTCAGTGGAATTAAGAAAACCCCGAGGCACGGTCATGAAACTTAAATAAGACATGAAAGTGGAACTTTCATATTGCTGATAAAACAATAAAGTGCACTATTTGTACTGCTGCTGTTCTTATGCTATCTAATTTACTTGGCATCATGATTTTAGTTTGTTTGGTAAAGACGATGGTATAACCATAGATACCTTTATACACTAGGATGTTTCACGTTGCAAAGTAGGACTAATTGCTGTTCAGTGTTTTGTCCTTTCATTAAAGAATCTTGTCATCAGACTTGAATATTTTATCATCAGCAGGTCTGCTTGTACAATCACTTGTTTCCTGTAATTGTCTAAGAGACAATGATTAATGTGGTGCTGAAGGAATTTGTACACTTCAGGGTATAGTGATTTCTGTATCCTGTAGCTTATGTCAATATCTTCTTTTGATTAACTTATTTCAAAGACTGACAAGGAAAAAAAATGTTTCAGAGTACTACTTTCATGAATAAACATTTTATAACAAGCCAAACAGTTTGTATTTAATAACACTGTGCTAGAGTATGTAACATCAGCTATTGTGACAATCATGTGTATGATATGCTGAACAGATCATCTGGAAAAACTGAATTGCTTGACCGATTCCTCATATTATGTACTTTCTCAGAACTTACAATACATCTAAGAATCAGTATTCTTGTTCATCATTGATAGCACTGACCCAGTATTCACTTTCTTCAAGATGGTTATAAAGGGACCTATATATTTGCATTCGAAATATACTTTAGGAATGATGGTTAGAAATGGCAAAACAGAAATAAATAATATAAATGATATTTTTCACATAACTGTTCTTTTTGCAGATGTATAATGTATGTTTCATGATCTCATGATCTATTATTACTAAATAGTTGAAGGAAAGTAACACAGCTGTTTCTGGAAAGAGAAGATTTGATCATTACATGAATTCTTAACTATTCCAGTAATATACAGTTAAGATCCATATTAGTTTAAGATGGTATAGTTATATGTAAGGTACTTACCTTAAGAGACCATCAAGGAAAGGACAATGAAAAAGTAAACCGAACATTTTGGGTTTACCAACATGTGCTCTTCTGTCCCACTCAACGATCATTAGTTGTGATCAGTTCATTATGAAGCTTTAAGCTGGTCTCAGGCCTCAGTTCACTGCTTCCTTGGTTGATTGCAAGGCACTCACAGTCAGCCAGGACTGCAGAGAGCTGTCTAGATTTCTTCAGACCCCCCCCCCCATAGGCCTCATAGAAATTTGTGATTGTGGCAAGTTAAACATTAAATAATGTTGTTGCAGTAAATAAAATAATTGTGCAGTAAAGTGTCCAAGAGTTATAACAAAACTATGAACATTTTTATTTGTTTTTCTTTGACCCCCACATTGCATATTCACCAGTTAAACACATTCCCATGTAATCATGACCCTTGTGCATAAGCGCCAGTTAACCATGGCACCAGTGCATAACCTTCAGTTAACCATCATCCTTTTCAATTTACTATACCTTATGCTTGCCCTCAGGACTGGGACTTGACTGTTCTATTTGTAAACTGGGGAGAGCATTCAGTGCTAGTGCACACATTGTCCTGCATATGACATAGAATTTTTTATATGTCCCCTAACCTGATGGAGCTAATAACATCACATACATCATTGCATGCAGTGTTAGTAAGCTCCAACCCACTTTTGTATGACAAATGTTTTACAGCAGTCTCACAGGTGATTACAGCACTGTCTCCATCACTGAGGGCATTGCAGATCACATGCGGAAACCCATTCCTCCATCTCAGAGTGGGTGAGTTAACACAAAGCCACTTCATCCTAGTACACTTCTCGACTACTCCAGTGCCTGAGCCTCTGACTGAACATGGTTTATCAAGGATGAAATCAGGGCTCCATCCCTTTATGTCTCATAGCTGGGGTTAACTATGTGCAACTTTTTTAGTGGATAGTATGATGATAATGTTATATTCCAGTGACCTTGCTTCAAAGATCTGCTACTATAAGCACTTTACACACTACTATAGGGTCTCATTTAGGAAGAGTAATCATAACAGCCAATTCTAACATTTGGGAAGACTCTCAATGGATGCTGTCATCTCCCTTAGAGATGGAGACTATAGGATAACACTTAGTTAAGCCATACCAAAAATATATTGATACATTAGATTGTGCATTTGACTTGTAATTTATCATGACTTGTATACAATAGTCCATGTAGCTGCTTCTAAAATATTTAGTGCAAAACTTTTTCTGAAATTTGCTGCAATGTAGCTGCAGTCCTACTGCAATGTACTTTTATAGCACCCTGTAGAATTCATTATGTTTCTTACAACAAAAGCAGGTGTAATAAGCCAAGTATTTTGATAATATACCCCTTATTGGCTGGCAAACTTTCTTTTTTTAATTAAATAAAATGTAAGATTTTCTAATGATCATGGTTCTTCTAGTATATCTCAGTTCTCCAAGTATAATATCTTAAGTTCTTAGTGGATATCCTATGGCAACCACAATGTTCTGCATCACTTTGCTAGTTTGCATAAAAGACTATCAGTTAAATAGACTAGCTAAGACACTGCTGATAACAGTTTTGACATTAATGAAGGGCTAGTTTTGACAGACACCCCTTCATTATAAAAAGAAATAAGGTGTTTTACACATGAAAGGGTATAACAATAAAATCATTATAAAGTACAGCTGTGTAAGTTAACTTACCATAACAGTAGATATTCAAATGATCACTGCTGCACTAGCCTTAACTATATGGGTTATATCTTGCCAAGGATAGCATAGTCACCCAGCTTCCAATGCTTCAGGGTACCTTACATGTACCCAAACTGTCAGGCAGCTTGAGCTGAACTGACAAAATGATGAGTTTGGGCACCAGGCACTTCAAAGCTTTCCTACCAACAGAAATAGGAAGGCTGAGCCCTGAAAGGATAATAATAATAAGAAGAAACATAAATAACCACACCATGGAATAAACGACACAACACAAAGCAAGGGTGGTGGAGGGAGATAGTGACTACTGCAGCAGTTGTCATTTGAGCATCTAGTATTATGGTAGGTTTACCTACACAACTGTACTATGTTCATCACATTGTAGTAGCCTTTGCTATATGTGTACAGCACCCTAGCTTACTGCATTTGGGGGGGGGGTGGAAGGAGAAAGGTCCAGAAACCCCTGGAGAATGGTCCTTACAAAGCTTGATCTAGACATAGAGAAGGAATCAAGCTTATAGTGCTTTGTAAAATAATGCAGACAGGACCAAATTGCAGCTTGTACAACACTTTTCGTAAGATGCTGTCCAGTTCGATTCTCAGCTAGAGCGTCTTCTGCGTGGAGACATGCATGAATGGGCGTACCTTCATTGAAGGTTGTGCATCAAGGCTGGCAACTCGGCACGTAAAAATCAACTGCCAATCATTAGCGGACCGGAGTTCTGCTGTGGTGACCCCTAACTGGGAAAAGCCGAAAGACACAACAACAACAACAACAACACTTTTCAAATCCAAACTTTTCCAAAAAGACAAATTCCTAGCAGAGTAGCAATATATATATCACTCCTTTGCAGGTACAATTGCCATCCTTTAAATATATCCTATGAGTTGGAAACCCCACTGTAATATATTCCTGTTCGAGCATATAAAATTACATTGGTGCAAGAACCACATTTTCTAATACCTTTGTATGGCTTGAAGGTTTTCATTGAAAGCTAATGTTCAAAAAGATTCTTCATATTACAACAAGTTTTGTAAACAAAATTAGGACATTCACCCAAAATTTTGTACACATTCTCATCAACCTTAAAAAGTTCCATTTGTGTGCAATAATACTTTTTACCTCCTTAGAACAAGGACCAGACATAACAACCATGGAATTAAAGTGTATTGTTTGTGGAGAAATTTAGGGTGTCAGAAAGTAAAGCCCAATCAAAGTCAATGCCTAGCAATGGTTTAAATTTTGTATCCCAGCAATTTGAAACTTCATTACTTAATTTAGACAGTAAACTAGCAGGATGCCATCTCTTTGAAAACATAGAAGTTATATTATCTACCTCAGTTTTTAAATGTTCAAAATCAGAGCACATCTTCTACACCCCCACTAATTGACATTTAAAAATATTTTTCTTAACATGGAATGGATGACACCTGTTATATTCTAAGTAACAGTCAGAAAATGTAGGTTTCCTAAAAATCTTAGTACCAAAATGCCTATTCAATTCATCCTTAAAAATAGTGACATCTAAATAATCAATAGAATTGCTCAAATTTTTGTGTATACGTTTTAGAAAAAAAGTAATACTGTTAACACAGGAAACAAAATACTTAGCTTCATTACCTTGTTTGTTCCATAAAATAAAAATATCACTAGGTTTTACTGGAAAAGCTCACCCAAACTCTGCCACAACGTTCTATGAAGGGAAAGGTTAGTTTACTTCAATCTCTTGTATTTTGTATTTCTTTACTGCCTTCTTCTATTTTGTATACTCTGACTAACTTTCTTTACACACTGTTTTACTTGTAGTCTGCTTTTAATTACTTATTAAAACCAGGAAAGAGACAACAGCTGTGTCTCTTGTGAGTCACGCAGAAATTACAGGTCAATTAAAGAGTCAGACCGAAGTCAGAACAGGTCAAGTAAGGTTAATTATCTGTGAACTGAGGTTGGAGCTAGGAACTAAACCTTCTGTTTAAGGGGAAAATAAAACATTTCAAAGCTTTACTGAAAAAGCTCACTCAGACTCTGTCACAACTTGCTGTGATTGAAATATTGGTTTGCTTTTCCTTTCTTGTATTTGTATTACTTTATTGCCTTCTTTTATTTTGTATACTGTGATTTGTTTTCTTTATACTGTGTTTTACTTGTAGTCTGCTTAAGAAACCATAGCTTTGTCTCTTGTGAGCCACACAGACTTTTTATCTCACTGTCCCACCATGGTGCTGTTGTGCTGTTGAATACAACTGTCTTTCTAATTGCCTGCCCCTTATGTTAATTTGACCACATATCTCCTTCCCTCTCACCTTTCACTGGCTGTTGTGAGTAAGCACAAAATTATCATTTTGTGAAATCACTCTCCTTTAAATATTTACATTTATTGGCCATCCCACTGTATTCCATAGAATAAGAATACAAAGCACCTACCCCTTTTCAATCTATCTTGCTATTTTTTAAATTAGTGACTTTCCAGTTAGACAGCTAAAGCTTAAGTCACCCCATCTTTCAAATCTAACTGCTTAGTGCACATTGCAGTGCTTAGGATATTAATCCATTTTTTTTATCTTAGCTTTAAAATCTGCAACATCTATTACAAGACCACCAATTATTGGACAGCCCACATTCTGCCTCTCAGTAGTCATCTTGGGATTGGGGCTTCTGTTTTCTCCCTGTGAGAGAAGAAGCACAGAAACATTATTTCTAGGAAACTGCTGATCACTGGAAAACCGAATAACTACTTCATGAATGCCAGCTTCAAATTTATATTCTGCTCCTGGTGAGAGAAGAAGCAGAGTGCATTGATTCCTCAATGTTTTGGGGTGGGCAGTGAGTGTCTGTGCTTGACATTCCTGATTGGTCTGGTTGCTATTCAAGACATCTAAAAGGAAAAGGCTACAACAAGTCTACAGACCCTTGCATTATCTGGGACAAGACTGTGGATCACCAAACAGGCTGTAGCCTACTTCTCATCTTGGAATTGATGCTAAATTGGTGCTAATGTTTTACTTCTGGTGAGAGAAGAAGAAAGGAGCATTATATCCCAGCAGAGTGAAGTTGTGGTGAGACCAGCACTAATAGTAGCCAGGCAGAAGCCATTCACATGACTATTGTCTTTTCATCATTCTTGAAAACCTAATTCTTTATTTTTAGTAAGCGCTGATTGATTGTTTCTAACTTCAGAATATCTGCCTAAATACTTCTTTAAATTTTCAGGGTCTACTCATTAGTTTCACTTTGAGTGTTTGGCAGTGCCCTCTATAGACACAGACACACTGAGTTACAGTTTTCCTGTAAAACCACGACTGCAATTTCACAATGCATGCAAGACAACTGGTTTGCAGTGACAAGCACTGTCACAGAGTTGCAAACCAGTTACACCTGATGTTGTTTTATATTCTCACTCCAACTTCTAAACAATAAAAAAAGGTCTGTTGCCATGGATTCGAATGATCCCACTTTCTCTGTTACCAGCTTGGTACTTATGGGCATCCTGAGGCAGTGTAGACATCGCCTCATGTTTACAGACAACTAGTTAATTCTCAAATAAATATATGGCATGTGAGAGATGTATTTATACAATGTCACTAGAGACAAAGCACTCACATAAATGTACTCAATGTCAGTTAGGCTGAACACACACTGCACCCATTACACACATCTCAAAGCAGACATATCGACCCACATATGCTGAGGCACTTAAATGCAAACCCCAAACACATACTAGATGAAGTACACATAACAAATACCCTCAGCATCCCCAAATGCACTCTTTCAAAACAGCATCCAAGTCAACATGTACAGCCACATCTCATGGAGCCTCTTCTTCTAAGCCCATAAGGCAACCCACCACACAATCTAACATTCTGGTCATTGGAGACTCCATCATGAGGCACACTGAAGTCTTTCTCACCAGGCTGAGTAAGGAGAAAGTCATGGTTAGTTGCTTATCAGGGGCTAGGATCTGCCATAGTATGCATGCACTCAGATCATTGGGCTGCAAGTACCAGTATGACTCAGTCATAGTCCATGTGGGTATAAATGACATAAGATGTACCTCCTGGACTATATGAAGACAATCATCATGGAGCTCTTAGAATATGTGTCCCAGGTTGGTATAGCCCTAGCATTAACCCCTAGTACATTGTCTGTACCCTTTGTCTCCTGCTTTTAAATTTATATCTGCAACATTTCCATCTCTGGCTTGCTCTCTTCTTACCTCTTCAGCTCTGATTTTCACAGTTGCTTCCTTTCTGATTGTTATTTTCAGCGCTGTTTCACACTGCTGACCTGCCCCTGTCAGTACTGGTTCCAGCCAGCTAAGCCACAGTGACATCCATGTCCACTCTCTCTCCATCCCCTCCCCCAGTTTCTTTCACTTTATTTTCTTTCCAAGCCCTCCCACAGACTCTTTAACTTTCCCTTCCTTCATGTGTTGCCACCTTTACCTCTCTGAACTACTCTAATCCTTTCCCTATACCACTGCTAGAGCATCCCTTACCCCCTTGCATACTTTCCTCTGAACTTAACTTCCACTCCACTGATTGTTTTTTTTTTTTTTATTATTATTGACCTTCATTCTTCCTTGACCTTGAGCCTCACTATATCTCTGATAGTGGCTCTTTGCCTGCCATCTCCCTTCTTTCATACAACTAACTTGCATCTATATTTCCACTCGCTGCCTAAAAAACTTCAATTCTAAAACCTCAAATGCACTAAAAAGCACAAACTGGAACCCATTAAAGACTCGTCCCCTAGATAATGCTCTCTCCTACTTTAACTCTACTTTCACAAACCTGCTCAACTTCTTTGCCCCTCTAAAAACAAAACATACAAAAAGTAACCCTGTACCCTGGCTAACCAAATACACCTTAGCTACTATGTGACTCCGTGGCAAAGCCTGGACACGGTACCATAAAAATAAAACCACTATCACCCTTAATGAATATAAAACACTATGAAATAAAGTCAAAATACTTATTACCTCAGACCGCAAAGACTACTTTTCCACCCTCCAAAACCAACTACAACACCAATCCCAAACTATTTTGGAAAGGAATTTCATCTCTCCTCAACTCGGGAAAAAAAAGAAAATGCTTGCGCTAACCCAGATGCCTCTAACATGGACTTAGCCACCCAATTTAACTCATTCTTCATAGAGTCCATGTCAGAAAAATATGTATTAATGTGTGTATTAGTAATATGCTTAGTGCATTTAGAGCTTGAAAAGGGTTAACACATTTATTCTATTTCATACTGCATAAATCTGTACAAACTGCAGATGCTTTCTGACCTTGTATTGTTAGCTGAAATCTTTGCTTTTGCCTTTGAAATTTACTGAGAAGCAGATGATTTCTGCTTGCATTGGGAAAATAATGAATAGAACAATACTACTTGTATGAAACTTAGACAAGAAGTTCCATTTGTGCTGTGAAAAAATACACAGCTGTAGAAGCTATATATAATTAGGACAACGCCTGTTTGAAAATATGAACTGCAATCAGCATTTGCTTGTATCTGAGTTAGAAGAGTACCTTGAAATGTAACACTGTACAATAGAAGCCTGTAAATGAAATAGTGTCTACCAAGGCCAGGTTGTTTTTCTCAAAAGTTTCCCACAAATCTAGTCATGTCAGCAGAAAATCTGAGTAACATCTGCTGTAGAACAATACCGAAAGTTGTGTTTGATTACGTCAGCCATAGAAGGCCATGTCTTGTAAAACAGTATAAGAATAAGAATACTTCCTGTTAGTAGTTAGACAAATCCTTGTATTTGCATGTTTTTGCCTCCTTGCAGCAAGTAATTAAAAGTGCCATAACTGAACCTTCCGTGTATTGGTCTTTGAAGTTTTTTCCTTTGACAGATTGGTCCTTCGGACCGGAAACCCTCACTTCGCCTCGGATCAGACAGGCCAGGTGGCTTGAAACCATACGGGGACAAAACCACATCGGTTCTTCTTAGTTGAAAAGCCCTCCAACTGAATTGTCATACAAAAGAGGCCAGCCACTTTCTGATCTGCGACTGAAGGATGGGTTTACTCGAACCAGGTGATCAATCACGAAGGCTCAGGTAAGGTGAATCTACCTTCTTTTTCTGTTTTAGGTCAAGGACTAGATTTACATTGTTTTTGTTAGGACTATTATTATTATAAGTCAGGGACAAACAAGATTGCTGCCTTATCATAGATCAGGGAGCAGGTAGGCAGTCATTCTGAAGAGACTATAACAAAATCCGTGGTACCACGTTAAAAAATAAGGAGTTATGTAATGATTAAAAGGATAGGATAAAATGGGTAATAATTGCACAAAAAGATCCCAAAGTCCGCCGTTAACCGAAGACGCGAAATACATGCAGTCACAGCGTGCTGATAATATTAAATACTACTCAAAATGGGTTAATAAGTATGAATTTGATGGTAAACTAGAAAAACCCTCCCTTGTCAAACTTGTCATACAGCTTAAAACCGATTCTAAAGATCGGGTAAAAAAGCAACATCAATTAGGAATTCCTCAGGCACACAGGTGGATTGAGGAAGTGAACCAAAGGGAACAAAAGAATAATTCAAAAGCAATGTTTTTAGATAAGAAGGACAATAACTTAGTAATAGCATCAGCCCCTCTGCCTCCCTTACCAGAATATGGGGCAAGTAAACAAGTTAGTCCACCCCCGCGATATCCTGCTGTCACTGTAAGTAGAGACTCTACAAAAGCAAAGCCATTTATTAGAGATCCCGTCAAGACCAGGTCTCGAACATGGCAAGAAACTCAAAATGGGACATTGAGTTATATAAAATGGGTAGAAATTCACGATCTATGAGTGAAGAAGAAATATGCCCACTTATAGAAGTGCCTAATCCTCAGGCAAGGCAAGAAGGTCAGAACCCGACTATTCTAGTGTATAGACCCTGGACTCCGGAAGACATCCGGAAAGCCACTGAGGGAATTCCCCATCCAAAAGTTAATTTTAGAAAGTTCTTAGAAGATTTGCAAGGAATGAGGCTAAGTTATAATTTAAATGGAGAAGAGGTAGAAAAAGTAGTCAGACAAATTGTAGGACCAGATTGGCACATGATTAGTGGCGACTGGAATCCCTGTGACGCTGCACTCAGGCCCCTCCCACATAGCAGCGCACTATTAGACAACAGAGTTAAAGGTCTTACAGACCACATCTCTGAGAAATGGAAGCCTAGGGCAGACTGGACTTGCATTAATCAATGCATCCAACAGGGAGGTGAAACTATTGACAGATATTATGCCAGACTATAAGAATGTTTTAATAACCATTGTGGAATGCAGGTTCCTGAAGATCAGACGCACGATTCTCCATATGAGCCACAGTTAAAGAATGCATTTTTGAAAGGCAGTATTGCACCCATAAGCAGCTTTATTACAAAGCACATGGTAGATCATCGTACAAGCAGGTTACAGTCATTACTTGAATATGCTAGGCATGCCGAAAGGCATTTTAATAGCAAAAAGAAAAAGAAAGCTCAAGTATTTTCTGTAGAAGATGGAGCAGAAGTTTATGTAGTAGAGTCCGGGAAAAAAGGCAAGAGAAATGCTCAGGGAAACAAACAATCTGATCAGTGATCAGAGGACTTTGAAGGGCGAAAGAAAAGGGGTGAATGTTATAAATGCAGTAAAAAGGGACACTTGGCAAGGGATTGCAAGAAAAACAAGAAAGCAACCACGGACGATAAGGAGGGTGAGGACTGACTATATGATAGTCAGGAATCACTACAAGGGGATAGCAGAGAAATGACAAATGAGAATGTGATAGAGGGAGTAGAGAATGTGACAGAAGAAATAGAGGAAGTGCAGGAAGTCATGGATAGTGAAGAAAATAAAATATTAGATTTGGCTTTATTGAGCTTACAGCTCTATTTAGCAGATACGAAACCAGAAGTTACACTCCTGGTAGAAGGGAGGGAAGTCAGATTCTTGTGTGACTCAGGGGCATCACGGACCCTGATACATCCCCCCAAACTGCCAGAGAACTCAGAGTCACCTGATTACATATTAGTGAAAGCAGCTAATGGACAGCTGTATTGTGAGCCCCTCTCCCATAATATTGCAATAACTGATCCTGTTTCAGGATTGACCCAGAAAAGCAAAATTGTTGTTTCTGCAAAATGCCCAGTAAACCTCTTGGGCAGAGACCTTATGCAGCTATTTGGTATAGCAGTAGTTCCGACTATGCAGGGTATGGAAGCACAGAGACAAATTGATACCTTTACAGTGCAAATGGAGGGTAAAATGTCTTATTGGTACAGCCAGGACTTGGTTACAACTGGTCCAAGGGCAGTGACTGAAGAGTTGATGAATGTAGCCATCAGCAAGTTCCCCTCCCTTGACATTGATAAACAGCATTTGTTGCACTGTACTCTGTATTATTGTAACACACCAGGACCTGATAAGGAATATGAGCAAGAATTGTTTAGAAATCGTGCAAACAGATTGATATTACGTAATCTGTACTGGGACACAGAAGGGAACAGTGTAGTCAGCTGTTCATTGCCCCAGGAGTTCTTTGCACTTTATAAATCTAATCGATTACCACATGTTAGCTTAACTAAGGACAAGAATGTGAAATGGATAGACTTAGGAGAAAAAGTCCCAAGATGGGAAAAACAGAGATAGAACTGTCAGAACAGGGAATATAAATGTAGAAGTTGAATTGGATAACTCAGACCCACCCAGCTGTACATTTGCAGTCTAGCAAGGACAGCTGATTAGCACTCCTATTGAAGGAGGAAGAGAATGCCTTACAGAATATACCAGAAACTCTCTGGTCAACAGGAAAGTCAGATGTAAGACTTATTCGTACAGCGGGACCAGTTACTATTACGCCAAAGTCAGCATTTATACCACAAAAAAGACAGTATCCCTTAAGAAAAGATGCAGAGGTAGGAATCAAACCTATTATAGCAGCTTTACTTAAGGAAGGGGTGCTGGTGGAATCTTTTGATTCACCATGTAACACACCCTTATTTCCTGTTAAAAAAGCGAATGGAGAGTGGCGTATGGTCCAAGATTTACAAGCTGTAAATGACGCAGTAATACCAAGGGCACCTATGGTGCCAGACCCACACACCCTGTTGAATGATTTAAAACCACAACAGAAATATTTTTCTGTGGTAGATATCAGCAATGCATTCTTCTCGATACCGATGCACCCTAAGGTTTGGTTTGCATTCACATTTCAGGGGAAAAGGTATACATATACGTGACTACCACAGGGGTATTGTGAAAGTCCAACAATATTCTCACAAGAAATGGCAAGCAACTTGGCGGGATTTACCCCATCAAGAGGTTGTCAGATTTTGCTTCATGTTGATGATATCCTGCTGTCGGCCCCCACCCAGCAAGATTGCAAAGAAGATACCATAGCGCTATTACAATTTTTAGCCACTGAAGGACATAAAGTAAACAGAAATAAACTGCAGCTTTAGAAAAAACAAGTTAAATGCCTAGGATATGTAATATCCAAGGAGGGTAGGACATTAGATGAGGACAGAAAAGTAGCGATTTTGCAAGCACCAAAACCCACTACCAAGAAGGAAATGATGTCCTTCCTGGGTACGACTAATTTTTGTCGGAGCTGGATTCCATATCCTAGGCATTTAACTTGTTTTTTCTAAACTATGCCTTGGAATCTGCACCGTTGACTAACCTGATTTATAAAAAGCCTATGGCAGCACAGGATTTGTTACAATGGACACCAGAAGAAGAATCTGCTTTCTGCAAACTGAAACAGTTTATAGCGTCCTCATTAGTTTTGGGA
The DNA here is from genome assembly GCF_019279795.1 of Protopterus annectens. Taxonomy (NCBI): domain Eukaryota; kingdom Metazoa; phylum Chordata; order Ceratodontiformes; family Protopteridae; genus Protopterus; species Protopterus annectens. The sequence continues at coordinate 1,175,616,730 of NC_056732.1, forward strand.
TTACCGAACTATCATAAATGTTTTTTCCAAACTGTAGATTGTAAGCAAGGTTGTATGACATCAGTATTAATACAGCAGCATGGGGACAAGCAATGCGCTATTGCTTATTATTCATCACAACTGGACCCAGTGGCATGGTCTTTACCCCACTGTGTACAAGCAGTAGTTGCAGCTGCAATGGCAGTACAGGCTTTGGCCTCAGTAATTTTGTTCCACCCTCTCATATTGAGAGTGCCTCATGCAGTCACGATTATTTTACTGTAAGAGAAAGTAGCATATATTTCCCCTGCTAGGCATCTTTCCTGTATGACTATATTGTTGAGCCAACCTCATATGACAATTGAATGATGTATGACTTTGAACCCTTCTACATTGCTCCCAACTCCTGCAGATGGCACACCACACAGCTGCCTGCAGGTGATTGAGCAAAAGACACTGCCTAGAAAAGACCTTACGGATGTTCCCTTGGATGATGCCGAGGTAGCATACTACATGGATGGCTCATGCAAAAGGGGTCCTGCAGGACAGAACCTAGTAGGATATGCAGTAGTTTCTGATACTGACATTATAGAAGCAAAATCTCTACCACACACTTTATCTGCACAGGCAGCAGAATTGATTGCCTTGATACGGGCATGTACCTTAGCAAAGGGTAAATGTGTGAACATTTTTACTGACAGCCAGTATGCTTTTTCTACTGTACATGTTTTTGCACAAGAGTGGAAAAATCAAGGAATGATAGCATCTACTGTCAAACTAATCAATCATGCACAGTTTATTTTAGATCTTTTAGAATCTATTCAGTTACCTCAGAAAGTAGCTATTTGTAAATGCACAGCTCATACCAAGCAACAGGACAGGATTTCAAAAGGTAATGTGAGAGCTGATACAGCTGCAAAGCAGGCAGCTTCAGAAGTATTTCTTTTGAATGAGGATTTACAGCCCTCTGAGATTTTAGACTTAGAAATGTTAAAGACAATGCAGACACTTACTACGCAAGTTGAAAAACAAAGATGGGTAAAACGAGGAGCAATTCTCAAAAAGGGGCTGTACATCTCTAAAGAAGGGAAACCGATATTGCCGTCTAATTTGTTTAGATATGCAGCTTTGTTGAGCCATGGGCAGTGCCATGTCTCAACAGGGGGGATGGTACAGCTGGTGAACCAAGTGTACACGACATATGGGTTCTTAAATTACTGTAAAAAATTCTGTTCGATGTGCCATGTTTGTAATAAACATCATGCACAAAGTGCGTTAAACCCCAAGCAAGGGAGTTTCCCTACAGCACCGTATCCATTTCATACTATCTGTATGGATTTCATAGAGTTGAATAAATGTGAAAATAAGAAGTATTGTCTTGTCATTGTAGATATGTTTTCCAGATGGGTGGAAGCCTTTCCAACTAAAAATCAAGACGCGGCAACTGTGGCCAAAGTTCTTGTTAAAGAAATCATCCCTAGATTTGGCATTCTGGAAAGGATCTACAGTGACAACGGCACACACTTCGTAAACCAGACCATACAACAGTCAGGTAGACATTTTGGTATTTCTTTAAAAAATCATTGTGTGTATCATCCACAATCTGCAGGGCTAGTAGAGAGGCATAATGGGATTTTAAAGAATAAGCTAAGGAAGTTAACAGTAGAAACACAGAGAAATTGGGTGTACTGTCTGCCCCTGGCACTGTTGAGCATGAGAACTGTTCCAAATGCAAAAGGATTGACTCCTTTTGAAAAATTATTTGGATGGGCTTATTATATACCTCAGTGGAAATCTCTCATGCTCGCAGACAAGGAAGCTGACAGTACACTAGCTGAGTATATGCGAAACTTGTTAAATTCTAAACATTTGTTGCAGCCAAATTCTGTTTCAGATAAAAAACTAACCAGACCGTCAGAAGTGGCAGTGTCCCCTGGCACCTGGATCTGGGTGAAGACAGTAAAGAAAAAGAATTGGGCATCACCAAAGTGGGAAGGTCCATATCAAGTGCTTCTGTCGACACACACTGCAGTCAAGATAGCGGAGCGCACCTCCTGGATCCACCTGATGCACTGTAAATTAGTCAAAAACTTTGAACTGGACAAAAATCTTGTCACATGCTAAGAGTAAAAATGATAGAGTCCAGAAGACAAAGGAATGCAGAACAACCCTTTCCTCAGAAGTATTGCATAATCATCCTGTTAACTGTACTAGTGACAATAATCTTTTTGTTGTGGCCTTTCCTTTTCCCAGCCACACAGACTGAACTGAATAAATGTGAAGTGTTACTCATAGACTGGCATCCAAACTTTAACACTTACCAGGCAATTAAATATGTGTATGCTGAGACTTTCAATGTTTTGAATTGCTGGATTTGCACAGCTTTGCCGACAGCATACGGGGAGTTATTAATGACTACAGTCCCCCTAGGGGTCAATGAGACAAGGGAGAACTTGATTTATGATATCTCAACCATTACATAATAAGATAAAATAGCATTGCACTTGTCTGTTCCACAAAAGGGAACTGTGTGTTTTTATAAAAATGATACTGTTCAAGTGGGTTGGAGCAATTGCAATGTGACCTTTCCTTATAGATGTTACACTAAAGTTAACAATGTAGATCTTTATTGTAATACAAACTATGATTCATTTCTTGGATTGATGCACAAAACACTTGATGAAGTAAAACATAATTCTGTTCTTTATAAACGTCTATAATTGATAGAAAAATGTTTCATGCAGGGCAAGTGTATATTCATAGCAAAGTTACTACTAAAGTAGAGGACTGTTATTTTGTGTGTGGCAGAAAGGCATACAAATGGCTACCTGAGAATTGGTCTGGCAGGTGTTTTTTGGGTTACCTGGTTCTGGCCATACGACACACTGCAGTTTTTCCTCGAGGAAAAATTTGAAATGTCCGAGAGGTCGTCAAGAAACCTGTAAATCCAGTGGGACAAATCAATGCGCATTGGAAAGACCAGCATTCCATAGGCAAAGGACTGACACATATGGAATTGAGTGATAGCGTTATATCGTGGGCAGGCATATTACCAGCATATGGAGCAGTGAAATCGATCTGGGAGCTGAGAAAACTGTCGAAACTTCTCGAAGTAATGTGCAACACAACTTTTTCCGCTCTCGAATTGATGACTGATGAGCTGAATGCTATGAGAACTGTAGTGCTTCAAAACCGCATGGCTCTCAACTTCACCTTAGCGGTGAGAGGTGGTACTTGTGCTTTAATCCAAGAAGAATGCTGTTCATATATTCCTGACCATAAACACGAGATATACAATCATCTTGAGGTAATTCAGCAAGTGTCGGCCATGACCAAACCAGGCTTAAACCCACTGACTGACTTTTTCCCGAAATGGTTTGGGGGGTGGGGTACCATCCTAATGAACATCCTGATTGCCATTTGTGTAGGAATACTCCTACTGGGAGTATGTGTTTGTTGTGGTATCCCCTGCATGAAAAGACTGATTAAAGACCTTATAGGCATGTCAGTTTCTGAAACCTTATATCAAAGTGCTGAGTTTGAAGAAATATTGAAAAACTGAAATGCTTTCATGAGTTTAAACTGAATGACTCTCTTAACTGCAAATCCTAAGTGGAAGAGGTTAGGAGAAGAAAACAAACTGTTTATGCTTATTTTGAAAGTAGAATAAAAGTATTAAAAGGGGGGAAATGTCAGAAAAATATGTATTAATGTGTGTATTAGTAATATGCTTAGTGAATTTAGAGCTTGAAAAAGGTTAACACATTTATTCTATTTCATACTTCTTAAATCTGTACAAACTGCAGATGCTTTCTGACCTTGTATTGTTAGCTGAAATCTTTGCTTGTGCCTTCGAAATTTACTGAGAAGCAGATGATTTCTGCTTGCGTTGGGAAAATAACGAAGAGAACAATACTACTTGTATGAAACTTAGACAAGAAGTTACGTTTGTGCTGTGAGAAAATACACAGCTGTAGAAGCTATAGATAATTAGGACAAAGCCTGTTTGAAAATATGAACTGCAATCAGCATTTGCTTGTATCTGAGTTAGAAGAGTACCTTGAAATGTAACACTGTACAATAGAAGCCTGTAAACGAATTAGTGTCTACCAAGGCCAGGTTGTTTTTCTCAAAATTTTCTCACAAATCTAGTCATGTCAGAAGAAAATCTGAGTAGCATCTGCTGTAGAACAATACTGAAAGTTGTGTTTGATTACGTCAGCCATAGAAGGCCATGTCTTGTAAAGCAGTATAAGAATAGGAATACTTCCTGTTAGTAGTTAGACAAATCCTTGTATTTGCATGTTTTTGTCTCCTTGCAGCAAGTAATTAAAAGTGCCTTAACTGAACCTTATGTGTATTGGTCTTTGAAGTTTTTTCCTTTGACAATCCATAAGCAAACTAACATCATCCTTCACCAACACCTCTGCGACCCCTCCTCATCCTGCACCCATCCCTTCCACCCCTAGCATCCCTTCCTTCCAACCTCCACCCTTCTTTATCAATCCCATCTCTATATCCACCATGAAAAAAAAACTTCTCCTAAAACTATAACCTGGTTCCAATGCCCCTGATGAAATTTCCTCCTACTTCCTAAAAGTAGCCGCAGAAGCCATTGTTCTCCTATCAACATACTAATTAATCGGCCTTTCTCAGAAAGCCAGGTCCCCCAGCACTGGAAGAAAGCCTTTATTATTCCTCTACATAAAGGAGGCAATAATAATGACATTCCAAACTTCCGCCCTATTGCTATCTTCTCCCCTATTTCTAAGCTTCTTGAAAAATGTATCCACCAACAACTCTTACCCTATCTCATCAACAACCAGCTTCTTACCCCCACACAGCATGGATTTAGACCCGGTCATAGCACCTTCACTGTCCTCCTCTCCTTCCTTGAAACAATTAACAAAGCCTGTGATTCTGGCCATTTCGTGTCCACCCTTCTCCTCGACCTCTCCAAGAAGTTTGACACTATTTCCCACAACCTGCTTCTTAATAAACTCTCCAAACTAAACCTATCCCCTTCCTGTACCAAGTGGTTCTCCAGCTACCTCACAACCAGACAACAAGCAGTCAAATTGAATAAAGCCACTTCACCCTTCCTTAATACTCCCACAGGTGTCCCCCAAGGTTCCATTTTAGGCCCCCTATTAATCAACATATTCATTAACAACTTCTACCAAGCCATTCCAATCTCCAGCCTCATCCAATATGCTGATGAATCTACCATTATCTGTTCCTCCCCTTCTATCCCCACTCTAAATAAGCTTACCCAAAGTGTCTTCTCCTCTACTGAGCAGTGGATGCTAGACAACCATCTGGCTCTAAATGCAACCAAAACTAAAGTTATGTTATTCACTGCCTCCAAAACCTCCTCCCTAGATAAACACTCATTCATAATCACCAGGAAAAAAAAATCCCCTAGAAATAGTCTCTGACACTAAGCTACTGGGAGTACTCATAGATGATTAACTAAAATATGACAAACATTTACAAGTAAATATAAAAAAACACAAAACAATTGGTATGCTATACCACCATAATTGTTATAGCTTTCCTTCCACCAGGCTCATACTAGCCAATACCTATCTCATCCCATCCATCTTATATGGTGCAGCTATCTTCACCAACCTGCAATTCTCCCTCAAAACAAAACTTTCCTCTTGCTATAGCAAGATATCAAAATTTGTGACAGGTCACAGAGCCATTTCTCACCACTGTAATTCTCTTTATCAACTAAACTGGCTTGAGCTACCTAACCTCCTCACTTATACCCAACTCATCCAAGCACACAAACTCATTTACAGCCCATCTCTTTGTACCTCCCTAGCAACTACCTTTGAAATGCATGAACCAGAGTGACTTCTAAGACCTAATTCCCAAAAACTAATTAAATTGTACAAACCCACATGTCCAGCTGGGAATCACCTAATGTCCTTCTCTCTTGCATGCCTCTGGAAATTCCCTACCATTTCCTATCCGCATCACCAGCAGTCTCTCCACATTTAAAACTTTGTTGCACTCACACCTAACTTCACAATGGAAGTGCCCCTGTTCCCATCCTACCTAATCCTTTTAATACCACTTCCTACTCTCCTAGAACTAAATAAACCATCACTGCCTCCTATAGTTCCATAGCTCTATTGAACTATTTGACCAACTACTTAACAGTTACCCTATGCTGCTACTTTTGTGAAAAAAAAAATGACTGAACTATACTGATGTATTCTATCATTATTAATCATATTTACTTTGTATTCCTATGAGATAATCTGTAATGTATATGTGCAATTTGTATGATGTATTTGTATTTTTCTAGAGCTTCTCTCCCCAGGACTCCATTGAAAACAGGCTCCTTGTGGCCCAATGGACTATCCTGGCAAACAAACTGTAAATAAATAAAATAAATAAATAAACTGAGCAAGATTTTACCTTTTCCAAGGATGATACCACAATACGAACAAAAGAGGACTGACTTTAATAATTGTATTAGTTTCTGATGTCATTCTAAGGGGTGAAATATCTGTCAGCGTGGAAGGCAATGGTAAACAAACCATGCTGCTTTGCCAGGGATGGTCTGTACCTCTCCCCTCTAGGATTTTGAATATTAGCTAAAATATTGTATTCTCCCATAGTGGCTTTTTTAGGCAATGCCAAACTGAAAGTACTTCCGACATAGCAAATCAAAACCAAGAAAATCTGAAGGTATTACTGCTGAATGCTAGGAGTCTGAACAAAAAACTCCACTCCCTAGATGCTCCCTTCACTCTAGAGAATGCTGACATCTGTGTGGTCACTCTGACATAGTTTAAAACTGAGGAGAGCACACTAACAGTGCAAGGTTATAATACCTTCCACACATTTAGACCAGCTTCTACACAGGCGTGTGGTCAAACAGGGAATTGCACTTCAACTGCTCCATGTTCAAATCACCATAGGCAAAATCCAACATCACTTCCTTACAAGTTATAGGTCCCCCACTATGATCCAGAAAACTCATACCATATATTTAAACTTATTGGAAACACTCACCATCCAACCCAGTACCAGTCGACGTCAAAGACAAAGTCAAAGTAAACTTTATTGTCAATCAGATATACACAGCAGTGCAAGCTGAACAAAATTACATTGCTTTGGTCCCTGTGCAAGACATAACAATGAACACATAGTTTGAATGACAGTGAGACTAATGCACACACAGTAATAATTAAAATATTAACACAATAAATTACCATAATTGGACAGGAAAACATTAGACAGTATTATACTAGTAGGTATTGCAAGACTATGTCTTCAGATTGTAATTGTTTAGAATATTCTACTCCATTAGTTGTAGTATGATATATTCTGATGTTCGTATCACACATGTATGAAGTGGTGACTCACACCTGACTATTGCACATTCAGGAAGTAAGAGCATAAGAAATCAGGCTAACTGTACCAGTTATTTAAGCAATTTGCCAGAGTGATTACTATAGCTGATACTTCATAGCAAGTGGCATATTGATCTAATTATTCACAGTCATGCCTGGCTTGCAAGTTCAGCACCCTTATGGATAGAGGGAAGAAGCTCCTGTTCATCAGTTATTGAAGCAATTTGCCATAGTGATACTATAGCTGATACTTCATAGCAAGTGGCATATTGATCTAATTCTTCACTGTCATGGATAGAGGGAAGAAGCTCCTGTTCAGCCTAGATGTTTTGCAGTGTAGGCTGTGATACCTCCTGCCCAAGGAAAGGTGGAAGTCCATGGAATGGGGAGGGTGAGTAAGATCGTTGATTATATTACTAGCCCTTCCCACACACCAAGTCTCATACAGATGAGAGCAAGGAGCCAATGACTTTTTCCACTTTCCTCACTAGCTTCAGGAGACCCTTGCGGTCAGATGCTTTGCAGTTACCATACCAAACTGTGATGTTATTTGAAAGGATGATCTCTATGATCCCCCTGTAAAAGGCTTTGAGGATGGACTGAGACAGATTTGCCTTCCTTCATTTCCATAGGAAGTGCAAATGTTGTTGTGCCTTCTTCACAGTATGGCTAATATGAGTCGACCAGGATAGGTCATCTGAGATGTGCACCCCCAGGAACTTGGTATTTTTCACTGTTTCCACTGCCATCCCTTTAATTTCTAGAGGTTGATGTATCTCCTGAGCCCCCCCCTTAAGTCCACTATTAATTCTTTGGTCTTGCTTACATTTAAGGCCATATTGCTATGTTGCACCAGCCTATCTGATGCTCGACTTCATCCCTGTAGGCTGTTTCCTCACCATTTCTGACAAGACCTACGACAGTGGTATCATCCGTGAACTTGACGTTTTTGTTGGATTCATACTTGGCCATGCAGTCTTGTGTCAACAAGGTCAACAGCAGAGGACTCAGGATGCAGGCCTGAGGGACACCCGTGCTCAATGTAATACTGATTGAACTGTTATTTCCCACACATACTTTTTGGGGTCTGTTGGTGAGAAAGTCCAGTATCCAGTTACATAGGAAGGTGTTGACGTCCATCTGGATCAGCTTCTATATCAGATTCTGGAGGATGACAGTGTTAAAGGTCGAACTAAAATTGATGAACAGCATTCTGACCCAGCAATTCTTGTTCTCTAGATGTGCCAATAATTCATGAAGTGCTACAAATATTGCATCAGCTCTGCAGTTGTTGGATCTATAAGGAAAGTACAATGTATCCGGTGTTGTAGGTGGGCTCAAAGAGATGTGGTTTTTGATCAAACTCTCAAAACACTTCATTACTGTTGATGTAAGAGCAACTGGCCAGTAATCATTTAGGCTTGTCGGTTGGGATATTTTAGGTAAGGGAATGATTGTTGTATTTTTGAAGCAACTGGGTACAATGACTAGTTGCAGGGATGTGTTGAATATATTTGTTAGTACAGTGGACAGTTGGGTAGCACAGTCTCTTAGAACCCTTCCCATAACATTATCAGGACCAGCTGCTTTTCTTGGGTTTAATTGCCTCAGGGTCTTCAGAACATCAGATGTTCTTAGACATAACACCTCCTCATCCTGTTCGACAGGGAGCTTATTTGACACAGTGTTGTTGTCCACATCAAATCTGCTAAAGTAGGTTTAAGTTTGTTCAGAAAATCTGTGTTGTCATCACATGGGGAGGATGCAGGCCTGTAGTCGGTTATGGCTTGAATGCCTTGCCAGAGACATCTGGAGTCCCTTTGGTCAGAGAAGTGTCCCTGAATTTTAAACCCGTAGGTCCTCTTACCCTCCTTTATACCTCTACTTAGATTTGCTCTGACCACTTGTCTTTTGATTTAAATGCAGCATTCCATACCTTTAGGAGCTCATATACTTCACCAGATAGCCAAGGTTTCTGATTAGCATGCATGGTGATACATTTGATGACTGTTACATCATCACATTTTGAAATATAGGCCATTACAGACTCCGTATACTCCTCCAGATCAATATGGCAGCTCTTTACAGCTGCATCTCTAAACACTGACTAGTTTGTACACTCAAAACAGTCCTGTAGTGCCAAGACTGCTCCCTCAGGCCATATCCTTACTTATTTGGTTATAGGTTTGCCTCTTTTCAGCAGTGGTGTGTATGCAGGAAGCAGCATGATGGCCAGATTGTCTGAGGTGCCCAGATGTGGATAAGGTACTGCTTTGTAGGCCAGTTTTACATTTGTGCACACCTTATCTAGAGTGTTCAACCCTTTTGTTGCAAATTACACATGTTGATTTCTAATGGGGTAATATGGATTTCAAGTCAGATTGATTGAACTCATCTGCAGTTATATGGGCAAACTCAGGGTTCTTATTCTGGAGGTCATTTATTGACAGATACATAATGTTCAATGCCACACTGATATTAGCAATAGGGGGATGTAAACAGCCATTATGCTCACTCCATTGAATTCTCTAGGCAAGTAGAAGTAGAAGTATTCATGGGCAACTTTAATTATGCCACTGTTAACTGGAAATCCTAAGCAACACCAAATGTACAGGCACAAATAGGCTGTATAACAAAAGGAAGAAAATTATGGCAAACATTAGGAAGTGCAGCACCCAGCATGATACAAGCTTTCTCATCAAACTAAAAACAACTCAGAGGACAAATAATGTCTACCAAAGCCAAATTTGAGGCAAGCTTGGCCTCCCAGGCCAAGGGCAACAACAAGGCATTCTTAACTATGTCCACAACCTCAAAGGCAGTACACAATTGTGTGCAGAGCTCAGTCTAAATGGAGCCACCTATAATGAACCAGAACATATGCAAACCTACTGGCTGATAGATTCAGCTCCAACTTTAGCCCTTTCTCCCTCTCAACCTTCCTTCAGGAAATACAATCAAAAATTACTCCCCAATTATCGTCAGGGGACAGATCATTAATGCTCTCTCTAAGGCCAAGAAGACTTCATCAATAGGTCCAAATAATATCTCAGAATGCCTTCTAAATAGCATGAAACCTGTCCTATCAGGCCCTCTGGAATTGTTATTTAACTGTAGCCTCCAAACAGGCTTCATGCCTCCTGAATGGAGAACAGCAACAGTCATCTCTCTATGCTCCAAACAGGCTTTATTGCCTTATGAATGCAGAGCAGCAGCAGTCATGCTCCTGTACAAAGGCGGGCCATCTACAGACCTTGGAAACTACAAACCCATAAGTCTCACTGGTCTTATATGATAATCCATGGAAAGGATTATCATGAAAATGATCAAAAATGATATAGTAATCCTCCAGACACTGGAAGTAGCTCAGTTTGGTTTCATCAGAACAGGCCATGACTAGTCATCCTGGAGGACTTCTTTGAGAAGGTCACCAAAGCAATGGATGAGGGAAAAATGGTTCACACTACCCACCTTGACCTTGCCAAGACATTGGACACAATACCCCAAGTGGGCAATGTTGACAAACTCAGGAGGTTAGATACAAACCCATATGTCACACTGTGGATAGCCAACTGGCTCAAAGACAGAACACAGGAAGTTATGACTGGGTAGTCCATCTCTGCAAGGAAGCTAGTCAACAAGTGGAGTCCCTCAGGGATCAGTCCTTGGACCCCTCCCCCATTTTGGCATTTACTCTAATGTCAAGGCCAATGTCAATGGTCTCTAGCTGACTAAATTTGCAGATGATTGCAAATTAGGAGCTGTCATTGAATCCCACACTGACACAAATGTTCTCCATAAAGGGCTGACACAGATAAACACCTGGTGTTAGAGCCATGGACTAAAACTACATGCCAAGAAATGCATAATAGTATCCTTCAGAAAGTGTTCCACCCCTGGTAACTATCATACTGACAACACACCCCTTAGAGCTGACACAGTAGTCAGAGAATTAGGGGCATACATAGGCAGTAATATAGCCTTTGACTATCATGTGTCTACAGTATTAAGGAAATCATTCTATGTTGCACAAATTATAAACAAAGGTATGGCATCTTGATCCAAGGAAGTCATTGTTCTACTGTATTTGGCATTCATCTGAGCTATCATTGAGTACAATGCCACCTTTCTTATTTGCCTAACTAGGCATATCCAACAATTGAAATGTCCACAGAGGTTCCTCATTAAATAATACCGGGTGTAAGTAAAATGTCCTATGCAGGCTGCTTCAAGGCCCTATCCCTTTTTTCTGTCTCTTACAGGTTGATGAGGGGAAAACTATGCCTGGCATACAGGGTTTTGTCAGACCCGACTCTGATAGATCTCCTACATATCCACAAAACAAATAGCACCAGAATTACCCATTCTAAAGACTTAAACCTTGCCTGTGATATAAATAAGACCATCTGGAGAGACACTTATGTATCCCAAAGACTACCACAGCTCTGGAAAAGGCTCCCCATTCACGTGAAGCAGTGTTCCTCCCTAACCCAATTCAGGTAGACTTGGACAATTGGATGGAGACCAGGAAATTCATCCCTGGTTTGGCACCTATGTCTCTAATGGACATAGACCAGTTGTAAAGTGTTCATCTCCCAAACCCCTGCTTACACTTATCAAGGGTACCAGAACTTGTCAGAGATTTGACACCCATAGCTAGGCTTAAAAAGGTGCTTGTGGCCATTAGCTTAGTAAACACCTATGACCCTATGAAAGCACCATAAATAAAGGTTTTGATAAACAGAACCCAAGATGAACTGCTTCTCCCATCTATACATAACTAAGTTCACATAAATGGTTGTGCGTTAGCTCCCATACTCACACCTTGAACTTGAGAGAAGACTTCTTTCATAAGATGTTTTTGCATAAAATTAGTTCCATGCTGTCCATAACAAAATTAATGAGATGATCATCCAAATTAGTCAACTCAATTATAGCTGAAGGAAATAATTTGTGACCAGAACAATGATAGATACAAATAAAAAGGTTGCCTACATCCACAGTAGAAAAACTATAAACATTACTAAAAAATGTGGTTTGACCTTAGTAAGAAAGTGCCAAGAGTCCTTTCAAATATGTTCAACTGATCGTATAGATTGTTTTAATATACAGTCAATGAACACTACCAATGAATACGTTTTCAAATTATTTGCTGCAAAAATTAATGATATAATACCCTTATAGACTTTGGGTATTCCAAATATGTTTGGTATAAAGGGATTTTTGTTTTCTAAGAAACTGAACATTTCCAAAGTAATCACATCCTGTGCTACAGTCTTCTAAAAAGAGGTCTCTTTTTGCTATGCAACATGAATGTCATTCCTCGAGATAGTCATACTTGTTAGTATCCTGCAATAAGTTGAAAATATGACTAATATAGTCAATTTTGTCAGCTGTGATGATACCCTCTCTCTTGTCGGGTTTCATAATTTTCAAGGAAATGTTCTTTAACTTAACTAACAAATTTAGTTCTTCTTTGGAAAGATTGTGAAAATGAGGAGAATGTGGATTGTTCAAATTATGCAGTTCTTTCTCACAAGAGTTTTGGAAAAAAATAGCTAGTACAGGGTTGAGAGGGGGATTGCATGCACTTTTTTCTTAAATGGATGAATAGGAGGAGAAAAGGTCACACTAACAGCTTGATTTTCTAACAAAAGTTCATGCTAAGCTGCTTTATATAAAGTTTGAGTTTAATAAGTAAATCTGCCAAATCCATTTTAAAATAAGGTACATACTTGAACCCCTTCCTAAAAAGTGTAAAATTAATCTTGGTAATACTAATGTCTGTGTAGTCAAAAACGTTAAAACCTTGGTGAGTTATCATCCTACCTTTATACATAGACATAATGCTATCATCCCTAGAAGAACGTATAGAGTTACATCTAAGGAGGAACAAAATCCATCTGTTCCACTTGTTACTTTTCTGACCCCTGCCCTGCCCTTCCCTACGTTAATCATAAAGCATATCCTTATCCTGAGGATTTCAAGTCTACAGACAATCCTAATAGACAGTTCAGGGTTACTAATTTGGATATGGATCAGGAACATGTTGGGATGGATTTTGAAGTACTGCCTTCTGCTTCAGACAATGTTTCTTCACAACATATCCCCTTTTCTCCATAACAGGCAGATGATCCTGGCAATGGGTATAACCAGAATGTTCCTGCCCTTAGGAGGTCAGAGAGAATTGGTAACCAACAAAGAAATGGGCAATTTTTTTTTTAGCCCAACAATCCATGTTTCCTGGGTGGAGGAACAAAGTGAAGGCCAGGGATCAGAAAAAGACCCAGCAGCCACAGAGGACATGGCTAACCCCTGGTCCAAAGTGTCTGTAGGAGCTACACTGAGGGATCCAGGGCAAAAGATGAGTAGTGTGAGGAACAGCTAATAGCCACAGCATAATCACTCACCTGTGGCTGAGGCTGATTGTTAGTCTGCTGTGATGGTAAAAGCTATTTGCTTAACTATTTCTTTTTGTGGCTGGAAGGAGGATCAACTGTGGGGCTGACAGATTGTTTTCATGGTCAAGCCAAAAATGGTGCCTGTTTCCCAGAGAAAACAGGCAGCAAATGCCAGTAAAAACAAAACATTTTTAAAAGTCACTTTTTCACATACATATTAAGAAACATTTTAAAACACTTAGCCAGACCCACAAAGTAAAATAAAAACATTTTCTCCACAAAAAATCGTTTTCATTTTCTTTGAACAACTTTTTGACTGACAGGAAAAAAGAGCGCTCCTGTTTACAAGTAAGGTACATTTTCATGACAGTCCATTAAAACACAAACTCCAAGCTTTAAAATAACTTTCCCTGAAGAGAAAAGTATCAATAGTAAACACAGTTATTAAATGGAAGGTTTTTTTTTTCTCCAAAGGGAATTTATTTGCCCAGCAAGGGAGCAGCAAATGCCAACCATCAAACATTGAAAGATTCAAAGGACTGTACTATTCACTAACAGGAAAGCTCTTAAGGGCTTGGTGCTCAATCTTGTCTTTTAGTCAGCTCTGTTCAGCTCCCTGAGGATTTGGATGCATGGCTGATGCCCTGAAGCATTAGAAGCTGTCTGGCTGTTATAACCTTGTTAGGCTACAGCTCATATAGCTGCAGGTACTGCAGCAATGATGAATATCATGAACATAATATATAACATCAACAAGAAAAGGTGTTTCCAAGAAATGCACTTTTGTATTTGCATGATCAAAAGGAGAAAAAAATCAGTTTTTCCTACAAAAATCTCATATCCCACAGAGAAGAAATGTATTTTTGAATGTGTTAAGTGCAGAACTACCTTAAGGGATGTCTTTAGAGATGGGATGGCTTAGATGTAATCTGAGGAAAAGTGGGCAAACACACATATTTTTAATGTATTGACTCTGATGGATTAAACTAGAAAGCTGAAATAAATTTATTTTTAGTAGGCTAATAACATTGGCATGGGAAAATGTGAAGGGACCAAACTTGTGACATTGTACACAATACAAATCTTTTCCATTATGAATGCAGTTTTGTTCTGATAGTTTTGGAAAGAAAGTTCTGCTGTTAGATTTATCTTTAAACTGAAAATATAATAAATTGCCCTATTGTTTTGTCAGTAAGATATTTTGCTGGGGTAATGCACTTGGAATGTAAGTTTTTATACTGAGTTGTTTTGCTTTCTCCCAGATTCACAGCATCACTTTGCACAACTAGAAAAGTATGGCTCCTTCTTGTACCACAAAACTCTGCAGTCTTGATTTCAAGTTACTATGACTGGAAACTACCCTAATAAGCTGTCACAGGCTTGTAAACTACTTTTATGTACTACAGGTTGGCATTATGAGAAGTTTCTTGTCAACACCTGTTACCTGCACTGACAGGTTGTTTATGCAACCTCCTCAACTCTCAGGACATAATCCAAAAAATCCATGTTTAGATACTGGATTTTATAAGGAGAATGTAGTGTTATTGTGAATGATAAACCCAGGGAACACAGTTAATTCTGTTGAATATGCATAGACGTACACCACCACACTCTACTTGCATGTCAACAGCTGCACAGATGCAGCTGTACCCCATAGAAACAATTGCAGGGCAAACCCCAGAAACATACCCACATGGTGAAACCATAATATCAACAAGGTTTATATTGAAAACAAAATAATTTTGACCAAAAGTAAACAGATTAATTGCCAGAATGTTAGAGTCCTTGTCAGTAAAACAAACAAACAACTCAGGAGCTTTGTAAGATCCACCAAAGCCAAGTTTAAGGTTAACATACCTACCCAAACCAAAACAGTCAAAAGGCATTTTTGGGTTATATTTTAATCTCAAAAGCACAATGAGCAAACATCTTATACTATGACGCTGACCTAGATGGAAGATGGAGTTATATAACAGTTAGGTGCCCTTACGATCTTACTTTTAAATATTTATGCCCCCCCCCTGTGCTAGACAGCAAGAATTTATTATGTCCATTTATAAGATCCTTTCTTGTTTTCCTAACTACTATTACATCATAGGGGGTGACTGGAATACTATACAGGATCCCACATCAGACAGGACAAACATAAAATGCTCACTTAATAGTTATGCCATCACAGCCATCACTGAACTAAAAAATGATTTCAACCTTTTTGACCCATACACTTTTCAAACTAATAAATCACCAACAGACTGATTTGCCTTTTTTCTCAATATCACAAATCATGGTCCAGGCTGGATTTTTTCATAATCTCTAGGATCTTCTTGAATTTTAACAACACCTTTCATGCAGAGCCTAGATTCTTTTCAGATCATTCAAAAATAACACTTACTCTTAACTGGCATAGCAACACTGTTACTAGATATAGGGGTTATAATTGGACATTAAACCCCAATTTACTTTTAAAAGAAGAAGTGGTACGGTAAATTTATGACATTCTAGAAGATATTTTACATTCACTTGATACCTCTCACCTTCCACTAGACATCTGCTGTGCCTCTATAAAATCCTTAATTAGAGGGACACTCATTAACAATGCTTCCTACTATAAGAAAGAATTCATTGCTAAAGAACTCAATATCAAGAAAAAAATACTAATCTGGAGTCAGAACTAGAATTAAGGTATAACCAAGAATCTGAAAAACAGCTTACCTACCTTTAGAAAGAACTATATTTGTTACACTTGAATTGTTTATCTCTTCAGGAAATAAAAACTCTAGCAAACTACTCAGAGTGGTGACAAATGCCATTCAAATTCTTAGCAAGACTGATAAATCAGAGGAAACCATCTGCTCTTATATCTGAGATATCACATCAAAGTAAATCCTACTACTCAAGCCAGGATATAATTCATCTATTTGAAAATATATACTCTCAAGCCTATAGTGCCCAAAAGGTTTTACTACAGGAACATGATTTTGAACAGTTCCTGACTCAATTGAAATTCCCAGCACTTAGCCAGGCCGAAAAAAAGATATCGGGCGGGATTCACAAAGGCTTGCATGGAGTGTAAGAGATGTGTAAGACTCCATGCAAGCCTCACGATCCAGAAACAGCCCGAAACGCCGTGTAAGAGACCAGCTAAAACGTCTCTTACAGGGACTGGGCGTGGATATGCTAAATACCTCACTTGCAGCAAAAGGCATGCAAATGAGGTAGAGTAGCAATCCATGAAACAGAAAGCAGCCCGTGTAAGAGCTGTTTTAGCTGCAGAAATGTACTCAGTTGACAACTGAGTAAGTTTCTGCAAAAATCACAATAGAGCCATGTCAGCTCCAAATAAAGGGTGCATATGTGTCAGGCAGCATGCCAATGGCCAAATATGTGGCCAATGGCAAGGTACCCCGATGCAAATATGAGAAATAATTTTTTTTTTTTTCGGCGATTGCCGGTGTTAAAACGCAGCGCAGCCCCGCGCAAACAGGCTGCGCTATATAAAACATAAAAATGAAGGTTATAAACCCACAAATGTGGGTTTTATGCAATACATGGATTTACAATGCAGGGATCAGCAGACCAAAAACAACATGGCCACCGTTTAGTGATTGCTAAGGGGGGAAGCTGAGTCTAAGACATGTAACTAAGCATTAGTAGGCAATCTGATGTAAATGAGTATTAGGATACTGAATTCCACTGTCACATAGCAAATGAGCATAGTCTGAGTAGTGTAAGAGATACATAAGCAGGAGGAATAGAGTAGGAGGTAGGTGACATCACAGGGGGGGAATGGTAGAATGAAATGCAGTTCATTGGAGGTCAGTGTTACATGACAGATGTCAGACACAGATCATGGAAAGAGGAGTGCCACAAGAGAAGCATGGGAAAGTCTAGAAATGGAAGGTGTACACTGTTACTTACACCAAAGTTTCTTGTTGGGCGTGCATGCGAACGTGTGCGCACCATGAGGCGCTGGTAGGACAGTGTGTGCACGTGTAAGGCAGACTGGGCATGTGGGAGCCTGTTGGCAGACTTGTAAGACTGTTTGCGCTGGTGTGCGCGCATGTAGGGCAGACTGAGCATGTGGGAGCCTGTTGGCAGACTTGTAAGACTGTTTGCGCTGGTGTGCACGTGTTTTAACCCAAATAAGCAGATTTCGAACCGTTTAAGCATGTGTGCGCATGTGTAAGCCACTGTGAGCATTTTTTTGCTGGTATGCACGTTGCTCCCCCTGAGGAAACAGAAAGGAAAAAGGAAGCAACAGAATTAGTAGGAAGCTAGCAGGGAATACTGCTGGAGCTAGCAGGTGAAAACAATTAGAAGCAGGCAATTACACAAGCAGAATAATAGCTCAGCCAAGCACTTAAAACTCTGCAAACAGCAGTGCAGGATGTATCTCTCAAGAGACACTGCAAGACAGGAGTAAGCTATTAGAAGTGAAAACTGAAAAAGCTGAACTCAGAGCAGAAATGGTAGGGGCTGCCACAGCTGTCATAAGGAGACATAGACGACTTGCTGAGGGTGGTGACAATGCAGATGGTGCCAGACAATCCACAGTGAAGAGACGGAGAAGAGTGTACAGGCCCAGGGTCACCTACCATGGGTTACATGAGCTGGAGATAGTAGAGCTCTATATAGTGGACAGAGACCTCCTGCAGCAAATTGAGCTGTACAGGCCACGCCTCACACACAGAACCAACAGAGGGGAACCCAACCCAGTGGAAACCAAGGTATGTATTGGACTAAGAATACTAGCAACAGGTACCTTCCAGAGACCAACTGGTGGTATGATGGGGATATCACTGGCATCAGCCTCCAGGGTACTGCACCAGTTCCTGGATGCCATGTCAGCACATGTCAGTGATCATTTACATTTCCTCAATGCCCATGAGGTATTGGCCAGCAATATGTGTCTATTCCAGCAAATAGCAGAATACCCTGAGGAAGTGGGTGCAATAGACTGCACGCACATATGCATCAAAGCACCAGCCGGTGAGCGGGGTAGGGCCTACATTAACCGCAAGGGCTTCCCCTCCATCAACTGCCAGGTCGTGTGTGATGCCCAGGGCATAATAATGAATGTGTGTGCTGGCTGCCCTGGGAGCTACCATGATTCCCATATCTGGCATTTGACGCAGCTGTACCAGAAATTTGCCAATGGGGACATCCCACATGGACACCTAGTGGGGGATGCAGGTTATGCACTGGAGCCGTGGCTGATGACACCCATCAGAAATGCACACACACCTGAACAGGAATGCCATAATGAGGCACACGCACAAACATATAATGTAATAGAGCATGTGTTTGGGCTGCTCAAGTCACGGTTCCAGTGTCTGGAAACATCTGGTGGAGCCTTGCAGTACTCACCAACTACATGTATCCAAATTGTCATGGTATGTGCTATGCTACATAATATGATCTTGCGAAAACAGCTGCAGCAAGACCAGCTTAGGGCCGGGCCAAACAGCCCCCGACCATTGCCAAGGCCATCACAGGCAGGGCGTGACTCGGAGGAGGAACAACCTGAGCCTGCCCCAGTAGGCAGAAGGAGGCATGCCCAGTATGCTCTGGCCTTGGCAAAGAGGCAACGCATAGCACATACACTGGCTCAGTAGGAACCCTGGGAATGATACCCCTCTCTGACTCACTCATATAAAAACATGGATGCCTAAAATGACATAACCTGCTCTCAAACATGTACAGGGAGTGTAAAATGTGCATCCGACAGAGGCTTCCCTGCAGCACCACCTGAGGCATGAATGCCATGTGTTAAGTAATGTAACACCATGTACTGTATGCACACTTGAGGACCCTGACTAACATCCTACCCTCACCAAGCATGATGCCACAATATGACGATGGGATGATCAATTGCAATAATTGGCTGAAGTAATGCAGTTAGTCAAAGGGGAGCCAATGTTTGCCAGCCTGGGATGACATGCTGAGCATGACATGATGCTCCACCTGCTAGGGGTGGTGTGCACCTATCAGTCCAGGCCTCATGGATACTGGCAAAGGCTGTCATTACCAACAGCGTGCCCTGAATAGGTAAGGCTCAAAACACAAACCCACCTCCATAGGTACCACAAGGGATAAGAACCTAGATGTAATGCTACCTAATGCCAGAAGTATAAACAGCAAGATGCGTGCAGTGTAAACGCACCCAGTATGGAGGATGTTGATATCTGTCCTGTAACAGAAAAATGGGTCAAGGCTCAGAACAGCACCCTAACACTACCAGGTTACACCTCATACTGTGCTGTACAGACTCAAAACATGGAACAAGCTACAAAAGGAGGGTGACTAGCAATAATTGTCAAGGATAACCACACCCCTATGTTGGTACCACAACAAGAAGCAGTATGGACTAGCCATTGTCAAGTAATAGTGGCTAAAACTGCTTCCCAATTTATAGCCTGCTACAGACTACCATCCTAACACCATGAACTGCACCTGGCCTATGTTGGAATACAGGAATATATCAAGCCCCCCAAACCACATTATATTGGTTGACTGAAAATACCCAGACATACACTGGGAGCATTATACTAGCACCAACACTGTAGGAGAAAAGTTCCTAGAATCCATAAACCAAAATGCCCAGGAACAACATACCACTCCCACAAGAGGGGTAAGCATACTGGATGTGATAATCAGCAACATGGGTACTGGATGGCAAGATGAGAAGTGTATCCCTTACTGGTAAGACCAGACTATAGAGTAACCACACCGGATATACACATCCTAACCACAGTCCCTGACAAGAAAACCACAGTGAAAAACATGTGTAAAGCATAAGTTGCACCCCTCCAAACTGATGTGGAATCCATTAAAGGCCCTGTGCAGGTGCAAAATATGGGACACACCACAGAACCTGTTATACAGGCATTCCAGGTACACAGCCAGGATTGCTTGGATTATGCAATCACAAATAACAACAAGAGAATGAGGAAGCTACTACATGATAGAGCAAACATAAAAAGGGAAGTAATCACTGATCAGTAAGTAGTATGGCAATAAAATATGTCCACACATACAATCCACTAAGGCCAGCTACAACAAGTAGAATCTGTGAATCCTGAGGCAATGTTACACCTGCCCAAGTGCACAGACAACCCTCAACTCCCCCCAATAAATACAAATATATGTGAGAGATGCGACCATTTATCCAAACCGGAGGCTGAGCTCCCTCATCTCAGTTCTGTCAAAACTAGTCAGGAGGAGAAGGTAACCACACACACCACAAACCCAGTCCCACATAGACCCATCACAACTGTAAACCAAACACATAAACACAGAAAAACATTCCCGGAGACCCTAATTACAAACACACCACACCAACAGAGGCCTCCAAAGCAGACCCCCAAGCAAACACAACCTCCAAACATAGCATATGCAACACATAGTACACAAAGCTGGTGTGCCAAACAGTCACAGGCCAGAAGGAGAAACAACATGCCTGATACAGTTGTAATAGGTGACTCTATAGGCAGACACACTGCTGTCCCACTCACCAGACTGAACAAGTGAAAGGGTACAGTAAGCTGCCTGTAGGCTGCTACAATACGCCACATAACACAAGTAAGCAGGTCACCCCAAAGCAAGTAGTAATATGATGCAGTCATTGTCCATGCAGGTGTGAATGACCTGAGATGTACCTCCCTGGACTACATGAAAAGAGACATGGATGAGCTCTCTGAGTATGTACTCCAGGCCGGTATGACACTGGCCGTTTGCAGCATCCTACCCTCACCAAGAATGATGCCACAGTGCAAAGACAGAATGATCAGCTTTAACAGGTGGCACAATTACAGCACAATTACAGCTGTCAGTCCAAGAGGATCTAATGGCTGTCTGCTTGGGATGTCATGCATGACAAGCCATGCTGCTGTTCCAGGGATGGCTTGCACCTGTTACCCCTGGGCATCTGGATATTGGATAAGGCTTTTGCCACCTCCATAGAGCCATACTTAGGCAAGGCTGAAAAGACTAACCCACCACCCTAGAAAACAAAAGTGATAAGAAACATAAGGGTAATGCTGACCAATGCCAGACGTGTAAACCGCTATATGCATGCTCCTGAGGCCCTCCCCAGTATGGAGAACATTGATGTCTGTGCAGTGACAGAAAACTGCTGCAAGCCTACTGACAGCACACCAGCACTACCAGGTTATACCTCATATCATGCGTTATGGCCGCAAAACCTGGACCAAAACATAAAAGGAGGGGGAGTATCCATATGCAGCACAGACACCCATACGTCCAGGTAACTGACAATGCATGAAGCATCGAAGACCACCCATGTGCACCTAACCATAGTCAAAACTGCTGTACAGTCTGTAGTATGCTACAGACCACACTTTCACACACAGGAACCCCACCCAGATGTCCTGAAGACACTGGACAGTATGAATGTCCCACCAAATACCAAACAAGGTACTCAAAAATTACCAAATAGGTGGTAAACCATTATGTATGGAAGGAGTAATCAGGGACCTAGGGACACAAGTGGACAGTCACCTGTTATGTGACACTCACATTGCCAATGTGGCTAGGAAGACTGTCTATATTGGACACTGTATCATGAAAGGATTCACATCTACATCAACAGAGGTCATTGTGCCCCTGTACTGTTCTCTTATCAGACCCATAATCTAGTACAATGCCTCATTTGGGATGTACCTTACCTGACACCTGCAGCGGTTAGAAAGACCTCAAAGGTACCTCACCAAGAGGATAAAGGGTCTCAAATATATGTCATATGCTGCCTGGGTGTAGACACCCCAGCTGAATGCAGTCACATACTGCCTACACAGAGGCATTGTATGTCTGTTGTACAAGGCCATGTCCAACACAGGAGTAATGGACATGCTCCACCCCAGAAAAATCAAAGCCATTGGAGCTGTGAGAGTGAAAGAGCATTGTACAACAACAGTGGTCCTTCTCAACAAAGGTGTTGCCTGAATGGATACTGCAAACTACCACCCCAGAATCCTGACAAGCTTGGTCTGCACAGCTATGGAAAGGATCAGCATGTACCGCAGACATAAAGATATCGGTGACCTACTGACACTGGACCCTACCCAGTGTGGCTTTCTTAAGTGCAGATCCTGCCCCTAAACATGTTTGACCCATTTGAAACAGTCATTAAGGTCATTGATGAGGGCAATGTGGTCCACACAGCATAGCTGGACCTTGCAAATGCTTCCATGCAATACCCTAAGTGTTCGGTATAGATATGCTCACCAGCTTAAATATAAACCCCTATGTCAGTAGAGGGGTTGCAAACCAGACCAAGGACAGAACTGACATTGACAGACATGCTGCAGCCATGTCAGACTACAAACCAGATATAAGTGGCATCCCACAAGGCTTGGTCCTGGGACCTCCCTTGTTTGGTATATATGTCCCATAGGTACAGGCCAACATGGAAGGACTGTGTCTGAACATGTATGCAGAGGACTACAAACTGCCCACCATATCTGACCCCCAGCTGACACAAGCATCCCACAAAAGGGCCACATAGAAACAGACAACTGGTGCCATAGCCATGTCAGCAAGCTAATTGCAGAAAAGTGTATAGTCAACCCCTGTGGATATACAGTAAGTGCCCACCAATTACCACATAGGTGTTAACCCATTACGTACCTAACATGTAATGAGAGACCTGGGGACACAAGGTGATAGATATCCTGCATTGGACAAACATATGGCTGTAGTGTTCACAGAAACATACCATATACCCACCTAATCATGAAGGTTGTCAGATCTAGATAAAGGGAGGTCATTGTGGCTCTGCAGTCCTCCTTCATCAATGTTACAATTGACTACAATAGCCCCTGTGGGATGTACCTCAGCAGACACCTCCATCAACTGTAAAGTCCCCAACAGTACCTCACCAGGAGTAGCAAAGAACTTGAAAAGATGCCATGTGTTGCCTGATTAAACAAACTGCAGCTCCACACACTGCCATACTGCCCACCCAGAGGCAAGCTGTGCCTGATGTATAAAGCCGTGTCCAAGCTGGAATCAATGAACATGCTGCACCTTGTACAATCTGAATGGCAGTGAGCTATGCACATGAGAGACCTGAACCCCAGCACTGACATACATAGGACAAGCTATACTGCATGATCCATAACACAGAAGCCACCCCCACTCATGGGTAAACTCCCAGTACAGGTTATCCATAGAGTCACTCATCGATTCACCTCAAGAGGAATCGTGATGAGTGGATGGGAGATGATAGGTTTACCCTGGGTATCACTGTTATGTCACAGGTAGACGGAGGCACAGTATACTAACCATGACATACGTTATGGCAAACTCCACTTACAATGTGTGTCGAAGGACAAACACATTCTCTGACTAACATTAGATATGGCCTAGGGCACATCGCTACTGTTTGCCAATGTACACCTATGTTGTGGTATACACTACCAATGTTGGACAAGCCTGGTATCAGTAGTTCATACTGAACATAATGCAACATGGTCAGATGTGCACAACTGGCCCCTAACCAGGCTGTTGTGCTCACTATGGAAATGTAAAGCAGTGATAGGACACTGTCCACCACAGTGAAAGTACTGAACCAGTACACTATACGGTACTACAGTGTTAGGTCAGTATGAAAGAATGTTGACAACTGTATGCAAAGTATCCCATGCAAACCCTGCAGGCACAGTATAATCCCTGTTGTGTTCACACACAAAGCAGTTGGACAGTAACTACACAACATGACACGCAACACACAACCATAAACGGAAGATATTGTTGAAGTTCACACACATCCACAAATGTGGTGGGCTGCAGAGTTCAACATATGGAAAGCACACATTGGGCATGCTCGCACACTTTGATAAATGAGACATATGTCAGACATCATGCCATGGGAAGGCTGAACTGGGCATGCTCACACACTTAGGCCAAATCACAGTTTAGCAGTTGGCCACACATATCTGGTATGTGTACGTGTTATTCCAGGAACCAACCACATTACAGCAATCTGCCCAGAGCACACAGTTAAATGACTACAGAGACATACGTGATATAGTGGATCCCTCCCATATGCAAACATCTTCCACAGATACACACATTGTTCATACAAACAGGGAATGCTATGGCAATAAAGACCTGCAAACAATCTATCAGCAACAAATAATGTGCATCTGACAATTCAACATATGGGTATAGAGGTCAACACTAGGCTGTTTGCCCTAGGGAATGACAGCTTAGCCAGAGTGTGCTTGGCGTCTGCCTCCCCAGTACAGTAGGCTACTGTGCCACTGTAAAGTAGGTCACATAAGGCAATCATGTGAGGCTAGTGTGTTGTGCCTCTGTCAAGCAGGGACACACTGGAGATCCCAGGGTTTGAATGTGCTAAGCCACATCCATGTTGTTGGTGTGTGCTGGAAGAGGGTTGCTGAGGACCTCTAATAGTAAGTGGGCATCAATAACAGACTGAGGGGAGCCTTATCTGCATTGTCTGGACAATTTCACTGTCAACACTGTGTTCTGATGATTACGTGGGATTGAAGTGTCGTGCCGGTACTGTTCAGAGATGTCCTCCCTCTGTGGGCTACAGCTCTGCAATGTATTAGCTCACTCTGTCTGTTGGACAGCTCATATATGGCTGGTGTACACCTGACAGGTGTCCTGTTGTGGAGCAGTCATGGGTATATTTGGGATAGCATGATCAATGCAAACCTTCCACATGCTCATAGAATGCAATTGTCAAGGATTATGCAGAGTGGCCAGTATAGTCCCCCAGCATGGGTCCTTTGAAGTCTTCCACCCCAGTCTACACAGGTGTAAAGTCTGCTTGTGATAAATACAGTTTGTTTGCAGTGACAGCCTTGCCTGGGGGTGGGGATAGGATATGGATGTCCAGGGAAAAGTGGGTATGGTCAGATATCAACAATGGTGGTCTACCGCTGGTGTGGAACAGTGAGTACCCATGTTGCAGATGGTCAGGTGCAATATGTATTTCCCCATGTGGCTGTGGTGAGTAGTTCTGCCATAGCACATGGACCGACAAATTGTAGTGGCTGTAGAGTAATGTTGTAGAGGCCTGAGTAGTTCCCACACACAATATACCTGTACCTGACGTTAACAACTGTAATGGTAAATCTGAACACCTGCATATCCTGGCACTGTTCCCAGGGAAGCAAAGTGTGTGTCCTGGATGTGGGAGGGGTGTTCTGGACTGGTTGTTTTGCGTGTTACAGGTCCTGTGGTCACGAAGCATGGTATAGAACATAACCTGCCACTGCAATGTGCATATGTGACCCTGAAGTAGGTGGCTGCAAATGCATATATATGCTATCCCCCACCTGACAGGTAGTACTAGATGTACATACCTCTGTAGAAATAAAGATGTCAGCACCCTATAAATACTGCAGGTGCAGACCAGATGCCCAGTAATTCAGATAGCACGCTCTGCTAATGCGTCTCCCTCAAGTGTCATAATATAGTTAAGTAGGGGTTTGAACCATGCAAATGCTCAGTGTGTGTGTGTGTGGGTGAGCGGGGTTGTTGTGTGTACAAGTCTGTGTGAGGGAAATGTCCCTTTTGGCAACTGGGAAAACACACTACAGGATGCACATTCCCCTTTCTAAACACTGATGATGTTAGCACCCTATAAGTACAGCCGGAGAAAGGAAACCTCCCAGTAATTCAAATAGCGCACTCTACTAATGCAATTCTCTCAAAGTGTCATAACATAGCTAGGTAGGGGTTTGAATTTTGCAAATGGCAAGTGCATGTGTGTGTGTGTGGATGAGGGGAGTTTGTGTGCTTGCAAGCCTGTAAAAACGATATGTGCTTTTTGGCAATTAGGAGAACACACTACATGATAAACATTACCCTTTCGAATCACTGATGATGTCAGCACCCTATAAGTACAGCTGGAGAAGAGAAACTTCCCAGTTATTCAAATAGCACACTCTGCTAATGCGTCTCTCTCAAGTGTCATAATATAGCTAGGTAGGGGTTTGAATCCTGCAAATGGGAAGTGTGTGTGTGGATGAGGGGAGTTTGTGTGTTTGCAAGTCTCTATGAAAGATTTGTGCTTTTTGGCAATTAGGAGAACACACATGATGAGCATTACCCTTTCCAAACTATGATGTCAGCACCCTATAAGTACAGCTGG
Organism: Protopterus annectens; assembly: GCF_019279795.1. Lineage (NCBI taxonomy): Eukaryota > Metazoa > Chordata > Ceratodontiformes > Protopteridae > Protopterus > Protopterus annectens. The sequence continues at coordinate 1,175,643,633 of NC_056732.1, forward strand.
AGAAGGAAAACCTAACACTAATTCGAATAGCGCGCTTCGCTAATGCGTTTCTCCCAAGTGTCATAACATAGTTAAGTAGGGGGTTTGAATCCTGCAAATGGCAAGTGTGTGTGTTTGGATGAGGGGAGTTTGTGTGTGTGTAATTCTGTATGAAAAACGTGCTTTTTGGCAATAAGGAGAACACACTACATGATGCACATTACCCTTTCCAAACACTGATGATGTCAGCACCCTATAAGTACAGCCGGAGTAGAAAAACCTCCCAATAATCCGAATAGTGTGCTTCACTAATGTGTCTCTCTCACGTGTCATAACATAGTTAGGTAGGGGTATGAATCTGGCAAGTGTGTGTTGGGGGGTAGTAGGGTGTGTGTAATTGCAAGTGTGAGAGAACAGTTCCTTTTGGCAACTACTATGATACACCAGATGCTGCATATTCCCCCAGTAAACACAGGTGATGTCACCACACTATCAGTACAGCCAAACAGGGCTAATTGCCCACTAATGCCAATAGTGCGCTCCGCTACTGGGTCTATTACTACTGTCAGAGCACAGATAGGTATGTTTTGGAAGCCCACAACTGCCACGTGTGTTTGTGTCACACAAAATGACCATGTGTGGGTTGTTGTTCATAACAATGCATGACATTGCTTAAACCAGCAATGGCAATGCACACATGATGTATGTGTGTGACACATACACATATATACCTGTGACCTTCAATAGTTACCATGTCTGGCATGTGCCTCAAGTGAATAAATGGTATTTGCACTGCGTAACATTATGACTGTGTCTTACTGTGCAGGGGCTGCATGCGGTATGTGTATATACAGTGTGAGTTGTATATGGTATCATCCTAACAGCGGGGGATACACATCTGGTCTGGGCCATATAGTCTACATGTAGTAGATGAACAGGTGCTGCATGTTCCCACCTGTTGTGGGAGTGGTAACATGTTATTCCACTGCAATTCAGTGACTACATGCTGGGAACTTTTCAGCTAGTGTGTTGTAGCTACAGTAATGTTCACACACAATGTTCGGCTGGATGCAGTCCAGCCATATAAAGACATATCTAGAGACCGTCATATTCCCAGTGTTGTTAGGGAGGACAGGTGGGTTTCCTGTGTATGGGAGGGTTGTGTGTGCCAGGCTATGAACCAGAAGGCAGTCCAACACACACTGTTAGCTGCACATGGATAGGCCCTGATGCTTTGTGCTGTGCCAACAACCTGGAGGTGTGTGTATCTGTGGTGCCTTGAGATACCTCCCCACTGTTCATGTGTGGTACATGTGTAGGGGACAACAGGCATGGTATGAGGTATAACCTGGCAGTGATCAGTTGCACCTATGAGCCATGAATCAGGAATCTGTTACTGCACAGATATTGCAGTTTACCATGCTGAGGACAGTGTCCAGTGCATGCATCTTGCAGTGTACACTGCTGGTGTTGTGTAGCATTACTGTTAGTGTCCTATCCTGTGTGATACCCACGGAGGTGGCTATGCAATCTGTGCCCTGCAGCAAAAGGCACTATGTGTGTATCAAGGGGCTTCGCCAATATACAATGGTCCATGGGTGACACGTGCAAGCTGCCCCTCTCAAATCATTGTGGCTTACCTAGCATGTAAGCACACGCTGACAGCCATTGGATACCCTATGAATGACATTGGAGATTGAGCAGAATGTAGACATAGAACACCCTTCCTACATATTGTGGTAGCATACCTGGTGAGGGTATGATGGCAACCAAGGTCAGGCTCATACCAGCCCATGCCACATGGTGAGAGAGCCCTTCTATGTTCCCTATCATGTAGTCCAGGGAAGTACATCTCAGGTCATTCATAGTGGCATGGACAATGACTGAGTAATATGTGTCCATGCCTCTGACTGACCTGTATGCATGTGTTATGTGGTGGACCATAGTGCCCCACAGGCATATCACTGTGACCTTCACCATGTACAGCCTGTTGAGCGTGATGCCACTGCACCGGCCAAGAAAAGTACCTGACACATCTGTAGTAGGTGTGTTGTGTAGCCCTGCAGGCTGTGAGTGTGTGGCACATGGGATGTGTGTGCCATGTGTGGCATGTGCTCTGTTCCGACTTAACATATGCCTGTGTGCCAGCTGTGGAGTTGTGTGATGCTCAGGCAGGATGCTATTCTGAGGCTCCAAGTATGCCCCAGTGTGTTTGGATTGCTGTCAGTGCAGGTCTATGTCAGACTGGTATTGTAGTCACTGTAGTATGTCATGCCACCTGACAGGGTATGGCAGTACTGGGTCCAGAGTGCTCAGTCCTCAGATTGGCTATATGGTTGCATCTCACTCATGTGTTGTACGTTCCTGGCCAGGCGAGAGGGTTGACTGCATACATGTGGTAGCTGTGACATTGCCACATTACTCACATATACCACAACTGGACCATAGAGGTGATTCACAGGTTATCTTTGCACGTGCTACCATTGTAGTGTGATTGCCATGGTGATTTCCAACACATAGGGCCAATGGGGAACAGCATACTGAAGGTGAGTATGTGTGGGTGTATTGCTACTGATTTCATAGTGCTGGCATTTATGACTGCACATGTGGGTAAATGCCAGGTAAGTCATATGCAGTGTGTCACAGGCAACGTACATGCGAACAGGACAGACAGTGATGTTCTGTCAAGTAGAAGATTGACATACGTATAGTACGCTATGCAGATGTCACTAGGAATCCACAGAAGCTCTGTAAATCTGCATTGCAGGTGGAATCAGTGTTCCAGGGAACCTCAAGCAAACATGCATGCAAACAAAGCTACAGTAAGCAGGGCTGGAAGTAGTCCATTGTACAACAAAGAAGGGGTACCACTTCCAGTAAGTAACAGTGCAAATATACAGGCACTATAAACATGTACCCAGGGATGCACAGCTCAGAAGTCCATGGTAAAACTGATATTATTTAATATTTAATTTAGTTTAAATTAAATTGGTACTGCACACATATCAACATGCGCAAACATACACATTGCATAGTCATTGTGGGCAACATGCCACCATTAGTGTACATGTCCATCATTGCGTATCACTACTTGCATTACCTTCTCCCCTGTGCTACCTATGTATGTGGTTATCTGTTGACATCCTTACCACCGATATGCGATAATGTGCAGCTGTTACACTATGGTACTTACTATGGGGGTAGATAACAATTCAGGACAGTCATACAGTTACTGCATCAGGCATGCTGGGATATACACACAATCATATCAGCACACTGTACTGTTACCAATATGATACTAGTGATACACTTCTATGTAGTCACCCTGTGCATCAGCAACATGTTAACCTGTTCCTGCACTGATGTTGGAGATTGCAGGAGGTGGCACAGTTTCATCATATGCACAGGGTGTGAACTAGGTATGCCTGAGTCTGCCACTGATACCACCAATTGACATGTATGTGTATGTGTGTTGGTGGGGGACAGCAGTACAGGGTGGGGCACTGTTGTTGCAGTGTGTGCGTGTATGTGGGAGCCCTAGGTGTTAACATTTCGCATGTGTGTATGCATGTACACAGTTCCACCTCATGGCTGCCATATACTGGAGTTTGTGGACAGCCACAGACTGCACCTGGCAAGTTATACAGATCAGTGTCTGTGGCCAAGGACATGGTACCTGTGCCTGGCAGGGTTGCTACGGACCATATCCGGTACTAAGCCAGACTGGGTACTGTCATCAGAAGCGGGTGTTTGTCGACTGGACACAGGTCCCTGTTGGGACTGTCCAGAGCCACATGCACGTGGTCTCCTAGGGCGGTCTGATGACAGCACAGACCCAGCATTGCTGGGGCTGCTGCTGGCACTATGGGGGCATCCGCGTGCCTGTTGTCATCTGCACTGACTGCCAGCTGCTGCTGTTGCTGGCATACGGCCACGTCGATGCTGCAACCGTCCACCATTGTCCTGGCTCATGGACATGTAGTTGTGGAACTGCTGTAATATGTCCCCACAACGTCTGTCTATGACATCAGGGAAATTACGGATAGCATCCACGATGTCACGCATACTGTCAGTCATGGATGTGCGACATGCTCTCAGCTCCCTCAGACCCTGTCTGGTGTACCTTTCCATACGTGACTGTGCCTGCATGACAGCCCGAAACATAGCTGAGATTGACAGACCTCTTTGGGCACGTGTGCCAGAGGCAGTACGCCCACGGATACTCCCACGTGAACCCATGGGCAACTGTCTGTGTGGTACCATCTCAGGACCCTGCCCATGGCTTCTGTGTGGGGAAGCATGTGCCACAGATATCACATTACCCTGGTCAATGCCCACTGAATCCTGTCCATCACCTAGGGACATTGGTGACATAAGATGTACTGTCAGGATGATTGTGCGCAATGATGGGGTTGACAGCTGTGTACTGGCAAGTGGCTGACCAATGATGGACCCTGACACACCTTCCTGTGCCATTACACAGATATCATCATTATCAGTACCTGTGGCACCAGATTCAGGTTCCCTGCTGCAGGACACCAGAGCAGCACCAGAACCTGTGGGAGGAAGACAGGAAACACAGTTTACAATGTCTACACAATGTTGCCAGTGATGCACACATGCACACATGCACACGTGGACACACACACACATGCACACATGCACACCCCGCAGTATACACACAGAGCACTGCTGAGGTACACTATTATTACTAACACTATCAGGACTATTATAGGCATTGTTAAAACACACTCACCAGCATGGCTGGGTTGCCTTGCTGTAACACCGGAGGGACCTGCAGAAATGATTGGATTAGTGTCAATGGGCACAATTGTGCCATTGATACTGCGTATGATACAGTTCAGTAGTACAACAGTTGCCTTTCACATGTCAGCTGCTGATATTGGCAATATCACACCTGCACAATTACATACTATGTTGACAGCTACATACCAAGGACACACCTTCCACATGCATAAAGTAACAGTGTACAGAACAGTCAAGTGTACATATGGCTTATTACCTGCACGCTCCATGTCGTGCTGCTGTGTGGCTGAAGCCTCCATCATAATGCAGGTGTGTTGCTGTTGATGTTCCTGGGCTGGAGCCACAACACTTAGGAGTAGCCCCTCCAGTCTGGTGAGGGGGGAATGTGTGGCCACCCCACCTCCTGTGGCGACCTGTTGCCTGTGGATATCCGACGCACACTGATGGACATTTCTGATTAAATCACTGCAGTGATGTCGTACCTGCTCATATGTCCTATTATGCGTGCCAATGTCATTTACCCTACGGACAAGGTCTTGCCACAGTGCAGCCCTCTCCTGCTGATTCTGGCTGGTGCAGGAAAACAGTATGTCATAATCCCGCACCAGGCTCTGGTGTATCTCTTCATCTTCTGCAGCAGAGTAGGCAGGATTTTGCTGATGCGCCATGTCCCTGAAAGAGAACACAAACAGGATATCAGCAAACTATGTCAGCAAAATATGGCACACATACTATACATGATACTCAACTATAGTGATGTACTACTACCCCCATATGTAGCACGTGTGTGTCTCTTGGTGGATACACATGTACATGGCCAGATATCAGTGCTCAGCCGACACCTGTGCAACAATACCTGCCACATTCCATACAACATAGTACCAAGCCCCATCAGTCAGCACACTAAGACAGGTCCAATGCACCACCTCACTCTGGGGGTTCATAACAAGGTACTGTATGTGGAACATCATCCACTAGTGTGATCTGGACACAAAATAATTGGCCTGGATATACATATCCCACCACCACCACCACCAGCACAGTAGACTACTTTGAAATATATGTGAATAGACAGATCTTCACTTGTTAGTACTGAGATGGTATCCATGCAGCCCAGTGGACCAGTGGAAGCCACAACTCACAATGCTGACCCCTTTGCAAATGCTTCCCATGGACATCCCCAAAAATGCATGGAACATGCACACACAATTCTAACCCAGACCCTATGCACAAAGGTTAAGCATCCTGTCTGGTGGACCCCAGCCAAAGACAAATTGTATAATGATAGAAGGAGGCTACTGCAGGACAGAGCAGAATCACATAAAGGGAAGGCAACTGTAGTCGGCACTAGTAATAAGCTAATTTCTCACATAACAACATCCAAGGCCAACTCTGAGAGAGACATGGCCAAGGACAGTAAAGATAACCACAAGGCCTTCTTCAGTTTTGTTAGAAACATGGACCAAAAGCCTCAGATATGCTCAGAGTTAGTAGACAACTACATAACATTCACTGAACCCACAGATATTGGCAACATCCTGGCAGATAGGTTCAGTGCAAATATCCCCCCTCCCTCTCCCCCAAAAGAAGAAATACTTATCACAGCTGAATGTAACCTCCCTGTCATCTCAGATGTCCAGGTGAGGGCCGCCCTCAGCAAATCAGAACACAGAGCATCAATGTGACCTGCTGGTATCCCTGGATGTGTGCTACGTGAACTCCAAGAGGAGCTACAACCGCATATAAAACTGATATTTAACCTTAGCCTTACTATGGGATATGTACCTGAACCCTGGCGTACAGCAACAGTGGTCCAACTCCACAAAGGAGGCACCTCTACTGACCCTGGGAACTACCGCCCCATAAGCTTAACCAGCCTGGTCTGCAAAGCTATGGAAAGATTCATTATGGAACTCATATACAGCGATATTGGGGACCTACAGACACTTGATCCCACCCAGTTTGGCTTTGTGAAGGTCTGATCCTGCCTTTTGAACCTGGTTGACTTTTTCAAAACAGTCACTACAGCCATTGATGAGGGCAAAGCAGTCCATACAGCCTACCTGGACTTGACTAAGGCCTTCAACACAATACTCCACTCGGGCATCATAGACAAGCTCATCAGCTTAAATGTTAATGCATATGTCACATGATGGGTTGCAAACTGGTTGAACAACAGAATACATAAAGTCAACATTGCAGGAGCCATGTCAGACTCAAAGCCAGTCACAAGTGGTATCCCACAGGGCTCTGTCCTAGGACCCCTCTTGTATGGCATTTACTTCTCAGCTGTGAAAGCAAACATGGGCAGGTTGTGGATGACAAAGTTCCCAGATGACTGCAAACTAGGCACCATAGTCGATACACCAGCTGGTACACACATCCTACAGACAGGCCTCACTGAAATGGACAACTGGTGCCAGAATCATGGCCTAACACTGAATGGCATGAAATGCATAGTCATCCCCTTTGGGTAAAACAACGTACACACAACTTATCACATAGACATACATATAGAAACAGACCAATAACACATATGGAGGGTTCACAGTATGTAGACTATTAAATTGTTACTTTACATTACCTGTGTTTGTCACAGCTGGTTGTGTTACCGTTAGTATAGGTTCCTGCTGCTGCTAGCCCAGCTTGATACTGTCACTGATGACAGCTTAAACTTAGTTTTTCTTAAGTGTAGTTCTTGTTTGTGTTTTTATTTCCTTTTTTTCTTTCTTTTTTTTTCTCTCTCTCTCTCTCTGCCTCCAAACGGTGCAATGAAAGTATTGCATGCGTGGACTGGGAGTACAGGATGCTTTTGTAGGTAACTGCATATGTCCATGTGATGGCCTCTGCACCAATTGTTAGCCAGCATTTGCTGATTGCATGCAGCCAGTTGTGTACTGATTGCAGTTCTCACTGTGATTTCAGGACAGTGCTGTAAAAGGGTATGTGAGATAGGCGTTGCCCTTTCAGATTGAAAGGGCGGGGACCATGCTGGTATGCTGTGGACACTGTTTTGTGAGTGTAAAGGTTAGTATCTCTCTCATAATTCAGGCTGTGTTGCAGATTAACATTTCTCCATTCATCTCTCCTGTTTCCTGTACTAAGTGTGTATGTACACTGACACCTACAACTATATATATATATATATATATATATATATATATATATATATATATATATACATATATATATATATATATATATATATATATATATATATATATATATATATATATAATAACTGACATTATTACCTACTAGCTACCAACTAGCATGGCTGTTTCTGTTCACACACTACTATTATAGAAATCCACTAGATTTGACAGTAAATATACATGACATGCTTTCTGTACTACACATCCTATATTCCCTTTACAGTCATTCCTACTATTAAATGATATATTTATTGTAGCAGAATGCTTTTATATAACAGTCATGGCTTAGTGGTAAGTCATGCAGACTACTGTTTCCAAGGTCCTGGGTTCGGGACTGACAGTGGGATTTTATTTTGCTTTTGAACTGACTACAGGACCTGTCATTCAGAGTGACTAAGGCACTTTTAAGCAGTTGTAACCGGGTTAGCGCTGGTTTGCGGGGAGCTCCCGCATGAGCACTTGCGTTCAGCTCTGCTCACACCCGCTTACAACCGCTTAAAAGTGCTTACTTGTGCGCACACCTGCGCTATTTTCTTTGAAAGAAATGAAAATGGGGAGAAAGGAAAGTGGTGAAAAAGGGGTCACAAAGAGGGTAAGACAGTAGGGAAACAAGCTTGGGTTTTGCAGGAGGGATGTAGGTAAGGCCCATAGCTGCCTCCATTTCTTCATCAGCAACAGCTGTGCATTTGTGTGTAATTTGGTGTGACATTTGATACCTTCCACCCCTGAAAGAGGTGTAAGGGCAGCAATAATACTTGTTGTACAGCCAATTGTAATTGACAGTTTCCATGTCCAGCAGACATGTGTGCGAAATGGGCAGCTTATGTATGGGACATAATTTTTTTGTGGGTACAGAGTGCCCTTTTTTTTTTTTTTTTTTTTTTCATGTGAGAGTAGTATGTCAGGTAAAGGAAGTCGGTATAGCTGGGGAGGTAGGTTGGGTAGGTCAACAGACAAGTCAAACAAGACGCATACAGGGGCGGTGTATGACACGAGTGGGGGGGTTACACAATTGACGGGGATGGATGTTTGGATATCCAGAGCCCATGAGCCCACAGATGGCAACAGTGGAACTGATATCCCCACCCATGGGTAGTTGCCACTGTACCTTCACTGCCCAGGACAGGGCTGTGCTGTGGGCTGTGTAGGCCGGGCAACAGGCATGCCCATCAGTTGTGCCACTTGTGCCTCAAGCTGGCGTAGGGGCCCAAGAACAGATTCCTGGATCTCCCCACGCACCACAGTCTGGACGCTACGGAGGGTGAGTGGTGGTTCTCCTCTGGCCACACTTGCAGAGGGGGGATGAGCCCCATCCCCTGCAGCGCTTCCACCCACAGGTGGCATAGGGCCACTGGAGGAGGGTCCAGACTGGGCACTACTGCTAGGTGCACTCGCCAGTTGAGGTGGGAGAGGTGGGTCCTCTGGAACCCGCCTTCCCTGTCGTCCTATGTTTTGCATTATGTCATGACAGTTTGGGTTAGTAACATACAATACCATTCACAAATAGTTGTAACAGCATGCATTAGTATTCCCATTAACCAAACACCCAGATATTCACACCATTGAACAGCAAGCATAACACATGCATAATGTGAACAGCAATACACAGTCTAACAACATGCAGGGTTGATTGATGGCAACAGGCCATCAGGTTTGGCTGTATGAACAGGGCAGATGCATCAACGTACATGCAAATATGTATGACCCAACAGGATAAATGTCCAGGGGTGTTAATTGTGATTGCGCATACCAATTTCACGTGAAATAGATTATATGTGGTTATAGGGTAGGGTGAAGAAAATATAATTAACACCTTCAAATACCAATACATATGCTGTACATTTCTAATAGCTGCAGATATATAAACACTACAGTTCTATCTACAGTTTCCTATGTGATAACTACTTCAAGTTAGTGATAGGACTGTTACTGCTACATCAATATGCATTTTATTGTTATTCATACACGTTCATATCTGGCTTTGTTCAGCTACATCATCCTGCTATATTTGCTTTATATAGCTATAGACAACTGTGGATGTTTGGTATTTCAGACAATCGTACTATCTGCATATTGCAGACTGAGAGCAACATATCCAGATTTTGGGATACACATTCCAGCTGCAGGAACATTTTGAACACATTTCGCAGTTTGGTTCTGCTTCTCACATTTATTTAATTCTGTACTAACTGCAGTATACTTTATTTAGGGGTTATTAGTACTTTATTGGTGGATTCATAACTCTTTCTCACACTCTCTCACTTGTTTTAATTTTACAATTCAGGATGGTACTTACTTCTCGGCTTTATTGACATGTTTTACCTGTAGTTATTACAATCCTTTCCAACAGTCTCATTTCTGTCATGTTTCAGTATTACAACAGGGATATATTTCACACATGTGATTTGCTCATCTTCTGCAGCTGTACTTTTCAGCCTGCTGCAGGTTGTGTACTATTATATTACAGGTGGGGCATCTTTATTTCAGACTTTATTGCAGACATTTTTATTTTTCTGTTTGGATTACAGACTGCAACACACTTTTGTAATCAAGCAATACTTGCAAACACTCTTACACTGTTACTTGCACATTTTATTACTTAGTGACTACACTACACTCTTTTGCTAACTGTCATACTTTTATATTTATTTACAGTTACAGGGAGAGGATTACTGACCTGCCTGGTGGTGCAACCACACCAGCCTATTGCCATAGGCTCTGCGGTTCGCAGAGCAGACACCTGCATCTGTAATATAAATAAAGTAATATTGGAATACACATCTCCATAATATCAGCTAGGTTAATTTCTTACATACATAATTAAATGTAACTTACTCAGTAGTGGGGCATTGGGCATTTGCCGGGCCTCCTGGATCCAAAGGTTCTGTTGGTCCTGCTTACGTCTCTTCAGGTCCGCATGGTGGTGACGGACTTGCTCACCAGTCCTTGGAATCCATGTGGCACTGGTGAGATCATGAGCCAACCGGTCCCACGCCTCAGCCCTATATGCTCCCCACAGGACCTGGCCCTGCATGAGTTTGGCCTCATGATTGTGGACAAGGAGCCAGACCATATATCTGGACTCCTCAATGCCCCACCTCTGTGCTCGGAAGCAACTACCCTCACCTACTCCTGACATTCTGGCTGCAAGTTAGTTCTACAATCGGTTATGCTGTGTATTCCTGCCTATGGGGCTTATATATGCCATTTTTCCCCGCACTTATCTGTGATTGGCCATTTTGGAATTGTATCAGCTTCACAAAACCTGCTTTGTCATGCTCCTCTTCCTATTCATGCCTATATATTTGCTATTACTGCATTTCTAAGTGTAGCTGTCATGGCTTAGTGATTCAGTACCTTGACTATGGTGCATGGTATCCTGGGTTCAAACCTAGCCACTGCTTTTTATATTTTATGACTGTCTAGACAGGCTAGGGGGTGTGTCTGTGTAAAGGCTGTTTTGTTACAGCTTGCTCAATGTTGCCTGTCGTTTAGCTTGTTTGTGCAGTGCGCAGCTCAGTGCAAATGGGTTACGCTGGTTTACACTTCATTTGGCTGTCAGCATGCATATTACGCTCATCTCAGCTAGGGGCACACAGTTTCAGCGTGTTAAACCACGGCTCACCTATGGGCACTCATTTTGCACCTGTTGAACCATTGCTCACCTACGGGCACTCATTTTGCACCTGTTGAACCATTGCTCACGTACGGGCACTCATTTTGCACCTGTTAAACCACTGCTCATTTACGGGCAGATGCACTCAACTTGTTAAAGTATTGCTCAGCTATGGGCACATCTGGCATTTTTTATTATTTTGTTATCTCACATTTCTTCAAAATATATGGCCTATTTCATTACATTTTATATAAAATATAATTTTATATGTGTACATATATGTCAGGGACTTGTTTCGCGGTTATTTCACTAAAAATAGAAATTGATGTTGTGGGGGCTCAAACCATGACTGCTTGCTTTTCAGCCGACGTCTCTACTGCTACACTACTGCTTCTTGGCTTGCTTTGCATATTTAGTTCTTATATGCTTTTCTACTGACTGCTAACTGTGGCTAAGCTACCGGCATGCCCGCGCAAACAAGCGCACTCACGGGCAAACATCTTTACAATTAAAAAAATATATAACATGTTTATTTATATAATTTTATGTTCATAGTCTGTGGGGGCATGTGTTGTGTTGTATTTATTCACATTTCCTTGTACTCTGTCGTGGGGGTTTACTTTGGGCACTTTTACTCTTCTGGGGGCATTTCCGCTTGCAGGGCTCGGCCTACGGACACGCCCCTACTGTCTTCCATGGACCATGTTAGCCTTAGGTGTGATTCAGCATGCCCTCATGCATATGCATGACATGCTGATGTCACACCGTTTAACTGCAGCCTCCGTGTAAGCCTTGTATCTCTTACACGGAGGCTTCGTGAATCCTGCCCATCATTTTCTCCATTTACCCAACAAGAAATAATTATGGTAATAAATAATCTTAAACCTAACAAAGCTCCAGGTCCAAAAGGACTGATACTGATAGAAGAATTCTACAAAGCTTTTACTCAGAAAATTTCAAAACTCATTTTGTTACTATTCAACTATATTAAAATAATAACATTACTGATATACATGTGAATGCTTCTAAAACAATTTTCATTCTTAAATAAAATACAGATCCCCAAAACCCTTGGAAAGGTAGACCTATTTCTTCAGTTAATCTGGATATGAAAAATGTTGCTTCACTCTTGGCAAATAGGCTTAAACGTCGTATCTCTTATATTTTATCATCCAATCAATCTGGATTCATGCAACATAGACAAACATGTAATAATACACTGACCCTGGAGGCCATGATAACTATTAAATCAAAATCATACCCCATTATTTGATTTTGAAATAGGTAATTCCAAAGATTTTGATAGATTAAACATTGACTTCTTATTTTCAGTCCTACCTCAAATTGGTATACCTTTAGACTTTACCCAATCCGTAAGAACATTTTACTCTAAAGCTCACACATATTTGCAAATTACCAAGACCATTTTTTTCCAGGATTGATATTAAAAATGATACTAGACAGAGATGCCCAGTGTCTCCATACCTATTTAATTTATACATTGAACCCCTATTCTTTCTTATTATTCAGAAAACTTTTCACAATATACTGATTTTATACAATACTAAGATTGCTTTATCTGCTTTTGGGGATGACCTTAACTTACACTTTAGATTACCCAACTCTGACACACTAAAAATTTGGAACTCTATAGATACCTTCTTGAAACTCTCAAATTATAAATTAAACCTACAAAAATCTTTTAATTTTTCCATTTAACCAATCCTGCCATTTAGTTATCTACCCCTTAACTATGGACATTAAGGTAAGTCACTCCTTAAAATATTTAGGAATATCTTTTCAACAAGATTCAAAACTATTCTATTAATATAATATTACAAAATTATGGGAATCGCTCCAATAGGACCTCCTTAGATGGGATAAACTCCAACTTTCTCTTTTGGGAAAATTGGTCATTGTTAATATGAACATCTTGCCAAGAATTCTATATCTCCTTAATACTGCCAATATATTAGTACATAATATATATTTTTTAAAATGTTACATTCTTCAGTCTCCAAATTTATATAGTCATCTAAATCAATAAGAATTGCTTATAAAAAACGGTATACCCTAAAAATAAAGGGGGTCTTGGCCTCCTTGATTTTAAGCTATATTATTACATAATCAACTCTAACAGAATACTATCTCTGATTATAATCCGGACAGGAAGACATGGGCCCAGACCTGGGTAGAACTATTTTATAACTGTATTAAATCTCTGAATTTTAATACAAAATCTCTCTCCTTCCTTAATAAAGAGAATATGAAGAACCTCAAACTACACATATCCTTAAAAAATAAAATGATTAACTTGCAAAAACTTTTTGAAATGTTAAATTTATCCAGCACCTTCAATACTCTGCAACCATTGCACCTAAATCCTAATTTTAAACTTAACAATAAAATGTTAAACCTAAATACCTTTCCTTGCCTCAAAGTGAAAAGCTTATTAGACATTTATTCTTTTAAGAACCAATCTGTCACATAGATATGACTATTGTTGGACCTTCCTAAAAGTTATACCATCATTTGGAAACAAATTAGAGATATGTGCGCTACATTTTTGGAGGATCTCACTCTGGATATGACAGGTATAAACTCAAGTAAAATGCTGTAGAACCTACCGTTAATGAAGAAAAATATGATTTCAAATTCATACAAACTTATAATTTCAATTAGATACCAAAATTATGTGCTTTCCTCCAATTACTGGTCTGATCTAGATCCTACAGTTTCAGCTAATCACATAACCTGATCTATCCAGTTAACATCAAAATCTATCCCATTTAAACAACTTTGCTATACACAACTCATGATTCTAAATAATGCATATCTCTTCCTGGCTCTACTAAACAAATTTCATTCCTCAACTTCCTCATTCTGTAAATATTGTGATAACCAGAAGGCTGATTTAGTTCAATTTTTTTGAGATGTAAATGCTCTTACAAGCTTTAGTGCTCATTAAAGTTTAAACTACAAAAAATGGGCAATATGAAGTCCACCCTCTCCTGGAAATTTGCCATTTTACATATTCCCCCATAAGTTTATCAAGACTATGAACATATCTTAATCACTCTATTTACCCTTATTAAATATCATATCACCCTGAATTGGAAAGACAAATCCATTCTTACATGGAAAGGTTTTAAACAAATGGTTATCAAATATTTAATGGCCCGTAAGTACTTAATGTATAGCTGAAAATTACATCCTCAGTTTCTCGATTACTGGAATATATTGCTTGACCATATTCTGCAATAACATGTTATGCTTCATTTTCTTGATCCTTGAGATGGGCTTGCAAACTATTCATTCTTACTTTAATATTTTTTTATCTTTATGTTTCTAATTATAGAATACTTGGGCATTAAAATTGTTATGGTTATTCTCTGATTACAATGAATAATGTTTATTAGTTTTGCTTACTTGTTTGGGCATTTAGCATGGTTGTACATAGTTTTGTGTGTTATTTTTACACAGTGTTGCTTGTATTATGCAATACTCATTCGTCTGTTTCAATATGACTGTTCACAATTGTCTTGATTTCTTTGTTAATTATGTATCAAGACAAAAATACAAATAAACAGAATTTTGACAAAAAAGCACAATGAGCAATGTGCTGAGCTGACTGTGAAGGCTGAAGATATAGTGAACCTAATGGCTGATAAACTTAGCTCTCACTTCCTGCATGCGTCCCTCAATATATACCTGAAACTGGCTCACTTCCAGCTATCACACAAGACCAAGTCCTAAAAGTGCTATCAAAAGCTAAAAATACTGCATTGATGAGTCCTAACAATAACCCTAGATGCATCTTAATCAGAATAAAGTACAATTAAGCCATACCCATAACAACACTGTTCAATCTCAGCCTCCAAACAGGCTTTGTACCAAGTGAATAGAGAAAATCTATAGTAATTACACTGCATAAGGGAGGACGTTCCACAGATCAAGGCAATTAGAGACCCATGAGTCTGACTAGCCTCATATGCAAGGCCAAGGAAAGACTTATCACAAAATCAATCAATCAAAAAATAAGGACCCTCCAAACACAGGACTGGTCTCAGTATGGATTCATCAAGAGCAGGTCATTCGCACTTAACTGGTAGATTTTTTACAAAGGTCACCAACGCAGTGAACGAAGGCAAAATGGCACACACAGCATAACTTGACCTGTCCAATACTTCTGACACAATTCCTCACTAAGGCATAGTAGAAAAGCTAAATAAACTGGGAATAAACCCCCTATGTCACCCACTGGATTGTCAGCTGGCACCCAGATAGGATGCAACTAGTCAAAATAGTGGAAGTTACCTCCACAAAGAGACTATTCAACAGTGGAGTCCCTCAGGGTTCTGTAATGGGACCTCTCCAGTTTGACATCTAGTTTTCTTAAGTAAAAGCCAATAACAAACAGCTCTGGCTAAGTATGACAATGACTGTAAGCTAGGAGCAGTCCACACAAATGCTTTAGCCATCCTGCAGGAAGATTTGCCTCAAATAAATAACTGGTATCAAAATCATGGTCTGAAACTAAATGCCAAAGAATGCATTATTTTATCCTTTGAGAAGTCAACTACCCCTGGTAACTACCACATTGACAATACTCCCCTAAGAGCTGACCCAGTTGTTTGGGATTTGGGAACTTATGCAGACAGTGACCTAACTTTTGACCAACATGTGTACTGGTGTAGAAAATCCCAACATACTTCACAGCTTATAAACAAAGAGATTGTGCCTAGATCTAGGGATGTCATTGTCCTGCCTTTTACTCAGCCCTCATTGACAATGACAATGACAGTAATGACACTCAGATTGCCATTAGACCAGTCATTGAATATAATGACTCCTTTGGCTTGCATCTGTCCAGACCCATACAACTGGAATGCCCACAGAGATACCTTAAGGACACAAGGCCTAAACAGTATGTCCTACATGGACCAACTCAGAGCATTGTCACTATACTTGGTATCCTCCAGACTGCAAAAAGGTGAACTGTGTCTGGCATACAGTACATACTCCAATCTTTCTGATGGATTTGCTCCACATCAGGTAGTCAAATTACATTAGAAATACTCAGTCTAGAGATCTAAACCTGTTCTGCAACATCAACAGAATAGTTTGAAGGGACAGGTATGTTTTGCAGAGGATACCACTGCTGTGGACTAGACTCCCCATCCACATAAAACAAAGTTCATCCCTGTCCATTTTCAGGCCAACTTGGTAAACAGAACGTTTACCTGAGGAGTACTCCCTCTACTGCTAATGAACAGAGGCAGCTCCTAAATGCTTTATCCCATATATACTTCTACTCAAACATACGTTAAGTATGATTATAAATTATTTTTTTATAAGACCTGTTGCTCCTACTACTACTGGAACTGTTTTGGTATATTTCTTCCACATTGTCCTCATTTCTAGTTGCAAATCCTGAGATTTTATGACTTTGTGTCTCTGTACATAAGACACTGTAGTCACTGGGTGTAGCAATTTCATGATCAATGCTACTTTTGTCTTCTTTTCATGGAATACTCTATCTGGTTTTCTTGCATCTATTTTTTGAACTCTTGGTAATGGATGATTCCATGTGATATAAACTTCATCATTTTCTATGATGCTTTGTGGCACATTTTTCCAGTGATTTCAGCTACTTCAATATTATAATGTTTGCACAATTCTCCAGTGCAACAGTCTTGCCCCATTATTATGTATTTCAGTATACAGTACTTCTGCCATTAGTATATCACAACCAGCAACAAGATGTGTGACTGTTTCCAATTCTGTTTTACAAAACCTACATTTCTCTGTTTCTCCCACATGTTCAATGGACTCTGTAAACCAGCGTATATGCAGTCCACTATCATGGGCCACCAATATTAACCTTTTGTCTTTTTGCTTAAATTCACCTCTCCTTAACCATTCCTGCATTCAATCCTGATCAACATGAGGTTGTCCCAAGCGTTTTTCATACTGGCAACTTTATTTATGCATTTTGCTCATTTCTTGCCTTCTCATCTGATCCTTCACCTTTACTTCTTTCTTTTGTGTTTTGGCACATTCAGTTGCTTCCTGATTTTTATCCACTTCCGCTTTGGTTTCTATTCCCGCTTGATGCCGATATGCTTCTGCTAAATTAAGTAGGGGAGTCATCTAGACATATTCCCCTCATGTTTCAAAACTTTTACTATGTTTGGGTCTTGTGAGGTCAGCAGATATGCATACAGTCCCACAGTTGCAGCTCTATAAATGTAATCATTTTTGAACAGGTCCATACCTTTTTCAGAACAGGGAATATCTAATCTTAGCATGTACTGAAATCATTTGATGAGCATGAAACATTTTTCTTGTTTTCCTGTCCAACCTATCCAACATCTTTTGGGGCCAGTCAGTCACTCCAAACTTGTAAGTTAGGACAGGAAGAGCAAATTGGTTTATAGCTTGACTTTGCACCTAGATGTCAATGCTGTTTTCAGTACTAATTCTAGTCTTCTCAAATATTCCTTACTAAGATTTATTTGCATTTGTTCACATTTTTCTGTTGATCCTTCATCAATTACCAAATATTTATACACTCCCTCTTGCTCAAGTTCTTTTGTATCACATAACTGTCCACCCTAGAAGAAGTAAGAATAGCATTAAGGAAAACAAGTCAGAAAAGCAACAGGCTCAGATGAGGTCACAGCAGATATGATAAAGATACTGGGTGAAATAGGGAACAAATGGTTCCTGAGGGTATTCATAGCAGTGTGGAGAGAAATACATATCCCAGATGATTGGAGAATAAGCATACTCGTGCCATTGTACAAGAACAAAGGGGACATCCACAACAGTGTGCAGTACCGAGGCATCAAACTCTTGTCACATTGCATGAAAGTTCTGGAAAGGGTCATTGATAAATGGATACACAGAGGAGTAGAATGTAAGGTGGGAGATGAGCAGTTCGGATTCATATCAGGATGCAGCACAACTGACCTAATATTTGCAGTAAGACATATAGTTGAGAAGAAGATAGAGATGAGTAAAGAGTCCAACTGGGCATTCCTAGACTTGGAGAAAACATATGACAAGGTCCCAAAAAAGCTTATCTGGGCAGTACTGTGATGGTTCAAAGTCCCAGAAACATTGTTAGAATTATGTCAGGCTATGAACAAGGACCCAATGACTCAAGTTTGAAAAGTGTTTGGCCTCACAGAGGGGTTCCAGGTGGAAATGGGTGTACACCAGAATTCAGCTCTGAGCCCACTGCTGTTCATACTGGTGATGGACTATATTAGCAAACAAAGCAACACAACAGGACCAGTATAAATCAAGTTTATTAGCTTCCTCTCTCTCTCTAGCGCCTCGGCCACAGTAAGCCTTCAAGGAGTAATCAGATACAAAAAGCAATATATATAATCACATCAATTAACTAATAAAATAATTATACAATTAATTAATAAAATTCATGTGAATTCATTGGTTTAAATCACACTTCTCCAACAACATTCTGTATTCAAACCTCTAGGCAATAAAGTGCCATATTTCAAAATAAAAACAGTTTCCTTTTTTAAAAGTAGTTTTGTTACAATAGATGTATCAGATTCAAAAATAGCTACCTGTTGTAAAATAGTGGCTTTTAAACTATCACTATTCCCACTATGGTGTTCATAAAAATGTTGAGCTAAAGGGCTCTCTATTTTATTATTTCTTATATCTCTTAAATGTTCAAGAAGCCTCAACTTAAACATTCTTTTAGTTTGCCCAATATAAAACTTGTTACATCCACATTTGATAGCATAAATTACCCTACTAGTTCTGCAATTATATATCCCATCCGGATAAAAATTTACAACATTAATATTAGAAAAAATTCTATGTATATATGGACAACCACTACATTTCCCACATGGGAATGTGCCCATACTGGACAATTGATAGGATATCTTGGTTCCTGGTCTAGAAAACTTTGTATGTACTGTCATATCCTTGATGCTTCTACCTTTTTTATAAGAAAAAAATAAATTTTTGTCATAAGCTTATTTAATTCTTCAAAATTATATAGAAATTCCCAAAAATGTAATATACATTTTTTTATCTTATTACTGCAGGTATTATAAGTTGAAACTACAAACAAATTCTCTTCAGAATTAGTTTCTCTATTTATCATATGCCTGCTTCCTCTGTGTTTATAAATATGCTGTGTATCCTGTCTCAATTTGACAACCCATTGAATGTCAGCATCCAATAGTCTAACATCATATTTCCTTCTCATAAACATATTTTTAGTTAATTGAATTTCCTTCCAAAACATAGCCTCATTGTTACATAACCGTGAAATTCTTAAAAATTCACCGTATGGTAGAGCTTTAATAATATGTGCAGGATGACAACTAGTCGCTTTCAAAAAATCATGAGGCACCCCAAATTTCCTATATATGCTAGTTAACACAGGTTGACCATCTATACCTTGTAATTTAATATAAAAAAAATTAATTGTCTGTCCATATTGTAGCCCATCAAAAAAAATATTAAATCTATTCTTTTGAATTTCATGTACAAAATTCTGTATATGATTATTACCATGTTCACACAAAAATATTAAATCATCAATGTATCTATAATACAACTTTACATACTTCTGTACAAATACATTATTATAAATACATTCTTTTTCAACTAGGCCCATAAAAATGTTTGCATACATCGGTGCAAAAGGGGCACCCATTGCTGTTCCTTGTTTCTGATGAAAAATCATATCATCAAAACAAAAATAATTATTTTCTAAGCAAAATTGAACAAGATCCAGTATATAATGTGTGAAAGGCAGATCTCCCATACTTTTAAACAATGCTTCTAAACCAAATTTGTGTTGGATATTAGTATAAAGACTTTTAATGTCTAATGTAATCCAATACATGTTTTTATTCCATGTGACCGATTTTATTTTTTCCAAAAAAAATCAAAAGAATCTTTAATATAAGAAGGAAGACAAACTGCTTCCTTTAGTAATACCCAATGTAATACAACTCCAAGATTATGTAAAAAATATTTTCTAGCTGATACAATTGGTCTACCTGGAGGTTTATCACAATTCTTATGGATTTTGGGGAGACAGTAAAAATAAGCAGGACCTGTATCTGTTAAACTAAGTTTTTTGTCAACATCAGTATCAGTCCAATAACCTAGGCGTAAGCCTTTCTGAATTAACCTAATATATTTTTCTTTTGCTTTTTCTATGTCATCCCCTTGGACTATACAGTAAACAGAATTATCACCTAATAAATCCCAACACATGTGTAAATATTGTGTATGGTGCATTATTACTATTTTGTTGCCTTAGTCAGAAGGCTTAATAATTAGATCTGCCTGTTTAGAAAATTTCATTAATTCTAACCATTCTACTTTAGAAAGGTTATATTCAACTTCCTTCACATCAAAATTCTTTAACACATAATTCATATCAAATTCTACCATGGCATGAAATTTCTTAATGCCATCATGACAAAAAGGAGGCATATATTTGCTTTCTATATTTATGTCAGAAGTATCTATGCACCTCTGTTCACAAGGCTCACTAACACATGAAATAAAGGAGTCACTAGTATCTGAATCCACACATTCCACACTATTTGCATTAACGCTAATATTTGCCATATTGTTATTACACAAAAGGAATTTAAAATAATACCATAAATGCAGCTTTCTGATAAATCTGTATAAATCCATTTTACATTCATATATTTTAGGTAACACAGTCGGCACATACTTTAAACCACAATTCAAAACAGATAAAAGATTTTCAGATACATAGCAACCAGATAGGTTTATCACACTATTATTTGATGAACAGTAATCAATACCATTTAGTTCTTTTGTTGTCTCTCCATTGGCGTTGAGGCCCGTTTTTTTGATAGTCTTGTTCCCCAAAGCCTCTTTTCCATTGTTGGCCATAGTTGCCTGCATTCCGAAACTGTTCGGGAAAAAAATGGTGATTACCCGGCGAAGGCAACTCTGGGTAGTCATTAACTTCCAAATCATGAGTCAGCCTATCTGGTAATTGATTGGGTGTAACCACACTGGAAGTACTAGCAAGTCTGTGTCCATTTTCATTCAAACGATTGGATGGTTGAACCGAAGAGCGTGAACGTTGATTGGCTCTATACAAATACACATTCCCTTTCTCAAAGTCCCGTAAATCTCTTTGGATTTTGTACATTTTTTGATCTATAATTTTCTTTTCTAATGTATTTACTTTATCTTGAATATCTCTGAGGCAAGAGTCCAATCTTCCTCTATCTAGCAGTATATACAACAGGTAGCTATTTTTGAATCTGATACATCTATTGTAACAAAACTACTTTTAAAAAAGGAAACTGTTTTTATTTTGAAATATGGCACTTTATTGCCTAGAGGTTTGAATACAGAATGTTGTTGGAGAAGTGTGATTTAAACCAATGAATTCACATGAATTTTATTAATTAATTGTATAATTATTTTATTAGTTAATTGATGTGATTATATATATTGCTTTATGTATCTGATACTTTACTCCTTGAAGGCTTACTGTGGCCGAGGTGCTAGAGAGAGAGGAAGCTAATAAACTTGGTTTATACTGGTCCTGTTGTGTTGCTTTGGTGTTCCTGAACTCTACCTTTTGTTGTTGCTTATATTAGCAAACAGTTTGCACAGGACATATCAGTAAAGTTGTTGTATGCAGACAATGTGACATTACAGGCATACTCTGAGAAAAAACTTCAGCAAAGGATTGGGGAATGGAATGCAAAACTGAAAGCATATGGGATGTCACTAAGCACAGATAAGCCAGTGGTAATGGCAGCAAATTGAGGAAATCAGATGAAGCTGGGAATTGAGATAGTAGGGACGATAGTGTAACAGGTAAATAGCTTCAAGCATCTGTGAGGGGTGGTCAAGAAGAAAGGAAGTCTGAATGAAGAGGTCAAAGCTAGAATCAGAGTGGCTGTAGTTAAGAAAAAGGCTAAAGAAGCTAAAAGGTAAGGTGTACAAGACAGTGGTGTGACCAGTGCTACTCTATGGTACAGACACCTGGGCAGTAAAGACACAATAGATGATGAAGCTAGAGGGGATGGAAATACAATGCCTGAGAAGGGTGGTGGGATGCACAATGTGGGACAGATAAAGAAATGAGAACAGAAGAGCAGAAGCCAAAGTAGCTCCAGTTGCAGAAAAGGTCAAAGAGAAGAGATTAGAGTGATTCAGACACATATGCAAAAAATGAGAAGACAGTCTGGTAAAGAAGATTTGGGACAGACAGGAAGAACATAAGAGGAAATGAGGACATCCAGCAAAGGGATGGATGGACTGTGTGAAAGAAGATATGTGACACTCAGGCATGAGTGTCGAAGAAGGCAGGAGTATGGCATTAAATAGAGAGAGATGGCAACAGTTAACACAACACACCGACCCCATGTAGAAAGTGAGAAAAATTTGATTGATAATAATAACCTGCCCCAAACTGATGTTTTCTTGGTGCTACAGCTTTCCTACTTTAAAGGTAACACATTTATCAGACCAAATGAGATTCTTATATCATCTGAAAGAGTTTTGACCACTTACAGTTGTGCTTTCAGTTCTACATTTGATGAACTATACAGTTTTAAATCATCTACAAAAAGAAGATGAGACATCTTTATACATTGTTTTCTGGGAGCCAAATTTTAACCATGACTTAATCTGTTAAGCAGACAGTTTTATGGGTTAAGGGCAAAACAAGAGTAACTGACAAAGAGTCACTCTGGAATATCCCCTTTTAAATGTTTATTCCTGGGATAATAATCTTTTCTTTATCACTGCTTAACTGCAAAGTGGTTTGCCATGTTTTTTTGGTTGCTGTAATGTAATCAATCAGTGTAAGGTGAACCGTATACATTTTTAAGCACTTGTTTATCCATGAATATGAGATTCTGTCAAATCCTTTTTTGTAGTCTTTCCATGTCATAGTTAGATTCTTCCCCTTTTTACAGTTCTCTATTATGACTTTATTTAATAACAAATGATCCTTTGTTCCATATGGCGTCCTTTTATTACCCTTTTGTTCTATTGCCATGATTGAGTATAAACTCTGTTAGCAGCAATTCCAGTGTATAGTTTATATGCAGTCAGAAAGCAGGTTTTTAGACTATAGTTTTTAAGATAGCTTGCAGGTTCACTCTTAAGTAAAACTGATAACAGGCTCCACGAAAGGTACACTTCCACTTTATTCACCACTTCATTAAAAAAATCAAATAACAGAAATAAAAAGCAGGTTATACTAAGCGCTTTCACCCCGCAATTCTTAGGGCATCCTCAGAGTATAAAAACATACCAAATGCACTGTAGTTTATGTACTTGTTAGGTGTTGAGACTAACGCCCATAATTGATGGATTAATTAGTTAATGAACTCAAAGTTACCTTGGTTAGTCAATCACTTTCATAAAGCAATTTAAAGAAACATCTAAAATCCATCACTATAATTCTTAAAATTTGTAAACTTTCAATCAAATATATTATTGGTATAAATATAAATTATACATATAAATATAAATATAAATGTTGATTAACAATTAAAAATTATGTACTAATAAATTGAACTAAAATCTAGATAGTACATTGTATTTAATATTACTTAAAACATATGTTAAAAAGTATATTTAAAACGTAATTAATAAAAAAACA
Source organism: Protopterus annectens (assembly GCF_019279795.1). Lineage (NCBI taxonomy): Eukaryota > Metazoa > Chordata > Ceratodontiformes > Protopteridae > Protopterus > Protopterus annectens. Next base: position 1,175,667,826 of record NC_056732.1, read on the forward strand.
TTCTATAGGTTAAAACAGTATTTATGGACACAGAAAAAATCAAAAATGTGTATATATTCATATAGTGATTATATAACGTATGCAATACTTGATGTCTGTTCAACATACTTAAAAATATAAATAAGATGTTGTACTATATACAAAATGATCTCCATTTAAGGATACTTGAGATGGAGATGTTTCCATTTAAACCAGGTGCTGTACCCGCATTTTACCTAAGTTGCCATAAACATTCCTTTGTCAAAAGTAGGTTATCACAATCTCCTCCTTTTTCATATTGATTAGGAATACGATCAATAACAAAAAATAAAAATTTGTTAAAATTGACACATTTAGTACTGTGTATGTATAAAGCATTAGTTGTCTTTTTATTCTTAATGTCCCTATAATGTTCTGATATATGGTCTTTTAGCCTTCTATTTGTTTTTCCCACATAGTAGGCTGTACACGAAATACATGTAGCAAGATAGATAACTCTTTTGGTATTACAATTCACATAGCCTGGACACTGTAATGATCTTGAATAACCGTGCACACCTACAGAAGGGGGAACACAACATACAGGAAGAATACTTATCATTGAAAGTTTTAAATGTAGAAGATTCAAATAGACATTTAGATTGTAAAAATTTAAGTACACAAACAGGCAACTGTTCAACAGAGACGCACAATGATTTTGAGACTATTAACATTATAAGTGAGGATTCAACATCTGATAGTGTAATTGATAAGCAATCAGATATAATCAATGTAGATGGAGGCTTTGTGATATACAATTACACAGCTATGGAGTTTAACAGTGTTTTTTTTTCTCTTCTTAAAAAAGGTTTCACTTTTGTTCCACATTTTAGACTAGATATTGCTAGGTTATTGGTAAACCTTAGGTTATATACTAGACTATTGAGCTTGAAAATATATTTTGCATGTCAAAAGAAGAATTTGAACATGGATGTACAGAGGTTGACATTAAAAAGAAGTAGTACATTTATACCACCCCACAACCTGATTATACATGTATTTGAGAGCTTGTGTGAAAATCAGTTCCGTAGAATATTAAAGACAACACATTTTGAAGAAGACAATCTTAACAGTACTGAAAGATTATGTTTAAAGGAACTTACAGAGGGAGACAAATACAGAGTTATGAAGCCGGACAAGGGGGGTGGGGTGGTTATTATGACAAAAATAGACTATGTGATGAAGATGTCAGATATGTTGAACAAAGAAAAAACCTTTGAAAAGGTGAACAAATTTGAGATGAACAAAGCATATACCAAAATAGATTGGTTGCTTTATGAATATTGGATGGAAGGTATAATAGATAAAAGTGAGTACGAGTATTTATTAGTAGAACAGCCATTAGTTCCATCCATATTTGGGATACCAAAAACTCACAAGAGTGTTGCAAATCCTCCTTTTAGACCTATAGTCTCCGCTAGAGGTTCTAAACTAGAGGCTATGGCCAAATATGTGGACCATCATTGTAAAGATATATTAAAAAAGTTTCCTCATATTATAAAGGATTCATGGGACTGTTTGGACAGAATAAGAGAATTCAATACTACAAAACATAATGGTGACTTTTTAATGGTTACAGTAGATGTAATAAATTTATTTTCAGTGATACCCCACAAGGAAGGGCTAGATATGTTTGAAAAACTAATTAACGATTATTGTGAATATCACACTGTTAAGAAGAAATTATTTATTGAAATGATGGAAATGGTCCTTAACAACAACTATTTTTACATGGAAGGTGACTACTTTAAACAGCTCACTGGAGTGGCAATGGGGGCAAGATGTGCCCCCACTTATGCAAATTTAGTTTTAGCACAGTGGGAGAAAGATATAGTTTTTCCATCCAATTTTTGGACAAAAATAGTGTTTTATGTTAGGTACCTTGATGATATATTAATGTTCTGGAAAGGGACAAAAGATGAAATTATGGAATTTATGAATTATCTAAACACATCAACAAGTTTTTTGAGTTTTACAATGAAGATACATGAGGAGAGATGTGACTATTTAGACATAGGGATGTATTTAAAAAACAACATAGTGGAATCCAACATTTATAGGAAGGGGACATACTCTAATTCATACTTGCATTACACTAGTTGCCATCCACAATTTCAGAAAAAGAATTTGGTGAAAGGCCAGATGGTGAGGTTGTCACGTATTATTAGTGAAGATAACAATTTTGAGAAAGAAACAGAGAAAATCATAGGAATGTTTTTGGATAGGGGGTATCCATTAAATCTTATTAACACTATTAAAGATGAAGTGATAAATAAAAGAAATACTACTTTCAAACCTATTATTAGATATGGGCTACCCAACGAAAACAAAAAAACTGATACTGATAATCAGTTTTATGATACATTTATTCTTCCATATAATGAATTATCTGGTACTATAGTGAGGACATTATATGACACTTGGTCCAGTGTTTTTTCAAATAGCGGTGATTGTAAGGAAATATTAGGACAAAATCCGAAAATAACTTACAGTAGAGGAAGGAACTTAAAAGGAATTATGGAAGGTAGTGAACATAAGAAAAAAATTTGTATATCTAAAATGAGTAAGTGTGTTTTTTGTAGGAGCTGTAAATTTATTAATGATGGCCCTTACACTATTGTCCACAATTATTCAAGATCATTACAGTGTTCAGGCTATGTGAATCGTAATACCAAAAGAGTTATCTATCTTGCTACATGTATTTCGTGTACAGCCTACTATGTGGGAAAAACAAATAGAAGGCTAAAAGACCGTATATCAGAACATTATAGGGACATTAAGAATAAAAAGACAACTAATGCTTTATACATACACAGTACTAAATGTGTCAATTTTAACAAATTTTTATTTTTTGTTATTGATCGTATTCCTAATCAATATGACAAAGGAGGAGATTGTGATAACCTACTTTTGACAAAGGAATGTTTATGGCAACTTAGGTTAAATGCGGGTACAACACCTGGTTTAAATGGAAACATCTCCATCTCAAGTATCCTTAAATGGAGATCATTTTGTATATAGTACAACATCTTATTTATACTTTTAAGTATGTTGAATAGACATCAAGTATTGCATACGTTATATAATCACTATATGAATATATACACATTTTTGATTTTTTCTGTGTCCATAAATACTGTTTTAATCTATAGAATGTTTTTTTTATTAATTACGTTTTAAATATACTTTTTAACATATGTTTTAAGTAACATTAAATATAATGTACTATCTAGATTTTAGTTCAATTTATTAGTACATAATTTTTAATTGTTAATCAACATTTGTATTTATATTTATATGTATAATTTATATTTATACCAATAATATATTTGATTGAAAGTTTACAAATTTTAAGAATTATAGTGATGGATTTTAGATGTTTCTTTAAATTGCTTTATGAAAGTGATTGACTAACCAAGGTAACTTTGAGTTCATTAACTAATTAATCTATCAATTATGGGTGTTAGTCTCAACACCTAACAAGTACATAAACTGCAGTGCATTTGGTATGTTTTTATACTCTGAGGATGCCCTAAGAATTGCGGGGTGAAAGCGCTTAGTATAACCTGCTTTTTATTTCTGTTATTTGATTTTTTTAATGAAGTGGTGAATAAAGTGGAAGTGTACCTTTCGTGGAGCCTGTTATCAGTTTTACAAGTTTATTTCACTCTTAAGTAAGAGTATTGTTTTTCCTGTTGTTAACCAGGCTAGTATCTGTTCAGGGTCCTCATATAAATAGATCTTACTTGTGGCTAAATCTTCATGCAATGATGTTAATAGTTTTAGCCAGAAGTAAGGTACTACATCTGGACCTGGGGTTTTCCAATTAGGAGCTTTTCTTAACTTTTATTTCAATCTCTCTGGCTGTTACTTCATCTCATTTCATATACTGCAGATTTGAACTTCTTATTCATCCGGTTACCTTTTATATCCATTTAGCCTCTTTATTATGATCTTCAAAATGTCTCTATTCTTTTTTTTTTTTTTGGTGACATTTCAATTCCAGTTGCCTTGTTTCCCAATTCTCTATAAAACTTTTCTGGGTCATCGATAAATTGGTTATTTTGTACTTTTCCTTTATATTTATCTGCATATCTTCTAACTTTTTCGGCCTGTGCTATTTTTAGTTTATTATTTGTGATAGTACAAGATAGATCCTGATTTGTTCTGATACTGTGCATTGCCTTTATCACTTCTATCTTTCTGAGTATGTTGATTGATCTGTTCCCTGTTCTATACTCTTTTAACAGTGACACTTCTTGTCTTAATTGCTCTATAGTTTTCTCTATTCGATACTTCCATGATGGCATTCTATTTCTCTCCTTCCTTTCCCTTACTACTCTGTGTTTTTATGGTAAGACTTTTATCTGTTATTAATTTAGCTGCAGAGTAATATATGAGGTTTGGTAACAGAACAATTTGTCCAGGGACATCTTCAGATGGGGGGGGGGTGTAGATTGAAATAGTAGTGGGTTTCAGCAGAATAAGGATAGCAGCTAATTGGGGAGGAGGGTTAAATAGGAAAGTAGGATGATTGGAAGGAAATGAGGTAGGTGTAGGCAGGGGCTTAATAAGTTTTGTGAGAGTGTAACTGGGTAAGGTATCACATTTTGGCATGAACTTGGTACCCACCCTCCCTCCCTGATTAGAGCATTGGGGATGGTGTGATCTTGGGAGGCAGAGAAGAGGGCCAGACCTGTCCCTATTCTGTTCCCCCTCTGATGTTGGAGGTTCATTTCAATGAGTTGGGAAATCCAAGTGAAAGGTTGGATGCTGCTTGCCAAGTATAGTTAAGCAGGTGGAGGTGCTTGTTTGGTTGTATGGTTATTTCAGTGAGTTGGGGAAATTCAAGTGAGTGGTTGAATGCTGCTTGATAAGTAAGCTATTATATAGATGTTGGGAAATTCAAGTGAGTGGTTGGAGGCTGCTTGATAAGTAAAAGTAAGTGAGAGGAGGTAAGGATGCTGTTTAATTAGTCAGGGTGAGCGGGGTCACGCTGCCCTAAGTTAACTGTATATGGATGTTTATGCCGTGATTAATAAATGAAATTATCAGTTGGGCAATGTTTATGGAAATTTAATAAAGGTCATCAAATGTCATTTGGTGTGATGTGTGTTTATTGAAGGGAACCTGGACAAATAATATTTACTACTTTTACATCACATGAATCTCTATGGACAGTCCTTATTACTGTGTTCATTTGTTTTATCAAACTTCTAACTTTTTGGGTTTTATTGACTTTCTGTGGTTTATTTCTTTCACTGATCTTAGTATGTCTGTCCATTTCTATTAAATCAAGCAACCCTTCTCTTCGATGTTTTTCTTCTAAACTGAGAGCACATTCTTTGTTCTCCATTTCCTGTGGGCATTCTATAGAAAGTTCCACAGCATCTTCCTGTGCCACATTCTCTTCAACTTCAACTGAACTTTTGTACTTATTTCCTATAAAAGGCACCAAATTATCTTCATATGGCAACTGATCAGATGTTTCCCACTTCACTGGTTCCTCCTTAATTTGGAGATCCATTGCTCTATCCATATGTGATGTTTTCTGAGTTAGATTTTCTAGACTAAATCTTTTACTTTGCAGGTACTCCATAACCTCAGTTTCTATTTCTTTAACTTCTCCATTACTAATCCTCATTTCTACTTTTCCTCATTGTTTTTTTTTATTTTTATGTATTTTAAAAATGTTCCATGTCCAGATGCCTTTGCCTGTATTTGTCTTCAAATACCTATGGTGCTGCTCTTTTTGTATTGATTAGGTTTGCTTTCTCCTTTGCATAAATATTGCACCATTTTAAATTTATTTTTCTTTCCCGTGTCCATATTTATTCTTCAGATCTCTCCTTTTCCTCCTTTTTTCTACTTACTTTAGAGACTTGTTTTATCGTGTTGTGATTTAACCTGTGTTAGACTTTCTAAACTAAATACTTCACTTAGCAAGTATTTCATAACTTCAGCATTTTTTTTTACTTCTACTTTACTAAACTTTTATTCTAAGTTTCCTCTTTGTGATCTTATTTTTTTATTGAAAATTTTTCCATAAATGGATGCCTTTGCCTACATTTCTCTTAAAATATCTTTGGGGCTGCCTTTTTTGTGTTGATCAATTTAGCTTTCTCCTTTGCATAAATATTGCACATCAGATCTCTCTTTATTTCCCATGCATGCATTTATTTTTTATACCTTTCAAAAGTCTCTAGATTTTGTTATTTATATTTTCAAACTTCCTTAGTTTCCAAAGTTGCTTCTTTTTCCAAACACCCTAGGTTTCTTGGTCTATATAATGTTTTTCATGAATTTGCTGTATTAATGAACACCAATTTTTATTTGAAGCTTCTGACAGTTTTTCTTGTGCAAATATTTTTCTTTCCTCTAATTTCTCTCTTAAATTTTTGGATATCTTCTGTATAGAAATTCTGGGCTTCATGCATACTAGTAATAATACATAATTTCTTTCTTATCCTCAATAGCCCACTCTATTGTTGTTATGGCTATTTTTTGGCCTATCAGTTTTTGTGTTTTTTTGTGGACTGCTACTTCCTTCTGCAATGGGGGGCATCTCCCTGGGCCTGGCCTAGCCCCGTTGTAGGAATATTATCATCTCTTGAGGACTCTGCAATGTCATTTTTTTCCAGTCATGGCATCAGTGCACATACCAGGATTGGGTACTTTTTTTATCCTGAGTCTTGTGCTCCCAGCTAGCTTTTTCATTTTTTAATCTACTTCTGTCCATGAGATATGCTATATAAAATACAGTCTATATATCAGAGTTATCTTGCTTGGTGAAATTTTGTGAAAAAAACAGGGTCCACCTTGTGAAGGTACTCACCAAGACTTGAGAATGAATTCATTTCCAGCAATACTACTCTCCTTTGCTTATTGACTTATCATCTCTCCATTCAGACCCCCATATCATCTCTACATTCGGGCCACTCTATATAGATAAATAGAAATATTGATAGCTATGGATATATACATATACAAATATATATATATATATATATATATATATATATATATATATATATATATATATATATATAGGGTCTACTTTCATTCACCGAAAACACACATATTTGAAACATCACTTTAACAAAACAGCAGACTACCGAAACACAGCTGTATGATACCCACTCACAGTACAGTGTGGATAATGAAATTTACCCTTTTCCCCACTGTAGTGTGATCTCAGAGCTGGTATAAATAATTTCACAATGAGTGGGGGGCGTACCCCCCCCCTCATGTGCAAAAATGTGTGTTAAGGTTATTTTTGTGTAGTTTCAGTGTTTCATACAGCTGTGTTTCATTAGAATGCTGTTTCATTAAAGTGATATTTTGGAGAGTTAGTGTCCCAGATGTGAGTTTCGGAGATGTGTGTTTTTGATGAATGATAGTAGACCTATATACAAACACATGTGTGTGTGTGTGTGTGTGTGTGTGTGTGTGTGTGTGTGTGTGTGTGTGTGTGTGTGTGTGTGTGTGTATGTGTAATATAGCTATAGATATATCTATATATATATATATATATATATATATATATATATATAAATAAAGAGAGAGAAAGACAGAGAGGTGTGTGTCTGTACTGTTAATACTATGTTTAAGGAAATAAAAATGGCATTTTATTTATTCACTTATTTTGTATCCTCAGAGATTAAGAGTGTAAATGAAAGTTATGGGTACTTTGTATGACAATACTGTAATGGTTCCTTCCCAGGTTTCATCTTAATTTGATTACATAATGCCTTATGCCTAGAGCAACCTGACTTGACCAAGACTGGCTGCAGCTAATTCAAAAATCCACATGCCAGCTACTTAGCAACATACCAACATATTGTGCCAGCTACTTACAAACACACCGGCATATTATGCCAGCTACTCATTAAGATACCTACATATTATGCCAGCTACTTATCAATATACCAACATATCATGTCAGCTACTTACCCACATACCAGCATAATATGTCATCTACTTACCAACATACCTATATATTATGCCAGCTACTTACCAACATACCAACATATTATGCCAGCTACTTACCAACACACCAACATATTATGCCAGCTACTTACCAACATAACTACATATTATGCCAGCTACTTACCAACATATCATGCCAGCTACTTACCCACATACCAGCATAATATGTCAGCTACTTACCAAAATACCTACATATTATGCCAGCTACTTACCCACATACCAACATAATATGCCAGCTACTTACCAACATACCAACATATTATGCCAGCTACTTACCAACACTACAGCATATTATGCCAGCTATTTTCCAACATACCTACATATTATGCCAGCTACTTATCAACATACCAACATATCATGCCAGCTACTTACCCACATACCAGCATAATATATCAACTACATACCAACATACCTATATATTATGCCAGCTACTTACCAACATATTATGCCAGCTACTTACCAACACACCAGCCTATTATGCCAGCTACTTACCAACATATCATGCCAGCTACTTACCCACATACCAGCATAATATGTCAGCTAATTACCAAAATACCTACATATTATGTCAGCTACTTACCCACATACCAACATAATATGCCAGCTACTTACCAACATACCAACATATTATGCCAGCTACTTACCAACACACCAGCATATTATGTCAGCTATTTATTAACATACCTACATATTATGCCAGCTACTTACAAACATACCAACATATTATGCCAGCTACTTACCAACATATCATGCCAGCTACTTACCCACAATATAGCATATGTCAGCTACTTACCAACATACCTACATATTATGCCAGCTACTTACCCACATAGCATAATATGTCAGCTACTTACCAACATACCAACATATTATGCCAGCTACTTACCAACATACTAGCATATTATGCCTTCTACTTATCAACATACCAGCATATTATGCCAGCAACGTACCAACGTACCAGCATGCCAGCTACTTACCAACACACCAACATATTATGTCAGCTACTTACCAACATACCAGCATATTATGTCAGCTACTTACCAACACACCAGCATATTATGCCAGCTACTTACCAACATACCTACATATTATGCCAGCTACTTACCAACATACCAACATATTATGTCAGCTACTTACCAACATACCAGCATATTATGTCAGCTACTTACCAACACACCAGCATATTATGCCAGCTACTTACCAACATACCTACATATTATGCCAGCTACTTACCAACACACCAACATATTATGTCAGCTACTTACCAACATACCAGCATATTATGTCAGCTACTTACCAACACACCAGCATATTATGCCAGCTACTTACCAACATACCTACATATTATGCCAGCTACTTACCAACATACCAACATATTATGCCAGCTACTTACCAACATACCAGCATGCCAATTACTTACCAACATAGTAGCATATTATGCCAGCTACTTACCAATATACCAAAATATTATGCCAGCTACTTACCAACACACCAGCATATTATGCCACTTACCAACATACCTATATATTATGCCAGCTACTTACCAACATACCAACATATTATGCCAACTACTTACCAATGTATCATGCCAGCTAGTTACCCACATACCAGCATAATATGTCAGCTACTTACCAACATGCCTACATATTATGCCAGTGACTTACCAACATACCTACATATTATGCCAGCTACTTAGCAACATACCAACATATTATGCCAGCTACTTGCCAACATATCATGCCAGCTACTTACCCAGATACCAGCATAATATGTCAGCTACTTACCAACATACCTACATATTATGCCTGCTATTTACCAACATATCAACATATTATGCCAGCTACTTACCAACATACCAACATATTATGCCAGCTGCTTACCAACATACCAACATAATATGCCAACTACTTACCAACATATCAACATATTATGCTAGCTACATACCAACATACCAAAATATTATGCCAGCTACTTACCAACATATCATGCCAGCTACTTACCCAGATACCAGCATAATATGTCAGCTACTTACCAACATACCTACATATTATGCCTGCTATTTACCAACATATCAACATATTATGCCAGCTACTTACCAACATATCAACATATTATGCTGGCTTTATGTGAGCTATACAGATTGCTAGTTCATCAGTAAATTATATTTCTAGTTCTAGCCTTGGGCTAACCGGTTCTGCACTACTTGTGTTTCTGCTGTTTGTGAAATCTTCTTGTATGATACAGGCAATGTTTTTCCCAATATGTGGCCACATTGTGACTAATGGAATTTCCAATGGTGCAGCTTGAGTTTCCTGGTATTGATGTCATTGCTTATCAACAGCCACACCTCTGGAACATATCATTTAGATGACAAAGAGAGTTGCCTACAATGAGTAGTTTTAACTGCTGTTTTGTGCAGTTTATTTCTATTTGTTGTTGGCTGTTTTGGTGTTTGTGACCTTTTTACCATTTTCTTTATCTTTAATAATCTCTAGTGCTAATGCCATGGATAGACCACTCAGCAGATAGATCATTTTGGGGCTGTGAGATACCACCTTTCTCTTATGCATAGCACATTGATTTCTGTCCCTTCTATTACTAGCAAGAATACTACAAAAGAATGACAATAGTAGATGAAAGCAATGATGCTGGACATTATTAAAACGTAGCAGGATGGTGGCAGTCATGTTACTGCAGATTCATCTTTTTGTATTCCCGACAGAAAAGGTTTAATCTTTGTGCTGTTTAGGATGGGATCTCTGGTTTACCTGCTTGATAGTCACTTTAATGGGAGCATATCTCTGATGACTGTAGCTCTGAAAGAAGACAGGGACCTGAAAATAAATTCAAGATTACAATTCTTCACAAATGGATTCATGCTAAACCAAGTTCCTGCGCAGATGTCATCTAAGAAGGTGTTACAAAAAGGCAAGGCAGTTGTCACTTCTCTAGTCGAATGTGCTTATAGATAGGTTCATAGATTAGTAAGAGGCTAACTGCCCTTGTGGGCCATTTTCAGCCTAGCCAATTACCCCATGTGAGAATCAAACCCTGCACCTTATGTTTGTAAGGTAAACACCTTAACCATTATGCCAACCTCCCACCTTGTGGCTATAGTAAGAATCTGGCATGCTTCTTATGGTAAAGCATAATACATTGTTTATTTTTATATTTTGTTATCCTTTTGTTGATCAGGTTAGTCCCACTAGGCTAGTAGCCTCTTTTTGAGGAGACAAGAGGTGGTATTTATACTATTATGTTGGCTCATAGGTTGATAAAAGTCTGATGGCCTTGATGACTATATAGAGCCAAGCCATGTAACCCAGACAGCTTAGTGTGTGAATTTGTTACCAACTCAGTGAGGTTCATACTCTTTATTCCAAGGCAAATGTGTGGGCATTGATCCAGTTGCTAAAGCAGAACTTGAACCAGTTCAATTTGTTACATTGTTTGCCAAAAAAGTGGAGTTTGTCCCATAGGCAGTAAATTCTTTGGGTGAGAAACTTATCTCTTACAGGGGTCTTCTTTATGTTGGAAAGAAGGTTAAGGACTTTGGAGTATCTGCTTTGTACAAGCAATACTTTTTTGTGGAGGAAAAAGTCTAGTAGGACAGGATCTTTCATAGCCAAGACGGGAAGACTGAAATTACCATACACAAGGTGAGTGGAGCTTACTGCTCAACCTCCTATCACAAGAAATCTGGACAATGTTTAAAATAAAGGAAGGACACAGACCCAAAAATAAGGACAGATTTTAACTATACTTCTTATAAATTAAAAATGTTGTTACAATAAAATCATTTAAGATACTTATTTTCTTAAAGATATAAAATCTGAAACTCAAATGTAATTTATTATTTAGTGACATCAACTCTTATCAAGAACAGACCAAAATATCAGTCAAAAATCTGGACATTCTGTAAAAATCTGGACAGTTGAGAGGCATAGGGTAATGCAGTACATTCCATATGATGCATTGCATTTTATGACTGGCCTGATTAAGTCCTAGAAGATATACACATGAAAATTAATTGTGAGTTGTTTACCTGTTACAGATACATGAAGACTGAATGGCAATTAATTGTCTTTGAAGATAGTTATCGTAGATCTTAAGCAGTGTGCCTTGTTATGTGGTACTGCAACTACACTCATTTTTTCTTGCATTAATCTTAAGTGCTGGTTCTGACAAGTAGTTCCTGCAAGATATCAATGCCCGTGGAGGAGTCAGTAACAGCACCCAGTATACAGTCCCTGGCAGACCTAGCCATAGATGTGACATCTGCTTTCACTTCAGAGAAGTAGATATTAAAGAAAAGGAGAGTCAAGGTAAAGCGATGAAGGTGAACAATCAAGACTGAGTGCACAAGACAGCATTCATTTCAACCAAGGTTTGACAAAAGGCACAAAATGTTGGCTCATATTAATACACCGATACAAACTAGATTCTGTTCCAACTCAAGGCATAAATGATGAGCAAGTTTCCAGAGCAATCTTTAACATATGGAAAATTGGAGGTTTAACAGAAACTGCCCTGTAAAAAAAGAATCTTTCAAATCACAAATTTCAAATTGGATGAGCTTTTGGGTTCAGAGGGTAATTGGTTCAGCATCCTAAACATAAAATAAATATTATTAGATGGCACTGTATCTATGACTTGGGGTGTAGTCTGAATTCCATAAAGAAAGTCCTTGCAGATATTTAAGTAGACAGGTAGGAATCTGAGCCTACTGCTTTCCCTGACCTCCTTTCCTTGGGACACTTTGTACTCCCATGGTCAGTTATCCTACCTCTTT
>NC_056732.1:1175685624-1175710624 GCF_019279795.1 Protopterus annectens
CAAGCACTTTAATTGCAAGTGTTGTACTGTTACTATTGATTTTCCCAATTGCAAGTCTAATAGAATGAAACAAAAATTTATGTTACAGTTCTTCATTTCAATTGTGGTTAGCCTGTAACAAAGCATATTACTTTTTAAGATCAGATCTCTGCAGGCTGTCAGTACAACATAGTGTGATTCAAGAGCCAATTTCTGAATGTGCAGTTTGAGAAGGAACACTATTCTTTGAGACATAATATTTCTCCACATTGATGAAGCTATCAGTGAAAAATACAGTGGTCTTTTAATTTCTAACTGGCTAGAAGACAGACACTTTGTCCTTGAAAAGAGATTGCCTTGAGATGCTTGGTCAAAGATGATTTTAAGATGTGGTACAAAATATAGGGGCACGGCATGAAATCAATACATGTACCTACTGCCTGTGAGTAAAAGTGATATAGATGGTTTTGCCTGAGTCTTGTAATCATAAATTTGTATTAAAACACAAGGGCTTGATATTGCTTCTTTTACTGGCAACTATTACCTTTAAATTGGCCTTGGACAGAAGAAATAAATGCTTTGATAAAACAGGCACAAGTTATTCATGTCCAAGAGTTTTATATCCTAAATACCCCAATACATTTTAAGTGTGTTAAAAAAGCTAGAGTGCAGTGAGATATCATGTGCTGCATACTACCACATGCACACTGAAGTCTTTTTGTACTAAAGCAAATTGTATGTACGTCTTTTTGAATTGGGAAAGTTGTATCCTTTTATTATTTTTGAAAGTTTAAGCGAGCCAAGATAAGTTGTGCCAACTGTGAAAAAAAATAGCTGGACTAAAGAAATTAACATTTGCATTAAGACTGCAGTAATAAAATGTCCAGATGAAAATGATTACTAACCGTGATTTTAGCAAACATTTTCAAACATCCTTGTATACTAAGAATGATTAGGCATTAGTTATTACTTTCTTTATTCACTCTGTTCCTTTCTCAATTCTTTATATTGTTCAACTCAGCTTCTTCTTTGTTCCTTCTGTCATGTTTTGTTCTCTGCTTTAACTTATGTATCGGATTTTTTTTAGTCACGTTGGTCATGTAGATATAGTATGCTTACATAAACCTGTTTTACATGGTAAATTTATTTCTACATTTATGGCATTTTTTTTATTAAATAATGACTATTGACTTGAAAATCAGGTCAGATTGGCAGACTGATCAGAAATGGGAGTAGAAATGTGTGTGTATACGTGTGTACTTGTGCGTGTGCATGTGCGTGTGCGTGTTTGTGTGTGTGTGTGTGTGTGTGTGTGTGTGTGTGTGTGTGTGTGTGTGTGTGTGTGTGTGTGTGTGTGTGTGCGCGCTGGCATCTTCATTTGTGAATGTGTACCATTTTGCTGTCTCCTTGTGTGTGTTTGTTTGTGAGTGTGAGTGAGTCTGTATGTCTATGTGTGTGGGTGTGTACATGTGAATGTGAGTATTTGTGACTCTGTCTGTTTTCTTTATAAGAAATTAGTGTCAGTGACTCAGCAGTCAACCGATTTGCCATTGATACTTGTGGTTCAGAATGCTGTTTTCACTTGATACTTGGATTCATGTTACATTGTTGACACTGTGGGAATTGTAAGGGTGACACTGCATTACTGAGTTGCTGTCCTTCAGATAACATTTTACATGCGGGTCCCTTCTGCCTCAGTTGCATGTGCTTAGTGGTTGTTTCTTCTACTAAAGGTTCACCTGTATCCCATTTCTTCAATACTAAACTATCTGCTACTTTGAAGTTCTGACATTATATTAAGGAAGTATTTACACAGGACAAGGACATCATCCATAGCCTTTCTCTTTGTCTCTTTTTTAATGCCTATTTCAACAAAACAGTTTGCCAAAGAAAATCACCTTAATTTCATCCACTGTATCTATTTGCCTGAGCACAGATTGATGTTAAAGCTTATTCAACTTATCTCAAAAACACTTGGAACTACAAAAGCGAGGAACCAACCACAATGGATGCAGATGAAATTGCTGTGCATAAATCACCAATAGTCCAACTGAAGAATAAACAGCAGTCCGTTATTTGGTCCAAAAACACGTTCTTTATTTAAAACATAAAATATAGAAATGAGCGCTTTCGCGTGGAGAATCCACGCTTCATCAGATATCAATTAGACATTGCTTGTGTGTTAGTTTATATCCGCTAAAGCGCGGGAAATTAACTAAATTAGTTATGCATAAAACCTGCTTCCTGCCGCGAGGCGCTCCCTAAGGGCATCAATCACACTTCAGACACTTCATTACAGGGGCAGACCAAGCCTCACAGGTAAATTTCATGTATTTTTATAAAAATCTTTCTGAATTAAAAACAAGGTCATGCTTTGTTAATGATTCATTACTAACCATGTATTTATATTACAATATTAAGAACTAACAATCTATGTTGAAACGCTGAAACGTGCTACAAAGAGCCGTGTAGAGAATTCTAAAAAAAGTTACATTCAAAGTTGCAGTAATCTATCTGTGTAAAAAACAGCATTATATATCACCAATAATTTCTTACTGATCCTATGTTTGTATCACAATGCTATATACCAACGGTCTTTGCTGAAACGCTAAGCGTACTATAAAGAACGCTACAAAAAACCTTGAAAGAATTAGCGTTGAACTCATCCATTAGTATCAACGTCTCTTTTTTTCGTTGGTCATGCATAGTCAACGCTATTAATTAAAAACATAAAACAGTGATAACTAAATAAATCTATGTTGTTCTTTACTGGAACGATAAATATAAATATAAAATCAAAAGTCCCAAGTGAATATCTATGAAATCTAGAGTGTAATTATCAGAACATACATAACTAGTATGCTCTGTATAAAATGCTTTGACTTCACTAAACCACGACAAAATAAACCGCCACTTTAATGCTGCAGGTTTTTGTATCTTGGCGTTATTTCAAAATCTTATAATGATGTTAGAGGCGACTTATATTAGTGCACAGCGCTACTTTATATACTTCAAACCTTATTATTATTAAGCCTGAATCAGGCAAATAAAAAACTCCAATAAATAGACAAATAGAAACTGCAGCTGCTAAATATGACTCCTGTATTACAAATAACCTATTCTTGATAAAGACTGCCTGTTCTCAGTTGGTAACACTATAGAATGAAATTTGAACAAGTGTGTAGTAAAAAACGGAGAACTGGAAAAGATATGCCGCTGTTCAAAATAGAGGCATCGACTCAATTATTAATGGTAATTACTACCTTAAATAAGTATGAGTATTAAAGGTAACAACAAATGGTATGCAAGTCTACTATATCTTTGTGATATCCCAGCTCAAATGACTTTATTTTTGTTTTTATTAATTATATTGAACATCGGCAAAAAGCTGCCTATATAACTTATTAAAGATATACGTCTGCGTAGATATATGCATGCCTGTATCTATGTAATATCACGCTTAAACATATCAATTGAAGCACTCAGAGTATGAGATGCTATATATATACGTGATACGTAAAGGATGTGTAAATAACTGTATTCTAAATTATCTAACCAATTTAGCGAATACTAACATGGTTTTAAAGACAATAGATGAGAATACAATGTGAAAATATTAATTTTAATATATACAGGGACTAGTGTTGTTCATCTAGATAATAAAATTGGCTTAATGGATATGGTGTTATTAATCCCTGGTGATAAATGCGCTCCCAGCTTTAGAATCCAGTTTAATTCATTTATAGCCAAATTGTTCTCCTTGTTACCATCCCTACCATGGTCATTGATCACTTGTAACACTCTAAAACTAAAAGAGTGTAATGGGTGTTCCATGACATGCTTTGCTAAGGCATTTGTCTCTATCTTCTTCTTGATGTCATATAAATGGTTATATATACGCTCATGTAACTTTCTTTTGGTAAGTCCTACATAGAATGCCTGGCAGCTATTACACGTGGCAAGATATACTAAGTTGCGGGTATTGCAGTTAGCATAAAAATGTGGAACAAAAACATAGTCCATAGTAGGATGCTTGAATGATTGTTCTTTTGTTATATAACTGCATCTATTGCAGCTGTGACAGGGAAACGTACCTTGTCTATGTGAAACTAAATTATGTGGGATAGTTCCTTCTGTAACTGATGTAATATGTGTATCTCCACATAAAATCCTCTTCAAGCTTTTGCTATTTCTATATAGGAAGGAAGGATATCTTCCTATAACTTCCCTTGTATGGTCATCCATAGTTAATAGGTGCCAATTGTCATAGATGACCTGTTGTACCCTTTTTATGTCACTAGTATAAGTAGTGATATATTTTATATAACTATTGGTCAAAGATTTCATTCCACTTCGATATTGTGAAACCTTACTGCTGGGTGTTATTAGGGAGGGCTCCACAAATATTCTCTGCCCTAATGTTTCACGTCTGATGTTACTAACCAGCGTGGGGTCATAACCTCTATCAATAAATAGTCTCTCTAGGGACAGGGCTTCTCTAGCAAGATCGTGATCTTTACTACAAAGTTTTGATATCCTGAGAAACTGACTTTTTATTATTCCTTGAAATACATGCCTAGGGTGCATGCTATCAAAAGTTAACAGCGTATTGCGCCAAGTGGGTTTCCTATATAAGGAAGATGTGATTGCTCCCCCAGGGGTGAAACTGAGTGTGACATCAAGGAAATGAATGTGAGTGGAGGAAACTTCTTTAGTAAATCTTAGAAAACTGCTTGTGGTCTCCAAATAACCCAAGAAAGATTCAAACTGTTCCATGGTTCCTTCCCATACAATTATAATATCGTCTACGAAACGCCTATAAAACTTAACATTCTTGAAACTCTCATGTGTGAAGAAAAACAGCTTTTCCCACCATAAAACCACCAAATTGGCATAGGTATTTGCACAGGGGGTGCCCATGGCTACCCCCCACTTCTGCAAATAATACCTATCGCCAAACATAAATGCATTATTACACAAGATAAGTTCTAGCAATTGACAAATTAGAATGATTCTATCATTGCTAAATGTTGTTTCTTTACTTAGAAGTTCTCTAATATAATCTATGCCTTCTGCATTAGGTATTGATGTAAACAGATTTCTGACGTCCAGGGTGATAAACATGTTCTGTTTCCTATCATCTAGTTGTACATCCTTGATGTTATCTAGAAGGTCATAGGTGTCTCTCAATATGGTGGGAAATTGATTTACTACTGGTCTTAACAAGTCCTCCACGAATTTGGAAATTTTAGCAGTTATCCAATTATCACCAGATACAATAGGCCTGTAGGGAACTGGAATTATCCCCTTGTGAACTTTAGGGATGCCTTTAATAATAGGTATGGTGGGATACTCTATGAATAAAAAGTTATAGATCTCTTGGCTAACTTGGCGGCATATAACCAGGTCATATAGGGTGTCCTTAACCATGCTCACTATATGTGATACTTCTTTATGTGTAATAGGTATATAAGTGTCTACTTCTGCTAGCATTTCAAGCATACATACCTCATATTCACGTCGATCTAGAACAACAACCCCTCCCCCCTTATCCGCAGGTTTCACTACTATTCTTGAGTCTTGTTTGAGTGTATTCAAACTGTTAACTTCCGAGGGACTAAGGTTGTAATATCTCCCTTTTTTTGTTACTTCACTGAACATCAAATAATATTGACGTTCACAATTATCTCAAAAACACTATTTATTTTAATAAATATCCAAAATATATAAGTGGATAGAAAAATTGCATCATGTACAGTATGTATTGGTTGATTGAAAAATGAAGATGCTCAGTCTTACATTATTTATATATGCTTTCATTTTAATTTTTATGTAATTTCTTTCAAACATATTCTATACTATAGCAAAGAACCCAAGACTTTACTGCTGTTTTGCATAAAGTCACCAGATGTAAATGTTATAACTCCTTTCGTTTTGAACTCTGTATGACATAACAGTTTCAGTAACTGAATACCCAAAGGTCTGGCTAACAAACCTACAGAACGTACATACATGAGCCAACTTTCCTACTCCACCTGGATCCAGGTATATATAGCCTTTCCCGATTTGCCTTATGAAGCATATAACCTTTAAGTTGGTGATTCCTTTGCAACAAACAACAAGCAGAATCCTACAGCACACTTTTTTAACCTTTCTGACTTCTCAGAATTATTTATTTAGAAAACAGATAATGTGCACACCAACCCAGAAAAAAATATATATTCTAAAATGTGATTGTGCCGTTTTCTTCTACTATTGAATGTAGTATGCCATGCTAGTTGCTCTTGCCTTAGTTTCTTTTTTAAACATTGCCTGCTTGGTCCATTGTATTATCTTTATCTTATTACCACTTATATTGTGATTTATATATTGAATCCCTATATTCTACCCAAGAATTCCCTTTAGAACTGTAGTGTTCTTCTTCAAACTTAGAACAAATAAAATGCATATTAAATGAATGAATGAATTAATGAATGAATTAATTAATTAAAACAACTCTTGATGATACATGCAACAATGTTGAACAGGGTGAGCAACAAGGGCAAATAATGGACCATCCAGGGCTTTTAAGATGCCTGATCCCACACCAGAAGACTTACACGCACACAGCCACACACACATAAACATGCTCATGCATTCACACACACACACACACACACACACACACACACACACACACACACACACACACACACACACACACACACACACACACACACAGGGACGTTCACACAATACTTTATTAAGTTTGCACAGTTCAGTTGTCTTATTGTAACATGTTTAGCAAGTAAATAAAAACACAAATAATATATTGCAGGTTATTGTTGCAAATTTTAAAATACTAAGCAGTGTGAGTCTTCACCTCACACACACACACACACACACACACACACACACACACACACACACACACACACACACACACACTCACCCACTCTACAGTCAATGGTACATTCATTCTTCTATTTTGCAGGAGTGCTACACCCCACCCACACCCCCTCACCAAATGCACATTAAATATACCAACTCTGAGATCACACTACATTGAGGAAATGGGCTAATTCCATGTTCCTCACTGAACCGTGATCTCCCTGCACAATGTCAAACCCAAATACTTGAACTAAACTACTCATTCACTGTAGTGCAGTTGATACATTTTGGTCCAACATTCTGCCGACTTGAAACTGCAATTCGACCACATGCCAATTGACCGATGCAGTTTCAAAGTTTTCACTGTAAACGTATATATCTATCTGTGTGTGTGTATATATATATATATATATATATATATATATATATATATATATATATATATATATATGTATAGATAGATAAATGCATCTGTGTGTGTTTGTATGTATATATATATATATATATATATATATATATATATATATATATATATATATTTATATGTATATTCACATTTGCTTTTAGTTAAAATTACATTTGCTTCCCATCTTTAGAACTCATATGGATCACAGCTTCCATATAGTTCTGAGTGTCCCTATAAATAAAAGTAAAAAAAAAAAAAAAACACCTGAGATGATGTGTAATGCAGCCCAGAGCTTAAGTTTAGTTCCTCAGAGGGAATAATATGTCTATTCCTTATGATGCAGTCAATTGCCACTTTAGGGAAGTGGAAAACAAAACTTCTGTGGGGTCTCAGTTCGCTAAAGCAGCTATTTCAAATTTAGCTCTAGTTCTGCCAAGTTTCTGGTTCCTGCTGCATTCCGATATGAGATCTGATAGAGGTAGTAAAAACAGGGGAAAATAATGTGGTATAATGCACTTTGAATGGAGCAGTCTTTAAGAGCAATTTCTAGAAATTTCAAAACTACTTTTTTATTTCACATTTACTGAAATTGTGCAGTCATGGTGTGCTGTTAACCAATGTGAGTGAAAATCTATTTATCCATCTCTAGCTATCTATATATATATCTATCAGAATCATAATGTAAACACATCACTAAAAATGGTGACTATTTGACTACCTTCCTATTCATTGGGTTAGCATAATAATTGAAGCCTTGACCTCACAGATGAGAGGTACACATGAGAGCACAGGGTTCAAGGTGCAGGTGGGATAACACCAAGGTTCAGCTTTGGGACCGTTCTTATTTGGAATGGTAATGGACAGGTTGACAGATGAGATCAGACAGGAGTCCCCATGGTCTATGATGTTTGCTGATGGCATTGTGATCTGTAGTGAGAGTAGAGCACAGGTTGAGAAGACCCTGGAGAGATGGAGATATGCTCTAGAGAGGAGAGGAATGAAGGTCAGCAGGACTAATAGAGAATATATGTGTGGGTGGATGGAGGACAGAGGAATGTAAACACATCACTAAAAATGGTGACTATTTTACTACCTTTCTATTCAGTGGGTTGGCATAATGATTAACACATTTACTTTACAGAAGAGAGGTACAATGTTCAAGCTGGAGGTGGGATTACATCAAGGATCAGCTCTCAGCCATTTCTTATTTGCAATGGTGATTGACAGGTTGACAGAAGAGATCAGACAGGAGTCCTCAAGGGCATTTAATATCTCTGCTCTCTACTTTGCTAGCTAATCCCATCCATAATATTTTTATTTCCACTCTATTTCCTTCTCCTTCTCATTGCTTCGGACTTCACCAAAGTACATTTCTTTCACAAAATCCTCATATTGCAATGTTTCCCTATTAGTGCACCTGTCTACTACAGATCCTCTCACTCAGACAAATTTATTTTTATATTGTATTTATTTATTGTCATTTGTTAACCGGGTTGGCCTACCTAAGCAAAAGGCCCATTTTCATTGGAGACTCGAGGAGAAAAGCTCCAATTACAAGTTACAGTCATACACAAAAGTAATTCAGTCATATAAAAAAGAATTCAGTCATATACAAAAGAAATTACATCTCAAAGAGTGTTAATACAACAAAGATAATACAATTAAAGCTATGTACAGGTTTTTGTAAAAAAAATGAAGTGAAATAATATACATTATCAACAAGATGGAAGGGCAGTTAGGGGAAGAAAAATAGGAGTTATTTACACTTAGAGGGAGCTGTGGAAGTTTTCCCATGGAAGAGAAAGGGGTAAGAAGAGAAGAAAGGGAAAAAGATGGTAAGTAAAAGGAATAGGTTTTTAGGAATTCATGTTGGAGCTAGACAGGGACAGGACCAAGTGTTCTGTAGGTAGTGCTTGAGTGCTAGTTTGAATTGTGATTTATGGGAGATAGTTCTTATATTGTAAGGCAGGGAGTTTCAGCAGTGAGCAACTGAGTATTTATATAATGACTTGCCAATGTTTTTAGATGGTTTGTATATGTCCAGCAGATGTTTATCTGATGAGCGGAGTTGTAGTTGGGGGTTATATTGTGATACAATAATAGAGATAGAGGGGCAGAATGTAGGGTTGTAAAGAATTGAGTGGAAAGTTGATTTGTGAATTACAGCCATTGCAAATATGTAAAGACAAGGCAGTGATGGGATTTGTAGGAGAGGTTAGCAGCAAATTTAACTATTTTGTTGTAGTTTTATTCTAGTTGGCTGAGAAGAGAAGACTGAAGGTTAGTGAGGACTGGGGCTGCATATAGTAGATTGGGTAAGAGGAGAGATAAGGGTAGGGTGGGTTTAGAGGAGTTAGAGAGAAATTTGTGATTTTGGTATAGTAGGCCAAGTTTTTGGTGTGTTTTTTCTATGCATAAACTGTTATGAATATCAAATTTTAGTTCATCGTCGATGGTAACACCGAGTAGCTTGGTATGTGGTTCGGGTTTGATGATGGTGTTGTTAAGGGAGGTAATGGTGAAGGAGGATTTATGTTGTGCACTGCTTTTTGGAAGGAATAATAAGAGTTTAGTTTTTTTGGGGTTTAATATTAATTGGTTGTCAGTGAGCCAGGTCTCTATGTCTCTATGGACATGAAAGTATCTTGGGTATGTGAAAGGAGTTCAGAGATGTTGCTGGCTGTGGTTATGAGGGTGGAGTCATCAGCATATTGTAAAAGGGTTGAGAGGTTATTAGCGGAGTGTAAGTTATTGGTGAAAATATTGAACAAGAGGGGAGCCAGGATTGAGCCTTGGGGAACTCCGGTGTTGATGGACAGAAAAAGAGAGGCGGTAGTTTTCCAGCATATAGATTGAAGTCTGTTAGATAAATAACTACAGAACCAGGATATGGGGAGGGGGCAGAGATGAAGGCCTGAAAGTTTAGTTAACCGTTTCAAGTGGGAGACTGTATCAAAGACTTTGGAGAGATCAAGAAATAGACAGGAGAGAAGTAGGTTGTTATCATGGGCTTCTGCCACAATTTGAGTGAATGACAAAAGTGCAGTAGATGTCTGTGGTGAGGTCTAAAACGGTGTTGGGACAGAGTGAGAAGATTATTTTCAAGCAAGTATTTGAGTAGCTGGGAGTGAATGCATTTTTCAAGTATCTTGGATAGTGTGGATAGTATAGCTATTGGACAATAGTTTGAGGGGTCAGTGGAGTTACCTCCCTTGTGGAGTGGGATTGTGTCAAAGGATTTCCATATGTTGGGGATGAGAGCCTCGGTAATGGAGTGATTTATAAGGATAGAAATAGAGTAGGCAATAGAGCTGGCAGCAATTTTAAGAAAGTGGGGGAGGGGGTAGATTGTCAACCAAAGGAGAGCAGAGTTTAAGTTTGTTCAGTTGGGATTTGAAAATGGAGATGGGAACAGGATGGAAGGAGAAAGTGTTAGAGGAAGCAGGTCTGTGGGGTAGGAGCAGGGAAGAGGGGGTGGGACAGTGTTGAGTTAGTTCTAGAATTGTGTCGATGACATACTTATTTAATAGTGTAGCAGTTTCTGTGGCAGTATTGTGAAGGAAGGGGTTGAGGGTAGGAAGGGTACTACGGTGGAGAATCCGATTGCTAGTGTACCAAACGTTTTTTGGTTTAGTATGAGAGCTGCAGTGTTTGGAAGTGAAGAATGATTTTTATCTTTGATGAAAAGTTTTTTACATGTGTTTCTAAGTTCCTTGTAAGATTGTGGTAGGGTTGGAGTTTTATTTTTTAACCAGATTTTCCAAGCTGTATCCGTCTGCCTCATAGTTAAGCTTGTCTGCTTAGTGAGCCAGGGAGCACAGTTATGTTTAACTTGGACTTTTCTGGATGGGGCCATGCTATTCAGGATATCTAGGAATATATTGTTGAATGCAGTAATAACATCATTAAGGGGGAGGTTATAGAGGAAGATCCAGTTTATGTTGGATAGTGTAGAGTTGAATATATCTGGGTCAAATTGAGTCTGGTTACGATGTTCTCTATAGAAGTGTTCTTTGGGTGTCTCTTGAAAGTATCTATGGATATAGGTAGGAGAGTGGTCACTCAGGGAATTGGAAAGTATGCTAAGGTTTTGAGAGACAGAAGGATCAGAAATAAGGATCCAATCTAGGACGGAGTCAGATGTGGAGTTTTTGTTAAATCGGGTAGGGGAAGATATGAGCTGTTGGAAGCCATATAAACTGATAGCCTGAGTAGAGGAAGCGGAGGAGAAGGAAGACCAATCAATATTAACATCACCAGGTATAATAGTGTCATATGGAATATTTAGGGTGAACCATGATAGAAAGTTTTCTAGAATAGGGATGTTGTTGCAATGTTGTTGTCTGGGGGGATATAGATGGATAGGATGGAAAATGTTTTATAGGGGGTTGAGGTGGCAGTTAGTAATGAGTATTTCTGCAGAAAAAAATGTAGGTAAGGGGGTAGAGAGTGGAGAGATATTAAGTTGGTTAGAGTGGAGGATGGCAACACCTCCTCCCCTTTTGTTTCTTCTCTCAGCCCGATAGATATTGTAGCCTGGGGGGTAAGATTTCGGAGTTAGTGATGTGAGGCTTTAACCAGGTTGCTTGATCTTTTGCATGTATGTTTGCATATCTAGCTATCGCTCTCTATATAGATATAGATATAGATATAGATATACATAGATACAGATATATATATATATATATATATATATATATATATATATATATATATATGGGATATGTATAGATATAGTTTACACACACACACACACACACACACACACACACACACACACACACACACACACACACACATATATATATATATATATATATATATATGTATTTATATTTATATGTGTGTATGTGTGTATACGTGTGTAAGTGTATATACATATATATATATATATATATATATATATATATATATATATATATATATATATATATATGTGTGTGTGTGTGTGTGTGTGCATGTGTAAGTGGAAGACACCAGATCAAATGGACAGTATGCCGGCACCTGTCTGGTTGCCACACACAGATGGTCAACAGGGGTGCGATATCAGCAAACCTCAGGTAGGGGTATATTCCCTTTCCCCAGGAATTGTGTGATTTTGGAGTTAGTATATATAATTAGCAGGAGGTGTGGGGGTGCAGGGGGGCTTGACATTTACCTTTGCTTTAGTTTACTCTGGTGTACTCTCTGGAGCATGTTCAGAACATGTTGATATATTAAAATTTGATGTAATAACATAGATCTGGTGGGTGTTGACATACAATCTGTTTAATCAGATGCCCAACAGCCATGTATATAATACATACATACATATATATATATATATATATATATATATATATATATATATATATATATACATATATCCACACACAAACATAAAAGGGGGAGAAATATACAGGAATGATTACTCTTGAATTACTAAAATAGACCATTGTCATAACTTCTTATTTAAATTCCACGTCAAACATTATTTTGCATCCTTATTCACAATAAGAAAACTGGATTCTGGCTGCTATTACTTGTTTAAACCATGGCTTATTAACTGAAGTTACCTTTGTTAGAGCTTCATCAGAGCTAAGTTGCACATAGCCGTAACAAGTATTATACATTTTCCTGTTTTCCATATAAAAAGACATCCAAATTATAATGAAGACTTTAATCCAGGACTTTAATCCAGGATCTTACATAAGAAGTTGTGACAACTGTATTTTAGTAATTTGTTTGCTGATATCAAGAGTAATCATACCTGTACAATTATTTTTTTTTCCTTTTTTACTTTGTTTGTCCTTAAGGACAGTGTGCACTACCTTAAGGATGGAAGCTGCATTTCCTTGGTACTGGGTTATGTTGTCTACATATGGTCTGCTGAATATAATCAAAACATTTTCTTTTTTTTTTTTTTGTTGACAAGGTTAGTCCCACTACACATTATCCTCTTGTGAGGGAAGACCCAAGGAGGTATTTACACCACTAAGGAAAATTTGGTCTGGGGTTTTGAGAATCCTTGCGGGAATGCAATTCATTGTTACACTAACCATCTTCCAGTCTGGGTGCAGAGGCAGCTTGGAGAAGCAGGTAGTCCAAAATCAAGTATGGAGGGGGAAAGAGAGTTTTTTCAGGTTTTTTTGGAATGTCAGTCGAACAGCTAAAAAAAGCTGAATATGGCAGTTAATGAATCAGTAGTTATGCACACTGCGGAGAATGGAGAAAGGAGAAAAGAAAGTGGAGTAGGGTCAAATAAAAAGTAAAAAGAAGGAGTTGAAGTAGATATGGTGGACTCAGAGGACTTATTTCAGTGTAATTTATTTGCAACAGTTTCTGCAACACAAGTGTGTTGTTACAACACTCCAGTTGAGGGGGGTTGTGAGATGTTTATTTGAGAGAACTAATTGAGCAGAGTGAACCAGAGAGCAAGAAGGTAGTATCATAGGGAGAAATAATGTGCAGATTTCAAGAAGAAGAAGTTCAGGAAATAAGAAAGGAAGAAAAGAAACGGTATGCACAAACTGTAAGAGAAGGCGAAAGTAGAGAAGAAAACAGAAGTAAGAAGGAAGCATCAGGTGAGGATAAGTAGCAAAGCAGAAAAAGAGCTGCACTGGTATGAAATATGGAACAATATAATTTCACCACTGGCCATTGGTCCCAGAGAGGTAAGAGCATTTATTTGTATTCACAAAAGTGCTTTTTGTGAAATTTTTTAAAGGAGGTGCAGTATATGGAAAAGTTCTTAGAACAATATGAAAAGTGAAATAATGAAAACTCTTGGAACTTATATGTTGTGCAAGCATTTAACAGAGAAGCTAAAAGAAGACAGTTATACAATTCTGAAATGAAGTTGAAAGAGACAGTTTAGAAGACTATTTAAAAAACTGTGTGTAGAGATGTAATGGACATTACAAAGATCTATGACAGTAGAGGTTTATGGACTTGGGGTGGGAATGTGGTGTTAAATTGAAAATGCAAAATGACAAAATAATGTATTTGCTTAGTATAATTAATGTGGAGGGGATAGAGGATTGGTTAGATACTGGGGACAAACAAAGACATGCCTTTTGTGTGGTAAAATGGATCATTTCATTAACAATTGTGGCAAAGGGAAATGTTTTATTTGTGCTAATATTGGTCATGAAGCAAAATATGTAAGCAAAAATGCATAAACTGTGAAAAAATAGGATATTCATAGATGGACTGTAATGCTAAAGAGAATGATACACAGGAAACAAAGTCAGACTGAGATAGTTAATGTTTTATTAGATAATACAGAAGAAGTACAAAATGAAACAAAATGAATGAGGAAAATATAAGAAAAGATGTAAAAGAATGTATGAGGGAAACAAAGGGAAAAGAAGGAGAGATAGAAGAAGAAATAAGTATTGCAACGCATGAAGGGAAAGATAAATGGATAACAGTTAAAAGTTAAATCAATTCTATTGGGAAAAGAGTGAAAGAAAATGCAAATTTAAAAAATATAGATATAGGGGAAAACAAAAAAGGAAAAGTATAAAAGCAACATAAACAAGGTAAGAATCCTAGCCTTAACATGAATAGTATAAAGAATGCTCAACGAAGGCTAGGAATGTTGGAATAGTGTAGAATGTTATATATGGATATTATAGTATAAATAGACATAAGAATAACAACAGAAGAATAAATTCAAGTTAATGGATTATAGGCTCATAGGTAGGTACTAGGCTATTGGCCCTAGGGCCTGTATAAGCCTAGCCAAACAGTACCCTGGCTTTTGCCACCCAAGAAAATTATTTTCCTGTGCCCTGTCAAGCAGAGCCACAGAATCCAATCATCAAGATTTTTCTTGAAGAGTGCTAATGAGGAGCTTTGTTTGATATAGACAGATAGTTTGTTCCAGAGTATGGAAAGTCTCTGGGACAGGAATCTATCCCTCCAGCATGTTCTGTTTATTGTGGGGGCAAGGTTTAGGTCCCTAGAGCATGCAGCTTGGAGGGATTGGGATTTCTTTAAGTGGAGCATGTCCAACAGCTTTGGGTTTGACATAGCTGTGTATGTTAGGCAGAAATCACCTCTGAGTAGGTGATATGTGAAGGAGTGAAGCTGGAGTTTTTTGAGACAGTCTACATAGGGCATCTATTTGAGGCCAGTAATCCTCTTCGTGAGGTATTTCTGTGGCCTTTCCAGTTGTTGTAGATGTCTTGTGAGGTACATACCAAAAGGGGCACTGTACTCTATAATGGGTCTCATGAGCGATAAGTAGAGGGGGACAATGACCTTTTTTTTCCTGGATGAGAAATCTTTTGTGATGAGGTGTGCCATGTAGAAGGATTTCCTGACTACTGTGGTGATGTGATTATCAAAGGAGAGACTACTGTCCACCTGTGCCCCAAGGTCTCTTATCACACTTTCAGTGTTAAGTAGACTACCGCTTATGTGGTAGTTCATGGGTACAGAGTTTTTACCAAAAGGGATGACAATGCACTTTTTGGCACTGAGTTTGAGACCATGGCTCTGACACCAGGCATCTGTCTCAGTGAGGCCCTTTTGTAGGATGTCCACATCATTAGGAGTCTTGATTATGGCTCCTAGTTTGCAGTCATCATCTGTGAACTTTATTAGCCAAAGACCTTCTGTGTTATATGGAACTTAGAAGAAAAATACCCAGGCATAGCAATTTTATGTAAAGAATGCACTGAAATTCTGGATAATGCATTAGTAGAATGAGGAGGAATAGTAATATTAGATATAAGATAGAAGAACCAAATATATAGGGTGATTATATTCTATGCATACACTTTGCAAAAACAAAGACAAATTATGTTTATGAAAATTCTTGATTATGTTAATGTAAATATGCGAGTGATAGTAGTGGGAGATTTCAGTTGCGATTTAAGGGGTCTATATTATGTTGTCGAAACAGCATTACAGCAAATGCTGTTTTGACTAAAAATATAGAGCAAAATCCAAAAGCAGCAAAACCCCAGGTCACTGACTTTTTTCCTACGTAAAAAAAATCGGTAGACCAACAGGACAAAATACACCAGTAAAAACATTTCAAAGTGGGGGCTTCACCCCCCACACCCCCCCTAACTAAATATACCAACTCCGAGATCACACTACAGTGAGTAAAGGGCAATGTCACGGCTCAGGCCAAGTGATTTTATTTCCCTAGGAGAGAAATCGCTGACCTGAGCTTTCGCTGTTTTGGGATTTCACTCTATATTTGTCGTCGAAACAGCATTTGCCATAATGCCATTTTAACAATATAATATAGACCCGATTTAAGACATACGCAAAAAGAAGGGGTAGATGTCAAAGTCATTTCAGATATGATCAAAAGTGGAAAAATGTACTTATGGAGAAACAAGCACTGGACATATAAAAGGAGTAATTTGAGAAGTGAAAATGATTATTTTTGTCGTATCAGAGAATTTTAGGATATTACATCAAGTAATTAAATTTATGGGTTTCTCGAACCATGTAACAATCTGGATAGTGATTCAAGAAAAGATAGACAATATAAAAATAGGTAGAGGAATAAAAATAATTAATGAATCACAGTTAAATGAGAATATAAAGGAAATAATACATCACCTATAGTTAGAGGATATAAATGAGAGGATTTTATAAAGACTGGACAAGTTGGTGGATAAGTCTAAAGAAATATAGAAAAGAAGTGCTGAAATGGCAGACAAAAGAATACAAGATAGTTACAAATATAAGGAAATCAGTAACCAAGTTTTTAAAAACATGATAGATAATAAAGAAGAGTTTCTAGAAAAAAGAGCAAATGTTATGTAAAATGAATGTCGACAAGATTGAAAAAATTTTATTCAAACAAATATATTTTTTACTTGGCAGAAAAAAAGTAGCACCATACCGAAGTAAAATCTTTAATAAAAAAATAAGAATAATAAGAGAGTTAAGGAATGATGAAGAATGTATAGTGAATACCCAAAAAGATATAATGTTGATAGTTAAAATACATATTTTGAAAACTTTTCCCATTTGTGGCACTATTAGAAAAAATAGATGGAGCTTTAAAAAATTAACAGAAGAAAAAATAAGAGAATGCAAGAAAAGATTACAATGATAGAATTTAAAAATGTGTTGAAAACAGTAAATGCACAAGCAGCTGCAGGTTTAGATGGACTTGAGTATTTAATGTATAAAGACATGCAAGAATGGCAAAAATAGTATTTTCTAGAGATGGTACATGAATGGTTTGAAAAAGGGGTAAACAAAAAATATGTACAGGTGCAATGAAATTTAGATGAAAAAAGGAGAAAGAACAGACAAAAAACTAGAGACCAATAGTATTAAACACTGTTGATTACAAGAGTTTTATGAAAATAGTAGAAAAAAGAATAGTAAGTAAAGCTAATAAGTTGCTGAATGAAACATTTTTTGGAATAAAAGAAAAGGGAAGTCAAAAACTTTTAATAATATTGAGTATTAGCAGACGATGTAATAAATAGGAAAACAGAACTGAAAATATTAGAAGAAGATGCAAGCAAAGCATTTGACAATATTTATCATGAAGCATTATGGGAAATTTTGAAAAAATGTAATACAAGTAATAAAATAATCAACATTTTGAAATCAGTATATAACAAAAATAAAGTGAATGTACTTGTTAATGGTTAAGAGAGAAAATAGTAATAAAAAGTAGTATTAAGCAAGGATATTCAGCAAGTGAACCTAAGTAGTATTCTGTTTGCATTAATTATGAATGCAGTAGTTGCCAAGATAAATTTAGTATTGGAGGAAGCTTAATATTGTACACCAGAGGGAATTCAGATTCCAGTGATGTTCTCTTATGCAGATGATCTAGTATTAGTTGTAAAAATAAAGACTGGATGAGGACACTTGACAAAGATATAAAGGTGTTAGGTTTAAGTATTAATGAGGAAAAGAGTAAAGGACTGGGGTTACATCAAGGAATTAAACTTGCAGGTTTCTCAGACCATGTAGCAATGTGCCAAATGTGTCAAATGCTTTACTTGCATCTTCTTTGTCAAGTGTCCATTCTTTATTTTTTACAACTAATACTAGCTCATCCACATAAGAGAACATCATCGGAATCTGAATTCCCTGTGTTGTAAAATATTTAGCTTCCTCCAATACTAAATAAGAGCTATTCAGTTTAATAAAGAAGAAATTGAAATTCTAGGAATGAGTTTTGGTATTGAGCAACAGAGAGTGAGACAATGGAACAATATTATATGTAAAATGGTGCATAGTGCAGTGGTAGCATTGTTGCCTCACAGCAAGAGGTTCTCCAGTTCCATTCTTGGCTGGAGTGCCTTCTGTGTGTAGTCTGCATGTCCGCTCTGCGTGTAGGTTTTCTTTGGGTACTCCGGTTTCCTCCCACATTACAAAGACACGTATCTGGAGTGTTTCTCCCTGAGCCTTTGCTGAAAATTGGCTTTGTTCCAAGTCAGACTTTCACAGTAAACAAATGTTAAATAATACTTGTATATTCTGGAGAACTTTTAAACTTACATATAGGGAAAAAAAAGCATGTTTAATTAATTTAGTAATATTAGGTAAGATCGCACATCTAGCAAATGTATTTATGACACCACTAGAATGTCAAAAGTAATTATTAAAAGTATTTATATTTATATTGGGATTTTGACTGAACCCTATTAAAAGACTAATTCTTTATGTTACAAAACAGACCAGGTAGATTGTGGACATACCACCACAGATCGTAAATCACACGTTAAAAATGTAAAACTTTTATTAAAACATACAAAATATACTCAATTCTCTGAAGAGTAAACCAAATGAAACAGAACGGATTAACATTTTTGGCCATAGCCTTCTTCAGATCCTATACAGTTTACCAATCACTATGCTTGATAAGCAAACAGCAGCCAATCTCGGCTCACAATTCAAGTAGCTCCTTCTTTCTCTCAGTAATCCAATCAAAGGGAGGTTACAGACAAGCCTCTCTTCTCTCCAGTCATCATGTATTACTAGACAAACATCTCTTTTCAGCCTATTCAGCAGTTGGGCTGAGCACTGTACACTTACACAGAGCTATTGGTAAATGCACAGAGAGTCAAGAACTATGTGGACCTTCATTAATGGGATTCTAATACATTGCATGCGGATGTATCTCAATCAGGCAAGGCACAATTGGTACCTAAAGACTGTGTGCACTTAGCTGACCTCATTTTGGGTACAGCTGAATTACAGCTAGCTTTCAAAGGTAAGCTGTTACCTGCTTGATTTGCTGTGTTGGAATGCACTGCTATTATCACATACATGTGTTCACATTATGCCATGTAAAACAACTGAAACATGTTTTCTTGCATATGTTGTTTACAGTCCCCTGCATTACAACTTGTCAGCTACATAAAGAAGAGAGTTAGACTTCCACAATATGCATGCATATGGGTACATTTCCATCAGTAACAAGGAGGTTTTCCATATGTGCAGTTGCATAGCTACAGATAAACCTACCCACTGAAGTACATATATGGACAGAAACAACATATATCAATAGTTAATGCAGAATAACTCGTAATGTCTGTAGTATGTTTGTGGAGACTGATGAATTGCAGGATTGTCTGCAAGTTATATGTTCAGTGACTAATTTATGGACACTATCTGATGATGAACCATATAGCAGTAGTTATGACAACCTTCAATATGATATAGCAATATTAGGATGTCTTGGCATTTACGTTATTTATTGCGATACATAGTCAGGATTTCATAATAAATTATTCTCCAATGCATTTGCTTTTCTGCTTTGTTTCTGTATAAATGTTGTAGTTGTGTTGTGCACCCTATGACAATGGTCACATCTGTGATGCTGCTTGTCACTGACTGCAATGATATCTGAGATACATTTCTAATTGTCTTCAGATGTGCATGCAACTATGGCAAAACCATTGCTACACTATGAGAGTTGTGGCACACTGGTTATCTGTTTGGATTTTACTTGTCATAATACCCACTAACAATGGGTTCAAATCCCATCTCTGCAGATATCACCAGTACAAAGTTTTCAAATGGATTGATAACTGTGCACATGTAAGCTGATGATGTTAGGGCATATGGATGAGCTCTTAAGACATAGCTTAGTGTTCATTCCATTTATCTGTACCTGACAATGACATACATGGCACAGATTGTTTTGCATATCAATGCAATGTAAATGAGAGATGAGACATTCATTTGACATATGCTTAAATATGTGAGCCACTGCAGGAAATCTAAGATGCCCATATCAGCCTGTTTGCCAGATTTCAAACAGTAATAGGACAGACAATTTCTCATATAGAGCGAATGCGATTATAATAGATGCTCTGTGCCAGTATAGGCACGACCTGTTTGGATGTATGGGCAATACTATGTGGAGGAATACAGTGTCAACAGACCTGGCATACATGATAAATACTATGGCTGGTTCCAATAGATGTAAGGAGGTCTGCTGGTGATGTTGCTCTGATATGATCCTACATGCAGCCGACACTCAGCCACTATGGTATGGTGAGGAATGCCACTGGAGTTGGGCCACCATTGCTTCCCTTGGATGAGACAATGATGTTCCTGGCCACCCATCTTATCACCTACCAGGATTGTCATATACCCAGGGGAGGTGTTAAGGAAAGTATTCCAGGATGTACATGTATGTCCAATATTCACAAACAATGCAGCATACACCAGTTCTTATTGAGGGACATTATTGCAAAATTCTTAACATATTGTTATATTTTTGTAACAGCAGCAGAGCTATGCCATGGAATCACACATATTATGGATGAACATCATAAATGTTTTAGCAAGTTTTCTTACCAAAACAGTACATACTTAACTGTTAACATGTGTGATGTCATTTTTCACTTGAATTGGCCCATCAACATCTGAACATCAAGAAACACACGCCATGTAAGTTTCTCCATATCCTGTTAGTCTAATCCATATTTGTTTTGTGGGTCTGCCTCCAGTTATGACTGCAGAGTATACTCACATGTTGTTGTCTGTGTACCATTTTAACCTATAGATACATCATTGTAAGACATGAGCCAGAAACCATCTGCTACTGGCAGACCTGGTAAGGTTGTTTATACTTTTGCTTTTGTACAGCTTTAGCTCTCCTGTCATCTATGATATTAATGTTGCCTTCTTCCCTGCACAGGTATATCTGCACAAAGTGTGCACCATTTGTCACATAAATGTCTCTATATCCTGTTGCTGTGATCTATAGTTGTTTTGTCCCTATGCCTATGGTTATAACTGTGGATTATTCTCACATGTTTGGTTGGTTGCCATTATATACTACAGGATTCACTTTATGTCAGATGATACTTTCCCCAACCAGAGAGCATGCACATGGTAAGACTGTGTATATATTTGCTTCTGTTCCCTGTTGATAATTACATATGTACCCTTCAGGACAAATGTGGTCTTGTTCACCTTCACATGACTAGTGTAATCACAACATCACTACCTTCCATCTGGTAGGTGTTTATCTTATTTGCTGTGAGTTATACCTCAGGTTTAATGCCACAGGATGCCTTGAATGTGCTTAATACTAAGTGGCGGATGTGTATTTTTTTTACATGATAGTGTCATTTCAACCCTCACCACCAGTGGTGGAGTCCGAGACGGACATGTCAGGTAGTCTTTACTATTTGTTATGATATTATCTGTCATATGTGATTGATTTGTAACTAACATGGTGCACCTCTGTGATA
Organism: Protopterus annectens; assembly: GCF_019279795.1. Classification (NCBI taxonomy): domain Eukaryota; kingdom Metazoa; phylum Chordata; order Ceratodontiformes; family Protopteridae; genus Protopterus; species Protopterus annectens. Next base: position 1,175,707,570 of record NC_056732.1, read on the forward strand.
CACAGTCCCTGAACTACCCACAGGCACAATGTCCTGGTGAGTTAATCATTAGCAGTGTTGTTACAGAGTTATCTGAATGTCAGTATTTTGCTGCATCTTTTGATATCTGTGAATGTATGACATGAATCAGCTGTCTCTTTTTGCAGCACATCCATTACCTGCCTCCACAGTAGCCTATGCACAAATCCTGTGGTGGGATGTGATGTGCCTCTCTCTGAATGTACAGCCAATGGCAGATGGACCACTACACTGGGTTCATTGTCTGGACTAGAAGGGTCTGTCTTGTGGTTCATGGTGTATTCTCCAGTAGGGAGTATAATGTGTCCAGACATTCTGATGATATGGGGATATCAGATGAGAGGCATGATGATGACTGTGCCCTGCTTTTCCATGTAGAGTCTGGTATTGATGGTGAACCTTCCCCACAATGGCCTGTTACCATTTGTCAGACTACATATGGGAGTGTTGCATGTTAGAGGATATCTGCCTACTATTACAGAGGCAAATAAATGCTCACAGTGACATAATGACTCTGACCTTCAAACAACTGCCCAGGCCACTGATCATGTAGCACTCCAGCTGCATTGGTTATATAAAGGTTAGGAGTGCAGACATGGTGAGGCTCTGGCAGCACTGGTTGAGCAACATGACAGTGTGATATCTGTTACATGTTCTGTTGAAAGCCTTGTTATGGAGATGCTAAAGCAGTGCAGTATTATGAACCAGGTGTTATCTGCTCTAATTGTACTGAGTAGACTTCCTCCAGTGAGGAGAGGCAGACCCCCTGTGATTAGATCCGCACATGGCACTCAGACAACAATGTCTATGCCACAAAGTGCATGCAAATCTGCTGTTGGTCACTAAACTGTGAACTCAGCAGTTATGTCCCAACAGACACTTCACAGTCCAACCTTCACTGTGTCCTAAAAGACTAAGTGTCACCACATTCAGCTCCTCTGTACAGCACCATGGGCCAAGTGTTTCCAGACAAGGCAGGAGCAGCCAGAACCTTGGTATAAGCTGTCAGGATGGACAAGATAGGCTGAATTAGAGTTCCAATGACAACTGATTCATATTCAGTTGTATCATTCTGACCCTGTGGGAGTGATGATTGGTGGGCTGTCCACATATTAATCTATCTGTAGGTGGTTATTGAAATGTCTTATGAGGCAGGGTTTTTCCCTGACCATTTTTCTGACCTAAGTGACTAGCTGTAGGTTGTGATATGCAGGACTTATTTGTCATTGGTATATGCAGATATTGATGACAGTATGCTGTATGTGACAATCTCCATACTTCTGTATCTCCATCTCTTGCTAGCTGACATATAGCACATATTTATATTTATAACAATATTGGTTGCTACATTACACATTTCCTTGTTGTCTGCCAATTTCCCATTCACAAGAATGCCTCTGTATGTATACCTGTGTTACTTATGGCATTTTAATATGTTAATGCACATTCCTCACCTTCAGCACTCTCTGCACCTTTATGGACATATTCCCATTTTCAATCAATGACATATAGTTCCCATGTGTTCCTTCCCATACCTTACTGATTCCACACACATGTATCTGCCTATGTTGCTTTATCCCCAAAACAGATGCATGTCCGATGTCTGTTGTACAGACACTGTCATTGATGCTATGCATGTTTGAACATATGCTTACCTCTGAGTCATGTTGCACCAAAAACCTATGCATTGGAGCATTGACTTCAGTGTGACATTCCATGTTAGGTAAGGGATGTGAGGCTTGACTGTGTTTATTTTCTTTTTGACCAGTCTGTGGGATGTTTGTAATTATTCATGCTGCTCTATGCTGTGTTCTGTGTTGTACCACACTGTCACACATCGCATAATTATTTGTGTGATTCATCAGTGTTAGTGTTCAGCCCCCTTCTTTTCGATTATGTTTGTGTGGATACATTCCAATACACTGCATGGGCCTAGATTTCTTCTGATACTGGCTACTTTATGACTACATCCTATGCTAGTTATCTGTATGATGATATCCTACCTGTCCAACAACACCTCCTGTTGTGCGCATCTCCTGCATCCCACACATTTGCCTGCAGAGTCCTCTGGTGATGTACCTTACAGAGAGACTTCCTGTAGTGATGCCTCCTCTGTATACATCCAGATGTGCTCCTTGACAAGCATTGTGTATGAGTTTTTAATGGTATTCCTCATGTTTCTGTTGTATATGTTTAATGTGGACATCTAATGGTTTCTTCCATGAATCATACTCTGTACTGCTGTTGTGGGCAATACATGAACATCACTGTTTGGTCTACGTACATTTTTACATATGGCTTGTCATGACTCAAAGGTGCTGTCTTGTTTGCCTGAGCTAGGACATATGGCTACATCCTCCATAGCCAATGCCTATTTCTTCTGACCACTGTGTCCTTAAGATCATCCTGTCCCAGCTCTGATATGTCATCATTAGACATCAGGGTTCTTGCGGTAAGTCATCCACACCTGCAGCCGACAAGCCACTGTGTTTTGCTGTTAACTTGTTGTGTAGCATGACACAGACGATAATCATCTGAGATGCCTTTTCTGGTGTATACTGTAGTGCACCCCTGGATATATTTATATAACTGAGCCTTGATTTCAGCACCCAAAACACATGCTTTTATGTCATGGTTTGTGCTCTGTTGCATGCATCTTTGGCAGGGGTTGATGGGCCTCTGCATGGTTTTATTAGCCAAGGCTCCAGTGGACAACCACAGTCACCTGTTTTTAGTAAGGAGAAAATACACACTTATTCCTCAAGCTTACTTTAGACAGGGCTAGACTAAATCATAGCTGTGGTGCCATACTTACTGAGTAGTAGTGTATCAGGCATTTCAACATGTTAGAAATCAGCCCTCAGATCACATTCCCTCCATATTGCAGCTACATGGACACTACTGGGGGTGTATTGCCATGATATTAGTAATGAGGCCAATTTTGAGCACTTCACCTGACAAATGACTGATGGCCACTCCTTTCTATTGATGTGCCATTCTGCATCAGGTACAGCTGGTGATTTAATTGAGATGTGGG
>NC_056732.1:1175715624-1175739427 GCF_019279795.1 Protopterus annectens
TAGCAACCATGTAAACAAACTTACCAGGTCATTCTCTGCTTGTTGCTAAATGTATCATCTGGTGCAATGATGCACCTGCAAGTTAAAATGGAGCACAAACAACAGTTGAGTATAAACATCAGGCATAACAGGAAGAAAAGGCACACAGAGGTTACAGATTACACTAATACAGTATGAAGACACTCACATGACAAATGGTGCTATTGTCTTGTTGTTGATGGCCCTACCAGGCCTTTCTGTCTCTGTCTGTCTGTCTGTACTTGTTGATGAATGCACCATCTGGTGCAAGGATGTACCTGCAGGTTAAACTAGAACACAAGCAACATGTGAGTATACACCTCAGACATTACAGGAGACAAAGGCACACAAAGGCTATGAATCACACTAAAACAGCATGAAGACACTCATGTGAACAAGTGCTGCTGTTGTCCTGATGTTGACGGGTCTTTGAAATTGAAACATATAACAGCACACATGTTGCTGACAGCATTATCTACATATTCTTTAGGTAATATCACATACTATAACATTTACCATGTGTGTTTGCGTCAAGAGTGCTTCAACTTATGCAACATAGTTTTGCTACTGTAACAGTAATAAAATTGGAAAATAATATGAGTAGATGAATGTCCTTGAAAGATATTTGTGAATGTTGGACATACCTGTACATTATGGATCACCTGCCTCAATACCTCCCCTGAGTATACGATGATCCAGACAGGTGTTGTGGTGTCAGGCCATGAACAATTATCTCATCCAGGATAGGCAATGGTGGCCCTGTTCCAAAGGCATTCCTTTATTTCTCATAAAAAAGGAATCTTTGCTGCATGGAAGATCATGTCTGATCAACATCACCACAAGGCCTTCACAGAATGGTTGTGTCCACCCACAGCAATGAGCATGTTGGTAAGATCCCCCCACACTTGCTGTCTCCACACAGTATCACTCATCCATCCTAAAAATTTTTGAGCTGGTGTAGAGCCTCAATAAGAATTTTATTTTTTTCCTTGAGGAAAAATTATCCCATCAGTTACAGTGTGAAATCTATCATAATGGGTGATATGCCCATATCAGATTTTATACTTATGCCCTGTATTCTTTAAGTGAGGAACCTCTGTGGCTGTCCCAATTGTTGGATATGCCTGGTTAGTAACATACCAAAGGTGGTATTCTACTCAATGATAAGTCTGATGAATACAGAATACAGTGTAACAATAACCTTCTTGCATCTAGATGTCGTACCTTTGTTTATACGTTGCACAACATAGAATGACTGCCTCACTAATGTAGATATGTGACAGTCAAAGGCTAGATTACTGTCTACATGTGTCCCTGAAATCCCTGACTACTGGGTTGACTTTTAAAGATGTGTTGTCAATATGATAGTCACGAGGGATGTTTGACATTCTAAAGGATACTATTATGTATTTTTTGGCATTTAGTTTTAGTCTGTGGGTCTAGCACCAGTTATTTCTCTGTGCCAGCCCTTGGAGAACATTAGTGGCTGTGGAGGATTCTATGACTGCTCCTAATTTGCAATCTTCTGCAAATGTGGTCATCCAGAGGCCTTTGATGTTGGCCTTGACTTCAAAGATGTAGATGACAAAAAAGGGTGGTCCCAGAACTGATCCCTGAGGGAATCTTCTGGTTACTGGACCCTTTATAGAGGCGGACACCCAATTTCTAACTTACAAGGTCCTGTCTGTCAGTCAGCTGGTTATCCATTGTATAACATAAGGGTTTATACCTAACCTGTTGAGTTTTCCAACAGTGCTTGAGTGGGATATGGTATTAAATGCCTTGGCGAGGTCAAGGTAGGCAGTGTGAACCATCCTGCTTTCATTTATTACCTTGGTGACCTTTCTAAAAGAAGTCCACCAAGTTGAATAGGCATGACCAGCCCTTGATGAAACCAAATTGGGTTGGGTCCAGTGTCTGGAAGTTTTCTATATTATTGATCATTTCCACAATAATTCTTTCCATGGATTTGTATATGAGACTAATGAGACTTACGGGTCTACAGTTTCTGGGGTCTGTTGATGGCCCACATTTGTGCAGAGAGATGATGATTGCTGCTCTCCATTTGTGACATGAAGCATGTTTGTAGACTACAGTTAAATAGAGATTCCAGGGGCCCTGATAGGTCATGTTCATGCTATTTAAAAGGCAGTATTAGATACTGTTGAGGTCGATTGATGTAGTGATCTTGACATTAGAGAGAGCATTGAAGACCTGTCCCCTGGTTATAGTAGGGGGGTTATATTTGATGGCATTTCCTGACAGGAGGCTGGGGGGGGGCAAAGTCAGAGCTGAATTTGTCTACCAGTAGGTCTGCTGTGTGTTCTGGCTCAGTGTAGGTAGCTCCATTAACAATGAGCTCTGCACACAATTGTGTATTGCTTTTGAGGTTGTGAACATAACTAAATAGTGCCATGTGGTTGTCCTTAGCCAGGAAGGCTAAATGTACCTCATATTTGGCTTTGGTAGACTTTATTTGTCCTCTGAGTTGCTTGGTTAATTTGATGAGAGTGCTTTTATCCTGCTGGGTGCTCCACCTCCTAGCTTTTGCCATGGTTTTCATCCTTCTGTTATACATCATACTGATGTTGTGATTCCACCAGGGTGGCTTAGTTTTTGAGTGAGTTTGTTAAGATTGTGTAGTAATTAGTTTGGGTATATATCAAAGGTGAAGATGTACACACACCACTGTAACATAGCTGATGGTTTAAGGCTTTTAGCTTGTGTAATTGATTGCACTCCTGACATGTTGTTTTGGGTTTGAACCCTACTGTTGTCATTTAATTCCTGTTTTCAAAATTATTTTTCATTTAATATTCATACATGTGTGACTTGTTAACTATTTAAACCAATTTCTGTGTTATATTACAAGAATCTTTGATACAGATAACTACGCATTTCTTCACTATTTGCAGCATTTCTAGATACTTCCATGACATTTAAGTATTTACCAAGTAGATCCTTGTGCACCTATTGCAGCTTGTATCCAATATCCAAAATGCATGCATGCTCAGCATTATATATTGCATGATTAATAGCCACTGTGAAGGCTGCCAGCCTAGCTTGATAGCATTTTGTAAATAATTGTATGTCATTTGTAAATATTAATGTAATCCACAGGCTGTTTACAAATGTAAGAACATTGTTATATGTTCTGAGCTTCAAAAATGTAACCACAGTGCACCCTACTGGAAGAAAGCTGATAAGTAAAGCATTGCATGACTGTTTGATCTCAACCTCAGAGACAGGATGTCTGGACTAAGGAATTCTTCTACTGTCTTAGGACAAGAGTTAATTACTAGATTTTACATGTAAAATATGTTTTATTGCTGTGGCTTCCTGCAGATTCAGATTACAAAAAGAAATGTACATTTTAAGTTCTATGAGCCTGGGAAACTAAATCAGAACTGATAGGAATGATGTAATCTGAAATGACTCAGCAGTACTGTGTTATCAATTTAAGGACAGAAAGAAAGCGGAGCATTTTTGATTTTGTCTGAACCTGAACACATCAACTCACCATCACTCAGCCTTTGCTCTGTAAGTAGGATCTTAGTATTTCTCTTAGAGTTAGACAGAAATTTAGCCAGATTAGTCTATCTGTTTTTTACATATTTATGTCAGACTACTCTACAGTATTGTTTTAAAGCATTTCCTGTGATTTCTGAACTCTGTATTGTGTTGAAGTAATAAGATTTGTCTTGTGATGTCATTGTGTTGAAGTAATAAGATTTGTCTTGTGTTTTTATTATTTATTAATAAATATTTTAAAAGTTTTCTACTATGGCTGTATTGTGTAAAGGCAATTTAAGCTCTTAGAGTGCATTGCATGTATTTGGGGATACTGTCCAAACCACTCCAATAGCCTTGCTGTTCGGCACACTAACTATTTGGATAACAATAATAGTACACAGTGAAATTGGTCACCCTTTGGGAAGGGCCATATTAGTAGCTGATAAGAGTAGTTGGTGGCAGTGATTACTACCTTATAGCCTGGCAGGAGGGGGCATAGCTGGAGAACCTGTGCCAGCTTTCCCCAGGAGTCAAAATAATATATGCGTTTCTATCCAACTTTAAAACAGCTAATGCGCAAAACATAAATTGTTCAAAGAAAAGAAGAACGCACACGCTGTACCACAGCTGTAGACTTTATTGAGTAAGTGCTTTTGGGGATACAACCACTTCATCAGACTGCAAAAGCAAACTCATTCACTAAATTTATACTACTCCAATTGAGAGCACCATTAGTAAAAAATAATTCATTAAAGAGGCAGTAACATCTAAAAACATCGTAAAAAAATATCATAAAAGCATACATTCTTTAAAAGCTTTACAAAACACTTAGAGCTACAATACATGTCTCAAATATAAAAAAGTAATCGTGGGAATAAATAGTAAACAAATAAATTAATGCTTCAGTGGTCGAGATTTTAAAAAAGGTTTTAGGGACACCTTATTGTTGAGGCCTGGTGGTTTATCTGCAGCACAAAGCATAATCCACTTCTGTTCTGAGGCCTCAGTCTGGTTCATGAGGTCACCTCCTCTCATAATCTCACACAATACAAAAAATGAAAAATATGATTAGGGCCTTCATTTTTGTTATGTACAGTAAGGGCACTGCTCTCTTTGCAATTCCTAATATCTCTGTAATGCTCAAGTATCCTATCCTTGAAACACCTATTTGTCTTACCAATATAGTATGAGAAACATATAGTACAATATGCAAAATAGACAACATTGGGTGTCTTACAATCAACATAAAAATTACTAATAAACTTAAAACCCAAATGGGGATGTGTAAAGCTAACACCTGGGTGAATATGTGTACATGCAGTACAGTTCCTGCATGGATATGTTCCCACTCTATCAGATTGACACCTGCGAATAGAGCCATTGAGCCTGTAGCATAGCTGACTCTTTAATGTTTTATTATTATGGACCGTAAAGTCTGGTTTGCTATTTATATCATCCTTTAAACCATCAACAGTAGATAAAATACCCCAATTTCTGGTAATAACATCACATACTGAGCTAATGTTACTAGAGAATGTTAGAGGCATCCTTAATTTATAATTATCTCTCCTGCCATTAGAACCTATATCTATAGTACTATTCAGGTCTTCAGCCAATCTTTTATTATAGTAGGGTTTGCAGCGATCACCCCTGGCTTTCCATGCCTCATTTATATAACGATCAATAATATGGCCTTTATATCCTCTTTTACAGAAATCTGACTTCAAAGATAAAAGTGCATTACGGAGTGCTTTATCATCATTACATAGTCTCATCACTCTAAATATTTGCCCTTTCACTACATTACGCTTAGTATAGTTGGGATACATACTTGCATTGTGAAGAAGGTTATTTTTCCTGACTGGCTTCCTGTAGAGGTGTGTCTTAATTTCATTCAAAGAATCCTTACTTATAGTAACATCTAAGAAATCAATAACAGCCATAGAATATTTAGATGTGAAATTAAGGAAACTAGCAGTTCCATTTAAAAAACAGATACATTCCTTTAACTTACATTCAGTACCTTTCCACAACAGAAAGATATCATCCACAAATCTAGTGTACCAGGCAATATTTCTAGCATACACTTCATTAGACAAGATGAATGAACATTCCCATTGCAATAGAGATAGGTTGGTGTAGCTATTGGCACAAGCCATGCCCATAGCCATGCCAACCTTCTTCACATAATAGTCATTACCAAACATAAAAATATTGTTATTCAAAACAATATCTAAAAGGGTACAAATCAATGCACAGTTAGTGGGGGTGAACCTCGCATCATTCATCATTATTTCCACATTGCCTATTCCCCATTCGTTCGGGATAACAGTAAATAAAGACTGTATATCTAATGTAACAAAATAACATTCCATATACATAGCGTCCCATTTCATAGTGTGTTTCAAAACACTATCACAGCTGTCTAAAACTAAAATAGGATGCAAACTCTTCTCAATGTAAATAGACAAGGGCTCAGTAGCCCATCCTGTGCTGGATACTATCAGATGCATAGGTGGAATTAGAAGACATTTATGTACTTTCAGCATCCCATATATAATAGGAATAACAGGATGGCTGACATTAAAGTAGTCAAACAATGGTTCATTAATCATACCTGTAATCAATAAATCGAACACAAGGAATGATATTCTATCAATAATAGCCTTCTTTACTGTCAGTGTTATAAGATGATATGTCTCAGCATCACTTAATAACAGGTGCATCTGCTTCAAGTACAACTCCTTATCGAGGATAACCATACCCCCTCCCTTATCTGCAGGACGTATTTCTACAGAATTCAGTATTTTTAGCTCATTTAAAGCAACCAGATCATCTCTACACATGTTAACAAAAATATTAGACTCATATTCTGTGTTTAAAACCTCTCTAATCTGATGCTCACAAACTTCAACAAAAGTGTCAATAATGACATTGTTTGGGGGAACATAAACACTCATTTTTTTAAAAACATTATTCTCAAATTTGAATGCTGTAGAGAACATAGCTCTTAGCGTTAGGTTCCTGCCAAATAACTTTAAATCTTTTAAAACATCAGTCAATACTGCCTTTTTAGCTGGAACAAAACTCAGGCCCTTATTCAGAAATTTCATTTGAGCCTCAGTTAATTGATGAGAAGAAATGTTAAATATCAGACCTGTTTGAACCTTTTCCAGTTCTGTCCTTCCGCAATCAATGGTCTCCTCGGACTCCGTATACTGCGGTTCTTTTAGCGTCTCCTTATAGGAAGGGTATTCTTCAATAAAAAAGTGGTAGCACTGCCTGCAGAATGTTTATCATTCAGACTCCTCAAATTACTGCAAGACGGATGCTGAGAGTTAACTTCTTTAGGTGTAACTACTGGACCTTCACTTATAAAAGTAGATGGTAGTAATTTATTTGAAGAAATGATGGCCATAGCATGTCTACTCGTATCATCAGGCCCATTTCTCTGCTTTAATGGAGCCGCAACTACTTGAGCACTTGCTGACATAGAGGCAGTAGGCATCTGACTTATTGGTTCTTCCTGGCCACGCCTATCCAAACCTGTAGAGCTAGTAAATCCAGCATTCGCTTCACGCTGTATGTTGTTCACAGGATGTTCTCTTGACCAAGTGAAGACATTTCCTGTTTGAAAGTCCAGGAAATCTCTATTTAATTTTCTTGTTTTCACTGCTAATAGCCTCTTATCATAGCTTTCAGTATTATCATATAAAACCTCCATTTTATCACCCAGCAGTTCAGAGGGAAATTGCTCATATATGTCATTGCATAAAATCTAAATTTCTTTAGCCAATACATCTTCTTGTGGTCTAAAGAATTCAATGAGAAGATGCAAATAATGTGCACTACAGTCCAAGTTTATTACCTGGCATTGCCTGAGTAATTCAGAATATAACGACCTATAGGTAGGCATTGTAAGGACCCTTAGACCTCTCGGTACAAGATTATGCTTTATTCTGTGAAAGAGGATATAAAGGCCATATTATTGATTGTTATATAAATGAGGCATGGAAAGCCAGGGGTGACTGCTGCAAACCCTACTATAATAAAAGATTGGTTGGAGACCTGAATAGTACTATAGATACAGGTTTGAATGCCAGGAGAGATGATTATAAATTAAGGGTGCCTCTAACATTCTCTAGTAACATTAGCTCAGTATGTGATGTTATTACCAGAAATTTGGATATTTTATCAACTGCTGATTGTTTAAAAGATGCTATAAATAGCAAACCAGACTTTCCATTCCATAATAATAAAACATTAAAGAGTCAACTATGCTACATGTTTGATGGCATCAAATTAGAGAGGTTTTAAACTCCGAATATGATTCTAATACTTTTGTTAACATGAGCTGAAAATACTGAATTCTGTAGAAATACATCTTGCAGATAAGGGAGGGGGGTATTGTTATCCTCGATAAGGAGTTATACTTGAAGCAGATGTAGCTGTTATTAAGTGATGCTGAGATATATCAGCTTATAACACTGACAGTAAAGAAGGCAGTTATTGATAGAATATCTTTCCTTGTGTTCGATTTATTGATTACAGGTATGATTAATGAACCATTGTTTGACTAATTTAATGTCAGCCATCCTGTTATTCCTATTATATATGGGCTGCCGAAAGTACATAAATGTCTTCTAGTTCCTCCTATGCGTCCGATAGTATCCAGCACAGGATGGGCTACTGAGCCCTTGTCTATTTACATTGAGAAGAGTCTGCATCCTATTTTAGACAGCTGAGATTGTGTTTTGAAAGACTCTAAAACATTCTAACAGATGCTTAAAATGAAATGGGATGCTATGTATACGGAATGTTATTTTGTTACATTAGATATACAGTCTTTATTTACTGTTATCTCGAACAAATGGGGGATAGGCAATGTGGAAATGATGAATGATGCGAGGTTCAACCCCACTAAATATGCATTGATTTGTACCCTTTTAGATATTGTTTTGAATAACAATGGGCAGGATTCACGAAGGCTTGCACGGAGTCTAAGAGTAGTGTAAGACTCCATGCAGCCCTCGCGATCCAGGAACAGCCCGAAATTCCGTGTAAGAGACCAGCTAAAACGTCTCTTACACGGAGTGGCGGTCCATATGCTAATCACCTCACTTGCAGCCGAAAGGCATGCAAATGAGGTAGATTAGCGATCCAGGAAGCCCAAAGCAGCCCGTGTAAGAGCCGTTTTAGCTGCAGAAATGTACTCAGTTGACAACTGAGTACGTTTCTGCAAATAACACAATGGAGCCATGTCAGCTCCAAATAAAGGGTGCATATGTGTCAGGCAGCATGCCAATGGCCAAATATGTGGCCATTGGCAAGGTACCCTGATGCAAATATGAGAAATAAATTTTTTTTTTCTGCGATCGCCGGTGTTTAAATGCAAGCAGCCCGGTGCAAACTGGCTATATAAAACTATAAAATGAAGGTTATAAACACACAAATGTGGGTTTTATGCAATACATGGATTTACAATGCAGGGACCAGCAGACCAAAAACAACATGGCCACTGTTTAGTGGTTGCTAAGGGGGGAAGCTGAGTCTAAGACATGTAACTAAGCATTAGTAGGCAATCTGATGTAAATGAGAGTTAGGATACTGAATTCCACTGTCACATAACAAATGAGCACATTCTGAGTAGTGTAAGAGATACATAAGGGGGAGGAATAGAGTAGGAGATAGGTGACATCACAGGGGGGAATGGCAGAAAGAAATGCAGTTCATTTGAGGTCAGTGTTACATGACAGATGTCAGACACATATCATGGAAAGAGGAGTGCCACAAGATAAGCATGTGAAAGTCAAGAAATGGAAGGTGTACACTGTTGATTACACCAAAGTTTCTTGCTGGGTGTGCATGCACACGTGTGCACGCCATGAGGCGCGAGTAGTGCAGTATGCATGCGTGTAAGGCAGACTGAGCATGTGGGAGCCTGTTGGCAGACTTGTAAAACTGTTTGCGCTGGTGTGCATGCTTTTTAACCCGAATAAGTAGATTCTGAACCGTGTAAGCATGTGTGCGTGGGTGTAAGCCACTGTGAGCATGTTTCTGCTGTTATGCACGTTGCTCCCCCTTGAGGAAACAGAAAGGAAACAGGAAGCAACAGAATTAGTTGGAAGCTAGCAGGGAATACTGCTGGAGCTAACAGGTGAAAACAATTAGAAGCAGGCAAATACACAGGCAGAATAGTAGCCCAGCCAAGCACTTAAAACTCTGCAAACAGCAGTGCAGGATGTTTCTCTCAAGAGACACTGCAAGACAGGAGTAAGATATTAGAAGGTAAAACTGCCTTCCAGTTTATAGCCTGCTACAGACCACCCTCCCAAACCCAGGAACCCCACTCGGCCTTCCTGAGAACAGTGGAAAATATGAAGGTCTCTCCAAACACCATTATATTAGGTGACTTCAACTACCCAACCATAGACTGGGAGCATTACTCTAGCTCCAACACCATAGCCCAAAGGTTCCTAGAATTTATAAACTCAAATGCTATGGAACAACTTGTTACCACTCCCACAAGAGGGGAAAACATACTGGACCTGATCATCACCAACATGGGGACTCTATGCTCCAGACCAGAAGTGTAACCCTCACTGGTAAGATCAGACCATAAACTAATCTCACTGGATATTCACATCCTGACCCCACCCCATGCCCAGAAAACCACAATGAAAAACTTCTCTAAAGCAAATTTCACACTCCTCAAAACCGAGGTGGAATCCTTCAAAGCCCCTGGGCCTCTGGATAATATGGCCCAGACCACAAAATCCTTTATAAACGCATTCTATGAACACATTCAGGAATGCATTGATCACGTAATCCCAATAAAACCAAGACCCAATCCTCCAAAGGCAGACATCCTGTCTGGTGGACCCCAGCCATAAACAAACTATACAATAGAAGGAGGGAGCTACTACATGATAGAACAAAATCCCAAAAAGGGAAGGCATCTCTGATCAGTATTAGCAAAAAACTACGGGCACTGATAAAATCGTCTAAGGCCAGCTTTGAGAGAAAAATTGCACAGGACACTAAGGATAATCACAAGGCTTTCTTTAGTTATGTTAGGAACCTGGGCGGGAATTCTCAGATATGCTCAGAATTAGTCCAAAATTACAAAAAATACACTGAACCAACAGACATTGCTAACATCCTAGCTGACAGGTTCAGCGCAAACTCCACCCCCCCCACCAAAAGGGCTAATATCTATCCCAGCAAAGTGCTGCCCCCCTGACATCTCAGATGCTCAGGTAAGAGCTGCCCTCTCCAAAGCAAGAAACACAGCATCAATGGGACCAGACGGTGTCCCGGGCTGTGTCCTACATGAACTCCAAGAAGAGCTAAACCCAAACCTAAAACTACTGTTCAATCTCAGCCTTACTACAGGATATGCACCCAAAGAGTGGCGTACAGCAACAGTGGTCCCTCTCCACAAAGGTGGTGCCTCAACGGATCCTGGAAACTATCGCCCCATAAGTCTCACTAGCTTGGTCTGCAAAGCTATGGAAAGGATCATCATGGACCTTATAAATAAAGATATTGGGGACCTACAGACACTGGATCCTACCCAGTTCGGCTTTGTTAAGGGCAGATCCTGCCTCTTAAACCTGGTTGATTTCTTTGAAATAGTCACCAAGGCCATTGACAAGGGGAAGGTGGTCCACACAGCCTACCTGGACCTCGCAAAAGCCTTCGATACAATACCCCACTCGGGCATTATAGATAAGCTCACCAGCTTAAATATAAACCCCTATGTCACTAAATGAGTTCCAAACTGGCTCAAGGACAGAACCCACATGGTTAGAATAGCTGAAGCCATGTCAGACTCCAAACCAGTTACAAGTGGCATCCCACAAGGCTCGGTCCTGGGACCTCTCTTTTTCGGTATATATTTCTCTGAGGTACAGGCCAACATGGAAGGACTGTGGCTGACCAAGTTCGCAGATGACTGCAAACTGGGCACCATAATAGACTCTCCAGCCGACATAAGCATCCTCCAAAAGGGCCTCATAGAAACAGACAACTGGTGCCAGAGCCATGGCCTCAAGCTAAACGCCAAAAAGTGTATAGTCATCCCCTTTGGCAAAAACAAAGTGCCCACAAATTACCACATAGGTGGTAATCCATTAAGTACAGAAGAAGTAATAAGGGACCTGGGGACCCAAGTTGATAGCAATCTCTCATTTGACAACCACATCGCCAAAGTGGTTAGAAAAACATTTTATATAGCCCACCTAATCATGAAGGGATTCACATCTAGATCAGGGGAGGTCATCGTGCCTGTTTTCTCATCCCTCATCAGGCCCATACTTGAGTACAATGCCCCTTTTGGGATGTACCTTACCAGACACCTGCAGCAACTGGAAAGACCCCAAAAGTACCTCACCAAGAGGATCAATGGGCTCAAACAGATGCCGTATGCTGCCCGGTTAAAGAAACTCCAGGTCTACTCAGTGGCATACCGCCTGCTCAGAGGCGATCTATGCCTGACGTATAAAGCCATGTCCAACCCAGAATTAATGGACATGCTGCACCTCAGAAAATCCAAATCCCATCGAGCTATGTGCTCGAGGGACTTGAACCTCAGCACTGAAATAAATAGGACATGCTGGAGGGACAGATTCATAACCCAGAGGCTCCCTTCACTCTGGAATAAAATCCCAGTCCAGGTTAGGCAGAGTCCCTCATTGACTCTCTTCAAGAGGAATCTTGATGAGTGAATGGGAGATCGTAGGTTTACCCCGGGTATCACTTCTGTGTGACTGTTAGACAGAGGCACAGTATACTAACCTCGAAAAAGGGCATTGCAAAATTAATTTAAAATGGGTGGCGAAAGCCATACACACTCTGGCTAGGCTTATAAATTCCCTAGGGCAGATAGCCTAGTATGAACCTATGAACTGAAAAAGCTGAACTCAGAACAGAAATGCTAGGGGCTGCCATAGCTGTCATAAGGAGACATAGGCTACTTGCTGAGGGTGGTGACAATGCAAATGGTGCCAGACAACCCACAGTGAGGAGACAGAGAAGAGTATACAGGCCCAGGGTCACCTACCACGGGTTACATGAGCTGGAGATAGTGGAGCGCTATAAAGTGGACAGAGACCTCCTTCAGAAAATTGTGAGCTGTGCCGGCCACGCCTCACACACAGAACCAACAGAGGGGAAACCATCTTAGTGGAAACCAAGGTATGTGTTGGCTTAAGAATACTAGCAACAGGTACCTTCCAGAGACCAACTGGTGATATGATGGGGATATCACAGGCATCAGCCTCCAGGGTACTGCACCAGTTCCTGGATGCCATGTCAGCACATGTCAGTGATCATGTATATTTCTCCAATGTCCATGAGGTATTGGCCAGCAATATGCGTCCCTTCCAGCAAATAGCGGAATACCCTGAGGTAGTGGGTGCAATAGACTGCACGCACATATGCATCAAAGCACCAGCCAGTGAGCGAGTAGGGCCTACATTAACCACAAGGGCTTCCCCTCCATCAACTGCCAGGTCATGTGTGATGCCCAGGGCATAATAATGAATGTGTGTGCTGACTGCCCTGGGAGCTACCATGATTCCCATATCTGGCATTTGACGCAGCTGTACCAGACATTTGCCAATGGGGACATCCCACATGGACACCTAGTGGGGGATGCAGGTTATGCACTGGAGCCGTGGCTGATGACACCCATCAGAAATGCACACACACTTGAACAGGAATGCCATAATGAGGCACACGCACAAACATGTAATGTAATAGAGCGTGTGTTTGGGCTGCTCAAGTCATGGTTCCGGTGTCTGGACACATCTGGTGGAGCCTTGCAGTACTCACCAACTACATGTATCCAAATTGTCATGGTATGTGCTATGCTACATAATATGATCTTGCGAAAACAGCTGCAGCAGGACCAGCATAGGGCCGGGCCAAACAGCCCCTCACCATTGCCAAGGCCATCACAGGCAGAGCGTGACTCGGTGGAGGAACAACCTGAGCCTGCCCCAGTAGGCAGAAGGAGGCATGCCCAGTATGCCCTGTCCTTGGCAAAGAGGCAACGCATAGCACATACAATGGCTCAGTAGGAACCCTGGGAATGATACCTCTCTCTGACTCACTCATATAATAACAGGGATGCCTAAAATGACATAACCTGCTCTCAAACATGTACAGGGAGTGTAGTATGTGCATCCGACAGAGGCAGCCCTGCAGCACCACCTGAGGCATGAATGCCATGTGTTAAGCAATGTAACACCATGTAGTATATGCACGCTTGATGACCCTGACTAACATCCTACCCTCACTAAGCATGATGCCACAATATGACGATGAGATGATCAATTGCAATAATTGGCTGAAGTATTGCAGTTAGTCAAAGGGGATCCAATGTGTGCCAGCCTGGGATGACATGCTGAACATGACATGATGCTCCACCCGCTAGGGGTGGCGTGCACCTGTCAGTCCAGGCCTAATGGATACTGGCAAAGGCTGTTGTTACCCACAGCATGCCCTGAATAGGTAAGGCTCAAAACACAAACCCACCTCCATAGGTATCACAAGGGATAAGAACCTAGATGTAATGCTACCCAATGCCAGAAGTCTAAACAGCAAGATGCATGCAGTCTAAACTCCCCCAGTATGGAGATTGTTGATATCTGTCCTGTAACAGAAAACTGGGTCAAGGCTCACAACAGCGCCCTAACACTACCAGATTACACCTCATACTGTGCTGTACAGCCTCAAAACATGGAACAAGCTACAAAATGTGGGTGACTAGCAATAATTGTCAAGGATAACCACACCCCCATGTTGGTACCACAACAAGAAGCAGCATGGACTAGCCATGGTCAAGTAACAGTGGCTAAAACTGCCTCCCAGTTTATAGCCTGCTACAGACTACTGTCCTAACACCAGGAACTGCACTTGGCCTATGTTGGAATACATGAATATATCAAGCCCTCCAAACCACATTATATTGGGAGACTGAAAATACCCAAACATAGACTGGGAGCATTATACTAGCTCCAACACTGTAGGACAAAAGTTCCTAGAATCCATAAACCAAAATGCCCAGGAACAACGTACCACTCCCACAACAGGGATAAGCATACTGGATGTGATAATCAGCAACATGGGTACTGGATGGCAAAATGAGAAGTGTATCCCTCACTGGTAAGACCAGAACATAGAGTAATCACACCGGATATACACATCCTGACCACAGTCCCTGGCCAGAAAACCACAGTGAAAAACAAGTGTAAAGCAAAAGTTGCACTCCTTCAAACTGATGTGGAATCCATTAAAGGCCCTGTGCAGGTGCAAAATATGGGCCACACCTCAGAACCTGTTATACAGGCATTCCATGAACACTGCCAGGAATGCTTGGATTATGCAATCCCAAATAAAACCAAGACACAATGCCATACATGCAGGCATCTGGCATGGTGGACTCCAGCCATTACCAAACCATGCAAGAGAATGAGGAAGCTACTACATGATAGAGCAAACATAAAAAGGGAAGTAATCACTGATCAGTAGTATGGCAATAAAATATGTCCACACATACAATCCACTAAGGCCAGCTACGACAAGTTGAATCTGTGAATCTTGAGGCAATGTTACACCTGCCCCAAGTACAGAGACAACCCTCAACTCCCCCCAAGAAATACAAATATATGTGAGAGATGCAACCATTTATCCAAACCGGAGGCTGAGCTCCCTCAACTCAGTACTGTCAAAACTAGTCAGGAGGAGAAAGTAACCACACACACCACAAACCCAGTCCCACATAGACCTATCACAACTGCAAACCAAAGACATAAACACAGAAAAACATTCCCGGAGGCTCTAATTGCAAACAGACCACATCAACAGAGGCCTCCAAATCAGACACCCAAGCAACCACTACCTCCAAACATAGCACATGCAACACATAGTACACAAAGCTGGTGTGCCAAACAGTCACAAGCCAGAAGGAGAAACAACATGCCTGATACAGTTGTAATAGGTGACTCCATAGTCAGACACACTGCTGTCCCGCTCATCAGACTGAACAAGGGAAAGGGCATAGTAAGCTGCCTGTAAGCTGCTACAATACGCTACATATCAGAAGTACACAGGTCACCCCAAAGCAAGTAGAAATATGATGCAGTCATTGTCCATGCTGGCATGAATGACCTGAGATGTACCTCCCTGGACTACATGAAAAGAGACATAGATGAGCTCTCCAATTATGTAGTCCAGGCCGGTATGACACTGACTGTTTGCAGCATCCTACCCTCACCAAGAATGATGCCACAGTACAGACACAGAATGATCAGCTTTAACAAGTGGCACAATTACTGGTGTCATTCCAAGGGGATCCAGTATCTGTCTGCTTGGGATGTCATGCTTGACAAGCCACACTGCTGTTCCAGGGATGGCTTGCACCTGTTACCCCTGGGTGTCTGGATATTGGATAAGGCTTTTGCCACCTCCATAGAGCCTTCCGTAGGCAAGGCTGAAAAGACTAACCCACCACCCTAGAAAACATAAGTGGAAAGAAACATAAGGGTAATGCTGACCAATGCCAGACGTGTAAACCTCAATATGCATGCTCCCGAGGCCTTCCCCAGTATGGAGAACATTGATGTCCGTGCAGTGACGGAAACCTGCATCAAGGCTCCTGACAGCACACCAGCGCTACTAGGTTATACCTCATATCATGCGTTATGGCCCCAAAACCTGGACCAAAACATAAAAGGAGGTGGA
Source organism: Protopterus annectens (assembly GCF_019279795.1). Lineage (NCBI taxonomy): Eukaryota > Metazoa > Chordata > Ceratodontiformes > Protopteridae > Protopterus > Protopterus annectens. The sequence continues at coordinate 1,175,731,906 of NC_056732.1, forward strand.
GTATCCATATTCAGCACAGACACCCACATGTCCAAGTAAATGACAATGTATGAAGCATCGGAGACCACCCATGTGCAACTAACCGAAGGCAAAACTGCTGTACAGTCTGTAGCATGCTGCAGACCACACTCTCACACACAGGAACCCCACCCAACGGTCCTGAAGTCACTGGACAGTATGAATGTCTCACCAAATACCAAACAAGGTACGCACAAATTACCACATAGTTGGTAATCCATTATGTATGGAAGGAGTAATCAGGGACCTAGGGACACAAGTGGACAGTAACCTGTTATGTGACACTCACATTGCCAACATGGCTAGGAAGACTGTCTGTATTGGACACCGTATCATGAAAGGATTCACATCTATGTCAACAGAGGTCATTGTGCCCCTATACTGTTCTCTTATCAGACCCATAATCTAGTACAATGCCTCATTTGGGATGTACCTTACCCGATACCTGCAGCAGTTAGAAAGACCTCAAAGGTACCTCACCAAGAGGATAAACGGTCTCAAATATATGTCATATGTTGCCTGGCTGTAGACACCCCAGCTGAATGCAGTCACATACTGCCTACACAGAGGCGTTGTATGCCTGTTGTACAAGGCCATGTCCAACACAGGAGTAATGGACATGTTCCACCCCAGAAAACTCAAATCCATTGGAGCTGTGAGAGTGAGAGATGTCAACCTCAACACATAATGAAACAGGATGTGCTGGAGGGACAGATACATAACCCAGAGGCTCTCTACACCCTGGAACAGAATCCCACTCCATGTTAGGCAGAGCCCCTCACTGACACTCTTCAACAGGAATCTTGCCAAGTAGATGGATGATCGTAGATGTACACTGGGGGTCTTCACTGTGTCACGTCCAGACAGAGGCACAGTAAAGTAAATCATAAATAGCCATAATATTCACATAGCAAAGGGTGGCGAAAGCCACACACACTCTGGCTAGGCTTATAAATGCCCTAGGGTGGATAGCCTAGTATGAACCTATGAACCTATGAAGATACAAATTGTACAGGACACTAAGGATAATCACAAAGCTTTCTTAACTGATGGTAGGAACCTTGTTGGGAATTCACATATATGCTCTGAATCACTCAAATATTACAAACAACATACCAAACACACACACATATTGCCAACATCCAACCTGACAGGTGCAGTGCAACCCCCCCCCACCCAAATGCAAAATATCTATCCCAGCAGAGTGCTGGCCCCCTGACATTGCAGATGCTGAGGTAACAGCCAACATCTACAAAGCAAAACACACAGCATCAATGGTATGAGATGGTGTCCTCGGCTGAGTCCAACATGGACTCCAAGAAGAATGGAATGCCAAATAACACTACTGCTCAATGTCAGCCTTACCACAGGATATGTACCCAAAGAGCAGTGTACATCAACAGTGGTCCTTCTCAACAAAGGTGTTGCCTGAATGGATACTGCAAACTACCACCCCAGAATCCTGACAAGCTTGGTCTGCAAAGCTATGAAAAGGATCAGCATGTACCGCAGACATAAAGATATTGGGGACCTACTGACACCGGACCCTACCCAGTGTGGCTTTCTTCAGTGCAAATCCTGCCCCTTAAACATGTTTGACTTATTTGAAACAGTCATTAAGGTCATTGATGAGGGAAATGTGGTCCACACAGCGTAGCTGGACCTTGCAAAGGCTTCCATACAATACCCCACTTGTTCATTATAGATAAGCTCACCAGCTTAAATATAAACTCCTATGTCAGTAGAGGGGTTGCAAACCAGACCAAGGACAGAACTGACATGGTCAGACATGCTGCAGCCATGTCAGACTACAAACCAGATATAACTGGCATCCCACAAGGCTTGGTCCTTGGACCTGCCTCGGTTGGTATATATGTCCCATAGGTACAGGCCAACATGGAAGGACTGTGTCTGAACAAGTTTGCAGAGGACTACAAACTGCCCACCATATCTGACCCTCTAGCTGACACAAGTATCCCACAAAAGGGCCACATAGAAACAGACAACTGGTGCCATAGCCATGTTAGCAAGCTAATTGCAGAAAAGTGTATAGTCAACCCCTGTGGATATACAGTAAGTGCCCACCAATTACCACATAGGTGTTAACCCATTAAGTACTTAACATGTAATGAGAGATCTGGGGACACAAGTTGATAGATATCCTGCACTGGACAAGCATGTGGCTGTAGTGGTTACAGAAACACACCATATACCCACCTAATCATGAAGGTTGTCAGATCTAGATAAGGGGAGGTCATTGTGGCTCTGCAATCATCCTTCATCAGCATTACAATTGACTACAATAGCCCCTGTGGGATGTACCTCAGCAGACACCTCCATCAACTGTAAAGTCCCCAAAAGTACCTCACTAGGAGTAGCAAAGAGCTTGAACAGATGCCATGTGTTGCCTGATTAAACAAACTGCAGCTCCACACACTGCCATACTGCCCACCCAGAGTCAAGCTGTGCCTGATGTATAAAGCCATGTCCAAGCTGGAATCAATGAACATGCTGCACCTTGTAGAATCTGAATGGCAGTGAGCTATGCACATGAGAGACCTGAACCCCAGCACTGACATACATAGGACAAGCTGTACTGAATGATCCATAACACAGAAGCCACCCCCACTCTTGAGTAAACTCCCAGTACAGGTTAGCCAGAGAGTCACTCATCGACTCTCCTCAAGAGGAATCTTGATGAGTGGATGGGAGATGGTAGGTTTACCCTGGGTAACACTGTTATGTCATGGGTAGATGGAGGCACAGTATACTAACCATGACATATGTCATGGCAAACTCCACTTACAATGTGTGTCGAAGGACAAACACACTCTCCGACTAGCATTAGAAATGGCATAGGGCACATTGCTAGTATTTGCCAATGTACACCTATGTTGTGGAATACACTACCAATGTTGGACAAGCCTGGTTTAAGTAGTTCATATCTGAACATAATGCAACATGGTCAGATGTGCACAACTGGCCCCTAACCAGTCTGTTGTGCTCACTATGAAAATGTAAAGCAGTGATAGGACTAAAGCCCAGGATACTGTCCACCACAGTAAAAGTACTGAACCAGTACACTATACGGTACTACAGTGTTAGGTCAGTATGAAAGGATGTTGACAACGGTATGCAAAGTATCCCATGCAAACCCTGCAGGCAGAGTATAATCCCTGTTGTGTTCAGACACAAAGCAGTTGGACAGTAAGTACACAACATGACACACAACACACAACCATAAACGTGAGATATTGTTGAAGTTCACACTCATACACAAATGTGGTGGGCTGCAGAGTTCAACATATGGAAAGCTCACACTGGGCATGCTCGCACACTTTGATAAATGAGACATATGTCAGACAACATGCCATGAAAAGCCTGAACTGGGCATGCTCACACACTTAGGCCAAATCTCAGTTTAGCAGTTGACCGCACATATCTGGTATTTGTACGTGTTAGTCCAGGAACCAACCACATTACACCAATCTGCCCAGTGCACACAGTTAAATGACTACAGAGACATAAGTGGTATAGTGGATCCCTCTCATATTCAAACATCGTCCACAGATACTCAAGTTGTTCATAGAAACAGGGAATGCTATGGCAATAAAGACCTGCAAACAGTCTATCTGCAACAAATATTGTGCATCTGACAATTAAACATATGGGTGTAGAGGTCAACACTAGGCTGTTTGCCCTAGGGAATGACAGCTTAACCAGAGTGTGCTTGGCGTCTGCCTCCCCAGTACAGTAGGCTACTGTGCCACTGTAAAGTAGGTCACATAAGGCACCGTGTGAGGCTAGTATGCTGTGCCTCCATCAAGCAGGGACACAGTGGAGATCCCAGGGGTTGAATTTGCTAAGCCACATCCATGTTGTTGGTGTGTGCTGGAAGAGGGTTGGTGAGGACCTCTAACAGTAAGTGGGCGTCAATAATAGACTGAGGGGAGCCTTATCTGCATTGTCTGAACAATTTCACTGTCAACACTTTGTCGTGATGATTATGAGGGATTGAAGCATCATGCCAGTACTGTTCAGAGATGTCCTCCCTCTGTGGGCTACTGCTCTGCAATGTATTAGCTCACTCTGTCTGTTGGACAGCTCATATATGGCTGGTGTACACCTGACAGGTGTCCTGTTGTGGAGGAATCATGGGTATATTTGGGATAGCATGATCAATGCAAACCTTCCACATGCTCATAGAATGCAATTGTCAAGGATTATGCAGCATGGCCTGTATACTCCCCCAGCATGGGTCCTTTGAAGTCTTCCACCCCAGTCTTCACAAGTGTAAAGTCTGCTTTTGATAAATACACTTTGTTTGCAGTGACAACCTTGCCTGGGGGTGGGGATGGGATATGGATGTCCAGGGAAAGGTGGGTATGATCAGATATCAACAATGGTGGTCTACCTCTGGTGTGGAACAGTGAGTACCCATGTTGCAGATGGTCAGGTGCAATATGTATTCCCTCTTGTGGCTGTGGTGAGTGGTTCTGCCATAGCACATGGACTCACAAATTGTAGTGGATGTAGGGTAATGTTGTAGAGGCCTGAGTAGTTCCCACACACAATATACCTGTACCTGATGTTAACAACTGGAATGGTGCATGTGAACACCTGCATATCTTGGCACTGTTCCCAGGAAAGCAAAGTGTGTGTCCTGGATGTGGGAGGGGTGGTCCGAACTGGTTGTGTTGTGTGTTACAGGTCCTGTGGTCATGAAGCATGGTATAGAACATAACCTGCCAGTGCTGATATGCATATCTGACCCTGAAGTAGGTGGCTGCAAATGCATATATATGCTATCCCCCACCTGACAGGTAGTACTAGATCTACATACCTCTGTAGAAAAAATGATGTTAGCACCCTATAAATACTGCAGGTGCAGAACAGATGCCCAGTAATTTGGATAGTGCGCTCTGCTAATGCTTCGCCCTCAAGTGTCATAATATAGTTAGGTAGGGGATTGAATCTTGCAAATGCTCAGTGTGGGTGAGTGGGGTTGGTGTGTGTGCAATTCTGTGTGAAAGAAATGTCCCTTTTGGAAACTAGGAGAACACACTACATGATGCACATTCCCCTTTCTAAACACTGATGATGTCAGCACCCTATAAGTACAGCAGGAGAAGTGAATCCTCCCAGTAATGTGAATAACGTGCTCTATTAATGCGTCCATCTTGAGTGTCATAGTATAGTTTGGTAGGGGTTTGAATCCTGCAAGTTTGTGTGAGGGGGGGTTAGTGTGTGTGCAATTCTGTGTGAGAGAAATGTCCCTTTTGGCAACTGGGAAAACACACTACAGGATGCACATTCCCCTTTCTAAACACTGATGATGTCAGCACGCTATAAGTACAGCAGGAGAAGGTGATCCTCCCAGTAATGTGAATAGCGTGCTCCACTAAGGTGTCCGTATTGAGTGTCCTGACATAATGAGATAGGGGTTTGAATCCTACAAATGGCAAGTGCGTGTGTTTGAGTGAGGGGGATTAGTGTGTGTGCAATTCTGTGTGAGAAGAATCCCCCTTTTGGCAACTGGGAAAACGCACTACAGGATGCACATTCTCCTTTCTAAACAGAGATGATATCAGCACCCTATAAGTACAGCAGGAGAAGGGAAGCTTCCCAATAATGTGAATAGCATGCTCTGCTAATGTGTCTGTCTTGAGTGTTATAACATAGTTAGGTAAAGGTTTGAATCTTGTTTGTGTGAGGGGAGTTAGTGTGTGTGCAATGCTGTGTGAAAAAAATGTCCCTTCTGGCAACTGGGAAAACACACTACAGGATGCAGATTCTCCTTTCTAAACACTGATGATGTCAACACCCTATAAGTACAGCAGGAGAAGAGAAACCTCCCGGTAATGTGAATAGCATGCTCTGCTAATGTGTCTGTCTTGAGTGTCATAACATACTTAGGTAAGGATTTGAATCCTACAAATGGCAAGTGTTTGTGGGAGGGGGGTTAGTGTGTTTGCAATGCTGTGTGAGGGAAATGTCCCTTTTGGCAACTGGGAAAACACACTACAGGATGCACATACCCCTTTCTAAGCACTGATGATGTCAGCACCCTATAAGTAGAGCAGGAGAAAAGAAGCCTCCCAGTAAGGCGAATAGCGTGCTCTGCTAACATGTCCATTTTGAATGACATAACATAGTTAAGTAGGGGTTTGAATCCTGCAAATAGCAAGTGTGTGTGCAATGGGGGGGGGGTGGAAGTAGGGTGTGTGAGAGAACTGACCCTTTTGGCAACCAGTACAACACACCAGCTGGTGCATATTCCAATCTCTACACAATGATGATGTCAGCACCCTACAAGTACAGCAGAAGAGGGCAAATCTCCCAGTAATGCAAATAGCACGCTCTGCTACTGCGTCTCTCACTAGTGTCATAGCACAGTTAGTTATGGCTTTGATGTGGAAGTAGGGTGTGCGCAATTACATGTGTGAGAGAACTGACCCTTTTGGCAACCAGTACAGTGGAAGTAGGGTGTGTGCAATTACATGTGTGAGAGAACTGACCCTTTTGGCAACCAGTACAACACACCAGCTGGTGCATATTCCAATCTCTACACAGAGATGATGTCAGCACCCTACAAGTACAGCAGAAGAGGGCAAATCTCCCAGTAATGCAAATAGCACGCTCTGCTACTGCATCTCTCACTAGTGTCATAGCACAGTAAGTTATGGCTTTGATGTGGAAGTAGGGTGTGCGCAATTACATGTGTGAGAGAACTGACCCTTTTGGCAACCAGTACAGTGGAAGTAGGGTGTGTGCAATTACATGTGTGAGAGAACTGACCCGTTTGGCAACCAGTGCAACACACCAGCTGGTGCATATTCCAATCTCTACACAGAGATGATTTCAGCACCCTACAAGTACAGCAGAAGAGGGCAAATCTCTCAGTAATGCAAATAGCATGCTCTGCTACTGCGTCTCTCACTACTGTCATAGCACAGTTAGTTATGGCTTTGATGTGGAAGTAGTGTGTGTGCAATTACATGTGTGAGAGAACTGACCCTTTTGGCAACCAGTACAACACACCTGCTGGTGCATATTCCAATCTCTACACAGAGATGATGTCAGCACCCTACAAGTACAGCAGAAGAGGGCAAATCTCCCAGTAATGCAAATAGCACGCTCTGCTACTGCGTCTCTCACTAGTGTCATAGCACAGTAAGTTATGGCTTTGATGTGGAAGTAGGGTGTGCGCAATTACATGTGTGAGAGAACTGACCCTTTTGGCAACCAGTACAGTGGAAGTAGGGTGTGTGCAATTACATGTGTGAGAGAACTGACCCGTTTGGCAACCAGTGCAACACACCAGCTGGTGCATATTCCAATCTCTACACAGAGATGATTTCAGCACCCTACAAGTACAGCAGAAGAGGGCAAATCTCTCAGTAATGCAAATAGCATGCTCTGCTACTGCGTCTCTCACTACTGTCATAGCACAGTTAGTTATGGCTTTGATGTGGAAGTAGTGTGTGTGCAATTACAAGTGGGT